>NC_064910.1:8594606-8895304 GCF_929443795.1 Astur gentilis | reverse complement strand
CTGAAAACCTAATGCAGTTTTTCACTATCCCTCTGCAGCCTATCCACAGGCACAACAGCTTTGGGGATCTCTGCTTTCCCAGAGACTCAGCATGTCACGGTGCTCGCTCTCGGCAGAAGCTTTTTTCTGAAAAGGCAAACTTACGGCTCCTTCTCCCACAGGAAGGTGCCAGCCCTGAAAACTAATGCAGTTTTTCACTATCCCTCTGCAGCCTATCCACAGGCACAACAGCTTTGGGGATCTCTGCTTTCCCAGAGACTCAGCATGTCACGGTGCTCGCTCTCGGCAGAAGCTTTTTTCTGAAAAGGCAAACTTACGGCTCCTTCTCCCACAGGGAAGGTGCCAGCCCTGAAAACTAATGCAGTTTTTCACTATCCCTCTGCAGCCTATCCACAGGCACAACAGCTTTGGGGATCTCTGCTTTCCCAGAGACTCAGCATGTCACGGTGCTCGCTCTCGGCAGAAGCTTTTTTCTGAAAAGGCAAACTTACGGCTCCTTCTCCCACAGGGAAGGTGCCAGCCCTGAAAACTAATGCAGTTTTTCACTATCCCTCTGCAGCCTATCCACAGGCACAACAGCTTTGGGGATCTCTGCTTTCCCAGAGACTCAGCATGTCACGGTGCTCGCTCTCGGCAGAAGCTTTTTTCTGAAAAGGCAAACTTACGGCTCCTTCTCCCACAGGGAAGGTGCCAGCCCTGAAAAACTAATGCAGTTTTTCACTATCCCTCTGCAGCCTATCCACAGGCACAACAGCTTTGGGGATCTCTGCTTTCCCAGAGACTCAGCATGTCACGGTGCTCGCTCTCGGCAGAAGCTTTTTTCTGAAAAGGCAAACTTACGGCTCCTTCTCCCACAGGGAAGGTGCCAGCCCTGAAAACTAATGCAGTTTTTTCACTATCCCTCTGCAGCCTATCCACAGGCACAACAGCTTTGGGGATCTCTGCTTTCCCAGAGACTCAGCATGTCACGGTGCTCGCTCTCGGCAGAAGCTTTTTTCTGAAAAGGCAAACTTACGGCTCCTTCTCCCACAGGGAAGGTGCCAGCCCTGAAAACTAATGCAGTTTTTCACTATCCCTCTGCAGCCTATCCACAGGCACAACAGCTTTGGGGATCTCTGCTTTCCCAGAGACTCAGCATGTCACGGTGCTCGCTCTCGGCAGAAGCTTTTTTCTGAAAAGGCAAACTTACGGCTCCTTCTCCCACAGGGAAGGTGCCAGCCCTGAAAACTAATGCAGTTTTTCACTATCCCTCTGCAGCCTATCCACAGGCACAACAGCTTTGGGGATCTCTGCTTTCCCAGAGACTCAGCATGTCACGGTGCTCGCTCTCGGCAGAAGCTTTTTTCTGAAAAGGCAAACTTACGGCTCCTTCTCCCACAGGGAAGGTGCCAGCCCTGAAAACTAATGCAGTTTTTCACTATCCCTCTGCAGCCTATCCACAGGCACAACAGCTTTGGGGATCTCTGCTTTCCCAGAGACTCAGCATGTCACGGTGCTCGCTCTCGGCAGAAGCTTTTATCTGAAAAGGCAAACTTACGGCTCCTTCTCCCACAGGGAAGGTGCCAGCCCTGAAAACTAATGCAGTTTTTCACTATCCCTCTGCAGCCTATCCACAGGCACAACAGCTTTTGGGATCTCTGCTTTCCCAGAGACTCAGCATGTCACGGTGCTCGCTCTCGGCAGAAGCTTTTTCTGAAAAGGGCAAACTTACGGCTCCTTCTCCCACAGGGAAGGTGCCAGCCCTGAAAACTAATGCAGTTTTTCACTATCCCTCTGCAGCCTATCCACAGGCACAACAGCTTTGGGGATCTCTGCTTTCCCAGAGACTCAGCATGTCACGGTGCTCGCTCTCGGCAGAAGCTTTTTTCTGAAAAGGCAAACTTACGGCTCCTTCTCCCACAGGGAAGGTGCCAGCCCTGAAAACTAATGCAGTTTTTCACTATCCCTCTGCAGCCTATCCACAGGCACAACAGCTTTGGGGGATCTCTGCTTTCCCAGAGACTCAGCATGTCACGGTGCTCGCTCTCGGCAGAAGCTTTTTTCTGAAAAGGCAAACTTACGGCTCCTTCTCCCACAGGGAAGGTGCCAGCCCTGAAAACTAATGCAGTTTTTCACTATCCCTCTGCAGCCTATCCACAGGCACAACAGCTTTGGGGATCTCTGCTTTCCCAGAGACTCAGCATGTCACGGTGCTCGCTCTCGGCAGAAGCTTTTTTCTGAAAAGGCAAACTTACGGCTCCTTCTCCCACAGGGAAGGTGCCAGCCCTGAAAACTAATGCAGTTTTTCACTATCCCTCTGCAGCCTATCCACAGGCACAACAGCTTTGGGGATCTCTGCTTTCCCAGAGACTCAGCATGTCACGGTGCTCGCTCTCGGCAGAAGCTTTTTTCTGAAAAGGCAAACTTACGGCTCCTTCTCCCACAGGGAAGGTGCCAGCCCTGAAAACTAATGCAGTTTTTCACTATCCCTCTGCAGCCTATCCACAGGCACAACAGCTTTGGGGATCTCTGCTTTCCCAGAGACTCAGCATGTCACGGTGCTCGCTCTCGGCAGAAGCTTTTTTCTGAAAAGGCAAACTTACGGCTCCTTCTCCCACAGGGAAGGTGCCAGCCCTGAAAACTAATGCAGTTTTTCACTATCCCTCTGCAGCCTATCCACAGGCACAACAGCTTTGGGGATCTCTGCTTTCCCAGAGACTCAGCATGTCACGGTGCTCGCTCTCGGCAGAAGCTTTTTTCTGAAAAGGCAAACTTACGGCTCCTTCTCCCCACAGGGAAGGTGCCAGCCCTGAAAACTAATGCAGTTTTTCACTATCCCTCTGCAGCCTATCCACAGGCACAACAGCTTTGGGGATCTCTGCTTTCCCAGAGACTCAGCATGTCACGGTGCTCGCTCTCGGCAGAAGCTTTTTTCTGAAAAGGCAAACTTACGGCTCCTTCTCCCACAGGGAAGGTGCCAGCCCTGAAAACTAATGCAGTTTTTCACTATCCCTCTGCAGCCTATCCACAGGCACAACAGCTTTGGGGATCTCTGCTTTCCCAGAGACTCAGCATGTCACGGTGCTCGCTCTCGGCAGAAGCTTTTTTCTGAAAAGGCAAACTTACGGCTCCTTCTCCCACAGGGAAGGTGCCAGCCCTGAAAACTAATGCAGTTTTTCACTATCCCTCTGCAGCCTATCCACAGGCACAACAGCTTTTGGGATCTCTGCTTTCCCAGAGACTCAGCATGTCACGGTGCTCGCTCTCGGCAGAAGCTTTTTTCTGAAAAGGCAAACTTACGGCTCCTTCTCCCACAGGGAAGGTGCCAGCCCTGAAAACTAATGCAGTTTTTCACTATCCCTCTGCAGCCTATCCACAGGCACAACAGCTTTGGGGATCTCTGCTTTCCCAGAGACTCAGCATGTCACGGTGCTCGCTCTCGGCAGAAGCTTTGTTCTGAAAAGGCAAACTTACGGCTCCTTCTCCCACAGGGAAGGTGCCAGCCCTGAAAACTAATGCAGTTTTTCACTATCCCTCTGCAGCCTATCCACAGGCACAACAGCTTTGGGGATCTCTGCTTTCCCCAGAGACTCAGCATGTCACGGTGCTCGCTCTCGGCAGAAGCTTTTTTCTGAAAAGGCAAACTTACGGCTCCTTCTCCCACAGGGAAGGTGCCAGCCCTGAAAACTAATGCAGTTTTTCACTATCCCTCTGCAGCCTATCCACAGGCACAACAGCTTTGGGGATCTCTGCTTTCCCAGAGACTCAGCATGTCACGGTGCTCGCTCTCGGCAGAAGCTTTTTTCTGAAAAGGCAAACTTACGGCTCCTTCTCCCACAGGGAAGGTGCCAGCCCTGAAAACTAATGCAGTTTTTCACTATCCCTCTGCAGCCTATCCACAGGCACAACAGCTTTTGGGATCTCTGCTTTCCCAGAGACTCAGCATGTCACGGTGCTCGTTCTCGGCAGAAGCTTTTTCTGAGAAGGCAAAAGTGTGGCTCCTTCTCCCACAAGGAAGGTGCTAGCCCTGAAAGATCTTGCCGGTATTCACTATCCCTCTGCAGCCTATCCACAGGCACAACAGCTTTGGGGATCTCTGCTTTCCCAGAGACTCAGCATGTCACGGTGCTCGCTCTCGGCAGAAGCTTTTTTCTGAAAAGGCAAACTTACGGCTCCTTCTCCCACAGGGAAGGTGCCAGCCCTGAAAACTAATGCAGTTTTTCACTATCCCTCTGCAGCCTATCCACAGGCACAACAGCTTTTGGGATCTCTGCTTTCCCAGAGACTCAGCATGTCACGGTGCTCGTTCTCGGCAGAAGCTTTTTCTGAGAAGGCAAAAGTGTGGCTCCTTCTCCCACAAGGAAGGTGCTAGCCCTGAAAGATCTTGCTGGTATTCACTATCCCTCTGCAGCCTATCCACAGGCACAACAGCTTTGGGGATCTCTGCTTTCCCAGAGACTCAGCATGTCACGGTGCTCGCTCTCGGCAGAAGCTTTTTTCTGAAAAGGCAAACTTACGGCTCCTTCTCCCACAGGAAGGTGCCAGCCCTGAAAACTAATGCAGTTTTTCACTATCCCTCTGCAGCCTATCCACAGGCACAACAGCTTTGGGGATCTCTGCTTTCCCAGAGACTCAGCATGTCACGGTGCTCGCTCTCGGCAGAAGCTTTTTTCTGAAAAGGCAAACTTACGGCTCCTTCTCCCACAGGGAAGGTGCCAGCCCTGAAAACTAATGCAGTTTTTCACTATCCCTCTGCAGCCTATCCACAGGCACAACAGCTTTTGGGATCTCTGCTTTCCCAGAGACTCAGCATGTCACGGTGCTCGTTCTCGGCAGAAGCTTTTTCTGAGAAGGCAAAAGTGTGGCTCCTTCTCCCACAAGGAAGGTGCTAGCCCTGAAAGATCTTGCTGGTATTCACTATCCCTCTGCAGCCTATCCACAGGCACAACAGCTTTGGGGATCTCTGCTTTCCCAGAGACTCAGCATGTCACGGTGCTCGTTCTCGGCAGAAGCTTTTTCTGAGAAGGCAAACGTCTGGCTCCTTCTCCCACAAGGAAGGTGCTAGCCCTGAAAGATCTTGCTGGTATTCACTATCCCTCTGCAGCCTATCCACAGGCACAACAGCTTTGGGGATCTCTGCTTTCCCAGAGACTCAGCATGTCACGGTGCTCGCTCTCGGCAGAAGCTTTTTTCTGAAAAGGCAAACTTACGGCTCCTTCTCCCACAGGGAAGGTGCCAGCCCTGAAAACTAATGCAGTTTTTCACTATCCCTCTGCAGCCTATCCACAGGCACAACAGCTTTGGGGATCTCTGCTTTCCCAGAGACTCAGCATGTCACGGTGCTCGCTCTCGGCAGAAGCTTTTTTCTGAAAAGGCAAACTTACGGCTCCTTCTCCCACAGGGAAGGTGCCAGCCCTGAAAACTATTGCAGTTTTTCACTATCCCTCTGCAGCCTATCCACAGGCACAACAGCTTTGGGGATCTCTGCTTTCCCAGAGACTCAGCATGTCACGGTGCTCGCTCTCGGCAGAAGCTTTTTTCTGAAAAGGCAAACTTACGGCTCCTTCTCCCACAGGGAAGGTGCCAGCCCTGAAAACTAATGCAGTTTTTCACTATCCCTCTGCAGCCTATCCACAGGCACAACAGCTTTTGGGATCTCTGCTTTCCCAGAGACTCAGCATGTCACGGTGCTCGCTCTCGGCAGAAGCTTTTTTCTGAAAAGGCAAACTTACGGCTCCTTCTCCCACAGGGAAGGTGCCAGCCCTGAAAACTAATGCAGTTTTTCACTATCCCTCTGCAGCCTATCCACAGGCACAACAGCTTTTGGGATCTCTGCTTTCCCAGAGACTCAGCATGTCACGGTGCTCGTTCTCGGCAGAAGCTTTTTCTGAGAAGGCAAAAGTGTGGCTCCTTCTCCCACAAGGAAGGTGCTAGCCCTGAAAGATCTTGCTGGTATTCACTATCCCTCTGCAGCCTATCCACAGGCACAACAGCTTTGGGGATCTCTGCTTTCCCAGAGACTCAGCATGTCACGGTGCTCGCTCTCGGCAGAAGCTTTTTTCTGAAAAGGCAAACTTACGGCTCCTTCTCCCACAGGGAAGGTGCCAGCCCTGAAAACTAATGCAGTTTTTCACTATCCCTCTGCAGCCTATCCACAGGCACAACAGCTTTGGGGATCTCTGCTTTCCCAGAGACTCAGCATGTCACGGTGCTCGCTCTCGGCAGAAGCTTTTTTCTGAAAAGGCAAACTTACGGCTCCTTCTCCCACAGGGAAGGTGCCAGCCCTGAAAACTAATGCAGTTTTTCACTATCCCTCTGCAGCCTATCCACAGGCACAACAGCTTTGGGGATCTCTGCTTTCCCAGAGACTCAGCATGTCACGGTGCTCGCTCTCGGCAGAAGCTTTTTTCTGAAAAGGCAAACTTACGGCTCCTTCTCCCACAGGGAAGGTGCCAGCCCTGAAAACTAATGCAGTTTTTCACTATCCCTCTGCAGCCTATCCACAGGCACAACAGCTTTGGGGATCTCTGCTTTCCCAGAGACTCAGCATGTCACGGTGCTCGCTCTCGGCAGAAGCTTTTTTCTGAAAAGGCAAACTTACGGCTCCTTCTCCCACAGGGAAGGTGCCAGCCCTGAAAACTAATGCAGTTTTTCACTATCCCTCTGCAGCCTATCCACAGGCACAACAGCTTTGGGGATCTCTGCTTTCCCAGAGACTCAGCATGTCACGGTGCTCGCTCTCGGCAGAAGCTTTTTTCTGAAAAGGCAAACTTACGGCTCCTTCTCCCACAGGGAAGGTGCCAGCCCTGAAAACTAATGCAGTTTTTCACTATCCCTCTGCAGCCTATCCACAGGCACAACAGCTTTGGGGATCTCTGCTTTCCCAGAGACTCAGCATGTCACGGTGCTCGCTCTCGGCAGAAGCTTTTTTCTGAAAAGGCAAACTTACGGCTCCTTCTCCCACAGGGAAGGTGCCAGCCCTGAAAACTAATGCAGTTTTTCACTATCCCTCTGCAGCCTATCCACAGGCACAACAGCTTTGGGGATCTCTGCTTTCCCAGAGACTCAGCATGTCACGGTGCTCGCTCTCGGCAGAAGCTTTTTTCTGAAAAGGCAAACTTACGGCTCCTTCTCCCACAGGGAAGGTGCGAGCCCTGAAAACTAATGCAGTTTTTCACTATCCCTCTGCAGCCTATCCACAGGCACAACAGCTTTTGGGATCTCTGCTTTCCCAGAGACTCAGCATGTCACGGTGCTCGCTCTCGGCAGAAGCTTTTTTCTGAAAAGGCAAACTTACGGCTCCTTCTCCCACAGGGAAGGTGCCAGCCCTGAAAACTAATGCAGTTTTTCACTATCCCTCTGCAGCCTATCCACAGGCACAACAGCTTTGGGGATCTCTGCTTTCCCAGAGACTCAGCATGTCACGGTGCTCGCTCTCGGCAGAAGCTTTTTTCTGAAAAGGCAAACTTACGGCTCCTTCTCCCACAGGGAAGGTGCCAGCCCTGAAAACTAATGCAGTTTTTCACTATCCCTCTGCAGCCTATCCACAGGCACAACAGCTTTGGGGATCTCTGCTTTCCCAGAGACTCAGCATGTCACGGTGCTCGTTCTCGGCAGAAGCTTTTTCTGAGAAGGCAAAAGTGTGGCTCCTTCTCCCACAAGGAAGGTGCTAGCCCTGAAAGATCTTGCTGGTATTCACTATCCCTCTGCAGCCTATCCACAGGCACAACAGCTTTGGGGATCTCTGCTTTCCCAGAGACTCAGCATGTCACGGTGCTCGCTCTCGGCAGAAGCTTTTTTCTGAAAAGGCAAACTTACGGCTCCTTCTCCCACAGGGAAGGTGCCAGCCCTGAAAACTAATGCAGTTTTTCACTATCCCTCTGCAGCCTATCCACAGGCACAACAGCTTTGGGGATCTCTGCTTTCCCAGAGACTCAGCATGTCACGGTGCTCGCTCTCGGCAGAAGCTTTTTTCTGAAAAGGCAAACTTACGGCTCCTTCTCCCACAGGGAAGGTGCCAGCCCTGAAAACTAATGCAGTTTTTCACTATCCCTCTGCAGCCTATCCACAGGCACAACAGCTTTGGGGATCTCTGCTTTCCCAGAGACTCAGCATGTCACGGTGCTCGCTCTCGGCAGAAGCTTTTTTCTGAAAAGGCAAACTTACGGCTCCTTCTCCCACAGGGAAGGTGCCAGCCCTGAAAACTAATGCAGTTTTTCACTATCCCTCTGCAGCCTATCCACAGGCACAACAGCTTTGGGGATCTCTGCTTTCCCAGAGACTCAGCATGTCACGGTGCTCGCTCTCGGCAGAAGCTTTGTTCTGAAAAGGCAAACTTACGGCTCCTTCTCCCACAGGGAAGGTGCCAGCCCTGAAAACTAATGCAGTTTTTCACTATCCCTCTGCAGCCTATCCACAGGCACAACAGCTTTTGGGATCTCTGCTTTCCCAGAGACTCAGCATGTCACGGTGCTCGCTCTCGGCAGAAGCTTTTTTCTGAAAAGGCAAACTTACGGCTCCTTCTCCCACAGGGAAGGTGCCAGCCCTGAAAACTAATGCAGTTTTTCACTATCCCTCTGCAGCCTATCCACAGGCACAACAGCTTTGGGGATCTCTGCTTTCCCAGAGACTCAGCATGTCACGGTGCTCGCTCTCGGCAGAAGCTTTTTTCTGAAAAGGCAAACTTACGGCTCCTTCTCCCACAGGGAAGGTGCCAGCCCTGAAAACTAATGCAGTTTTTCACTATCCCTCTGCAGCCTATCCACAGGCACAACAGCTTTGGGGATCTCTGCTTTCCCAGAGACTCAGCATGTCACGGTGCTCGCTCTCGGCAGAAGCTTTTTTCTGAAAAGGCAAACTTACGGCTCCTTCTCCCACAGGGAAGGTGCCAGCCCTGAAAACTAATGCAGTTTTTCACTATCCCTCTGCAGCCTATCCACAGGCACAACAGCTTTGGGGATCTCTGCTTTCCCAGAGACTCAGCATGTCACGGTGCTCGCTCTCGGCAGAAGCTTTTTTCTGAAAAGGCAAACTTACGGCTCCTTCTCCCACAGGGAAGGTGCCAGCCCTGAAAACTAATGCAGTTTTTCACTATCCCTCTGCAGCCTATCCACAGGCACAACAGCTTTGGGGATCTCTGCTTTCCCAGAGACTCAGCATGTCACGGTGCTCGCTCTCGGCAGAAGCTTTTTTCTGAAAAGGCAAACTTACGGCTCCTTCTCCCACAGGGAAGGTGCCAGCCCTGAAAACTAATGCAGTTTTTCACTATCCCTCTGCAGCCTATCCACAGGCACAACAGCTTTGGGGATCTCTGCTTTCCCAGAGACTCAGCATGTCACGGTGCTTGCTCTCGGCAGAAGCTTTTTTCTGAAAAGGCAAACTTACGGCTCCTTCTCCCACAGGGAAGGTGCCAGCCCTGAAAACTAATGCAGTTTTTCACTATCCCTCTGCAGCCTATCCACAGGCACAACAGCTTTGGGGATCTCTGCTTTCCCAGAGACTCAGCATGTCACGGTGCTCGCTCTCGGCAGAAGCTTTTTTCTGAAAAGGCAAACTTACGGCTCCTTCTCCCACAGGGAAGGTGCCAGCCCTGAAAACTAATGCAGTTTTTCTCTATCCCTCTGCAGCCTATCCACAGGCACAACAGCTTTGGGGATCTCTGCTTTCCCAGAGACTCAGCATGTCACGGTGCTCGCTCTCGGCAGAAGCTTTTTTCTGAAAAGGCAAACTTACGGCTCCTTCTCCCACAGGGAAGGTGCGAGCCCTGAAAACTAATGCAGTTTTTCACTATCCCTCTGCAGCCTATCCACAGGCACAACAGCTTTTGGGATCTCTGCTTTCCCAGAGACTCAGCATGTCACGGTGCTCGCTCTCGGCAGAAGCTTTTTTCTGAAAAGGCAAACTTACGGCTCCTTCTCCCACAGGGAAGGTGCCAGCCCTGAAAACTAATGCAGTTTTTCACTATCCCTCTGCAGCCTATCCACAGGCACAACAGCTTTGGGGATCTCTGCTTTCCCAGAGACTCAGCATGTCACGGTGCTCGCTCTCGGCAGAAGCTTTTTTCTGAAAAGGCAAACTTACGGCTCCTTCTCCCACAGGGAAGGTGCCAGCCCTGAAAACTAATGCAGTTTTTCACTATCCCTCTGCAGCCTATCCACAGGCACAACAGCTTTTGGGATCTCTGCTTTCCCAGAGACTCAGCATGTCACGGTGCTCGCTCTCGGCAGAAGCTTTTTTCTGAAAAGGCAAACTTACGGCTCCTTCTCCCACAGGGAAGGTGCCAGCCCTGAAAACTAATGCAGTTTTTCACTATCCCTCTGCAGCCTATCCACAGGCACAACAGCTTTTGGGATCTCTGCTTTCCCAGAGACTCAGCATGTCACGGTGCTCGCTCTCGGCAGAAGCTTTTTTCTGAAAAGGCAAACTTACGGCTCCTTCTCCCACAGGGAAGGTGCCAGCCCTGAAAACTAATGCAGTTTTTCACTATCCCTCTGCAGCCTATCCACAGGCACAACAGCTTTGGGGATCTCTGCTTTCCCAGAGACTCAGCATGTCACGGTGCTCGCTCTCGGCAGAAGCTTTTTTCTGAAAAGGCAAACTTACGGCTCCTTCTCCCACAGGGAAGGTGCCAGCCCTGAAAACTAATGCAGTTTTTCACTATCCCTCTGCAGCCTATCCACAGGCACAACAGCTTTGGGGATCTCTGCTTTCCCAGAGACTCAGCATGTCACGGTGCTCGCTCTCGGCAGAAGCTTTTTTCTGAAAAGGCAAACTTACGGCTCCTTCTCCCACAGGGAAGGTGCCAGCCCTGAAAACTAATGCAGTTTTTCACTATCCCTCTGCAGCCTATCCACAGGCACAACAGCTTTGGGGATCTCTGCTTTCCCAGAGACTCAGCATGTCACGGTGCTCACTCTCGCCAGAGCCTTTTTCTGAAAAAGAAAACTTTCGGCTCCTTCTCCCTCAGGGAAGGTGCTAGCCCTGAAAACTAATGCAGTTTTTCACTATCCCTCTGCAGCCTATCCACAGGCACAACAGCTTTGGGGATCTCTGCTTTCCCAGAGACTCAGCATGTCACGGTGCTCGCTCTCGGCAGAAGCTTTTTTCTGAAAAGGCAAACTTACGGCTCCTTCTCCCACAGGGAAGGTGCTAGCCCTGAAAACTAATGCAGTTTTTCACTATCCCTCTGCAGCCTATCCACAGGCACAACAGCTTTTGGGATCTCTGCTTTCCCAGAGACTCAGCATGTCACGGTGCTCGCTCTCGGCAGAAGCTTTTTTCTGAAAAGGCAAACTTACGGCTCCTTCTCCCACAGGGAAGGTGCCAGCCCTGAAAACTAATGCAGTTTTTCACTATCCCTCTGCAGCCTATCCACAGGCACAACAGCTTTGGGGATCTCTGCTTTCCCAGAGACTCAGCATGTCACGGTGCTCGCTCTCGGCAGAAGCTTTTTTCTGAAAAGGCAAACTTACGGCTCCTTCTCCCACAGGGAAGGTGCCAGCCCTGAAAACTAATGCAGTTTTTCACTATCCCTCTGCAGCCTATCCACAGGCACAACAGCTTTGGGGATCTCTGCTTTCCCAGAGACTCAGCATGTCACGGTGCTCGCTCTCGGCAGAAGCTTTGTTCTGAGAAGGCAAACTTACGGCTCCTTCTCCCACAGGGAAGGTGCCAGCCCTGAAAACTAATGCAGTTTTTCACTATCCCTCTGCAGCCTATCCACAGGCACAACAGCTTTGGGGATCTCTGCTTTCCCAGAGACTCAGCATGTCACGGTGCTCGCTCTCGGCAGAAGCTTTTTTCTGAAAAGGCAAACTTACGGCTCCTTCTCCCACAGGGAAGGTGCCAGCCCTGAAAACTAATGCAGTTTTTCACTATCCCTCTGCAGCCTATCCACAGGCACAACAGCTTTTGGGATCTCTGCTTTCCCAGAGACTCAGCATGTCACGGTGCTCACTCTCGCCAGAGCCTTTTTCTGAAAAGGCAAACTTACGTCTCCTTCTCCCACAGGGAAGGTGCCAGCCCTGAAAACTAATGCAGTTTTTCACTATCCCTCTGCAGCCTATCCACAGGCACAACAGCTTTGGGGATCTCTGCTTTCCCAGAGACTCAGCATGTCACGGTGCTCGCTCTCGGCAGAAGCTTTTTTCTGAAAAAGAAAACTTTCGGCTCCTTCTCCCTCAGGGAAGGTGCTAGCCCTGAAAACTAATGCAGTTTTTCACTATCCCTCTGCAGCCTATCCACAGGCACAACAGCTTTGGGGATCTCTGCTTTCCCAGAGACTCAGCATGTCACGGTGCTCGCTCTCGGCAGAAGCTTTTTTCTGAAAAGGCAAACTTACGGCTCCTTCTCCCACAGGGAAGGTGCCAGCCCTGAAAACTAATGCAGTTTTTCACTATCCCTCTGCAGCCTATCCACAGGCACAACAGCTTTGGGGATCTCTGCTTTCCCAGAGACTCAGCATGTCACGGTGCTCGCTCTCGGCAGAAGCTTTTTTCTGAAAAGGCAAACTTACGGCTCCTTCTCCCACAGGGAAGGTGCCAGCCCTGAAAACTAATGCAGTTTTTCACTATCCCTCTGCAGCCTATCCACAGGCACAACAGCTTTGGGGATCTCTGCTTTCCCAGAGACTCAGCATGTCACGGTGCTCACTCTTGCCAGAGCCTTTTTCTGAAAAGGCAAACTTACGGCTCCTTCTCCCACAGGGAAGGTGCCAGCCCTGAAAACTAATGCAGTTTTTCACTATCCCTCTGCAGCCTATCCACAGGCACAACAGCTTTGGGGATCTCTGCTTTCCCAGAGACTCAGCATGTCACGGTGCTCGCTCTCGGCAGAAGCTTTTTTCTGAAAAGGCAAACTTACGGCTCCTTCTCCCACAGGGAAGGTGCCAGCCCTGAAAACTAATGCAGTTTTTCACTATCCCTCTGCAGCCTATCCACAGGCACAACAGCTTTTGGGATCTCTGCTTTCCCAGAGACTCAGCATGTCACGGTGCTCGCTCTCGGCAGAAGCTTTTTTCTGAAAAGGCAAACTTACGGCTCCTTCTCCCACAGGGAAGGTGCCAGCCCTGAAAACTAATGCAGTTTTTCACTATCCCTCTGCAGCCTATCCACAGGCACAACAGCTTTGGGGATCTCTGCTTTCCCAGAGACTCAGCATGTCACGGTGCTCGCTCTCGGCAGAAGCTTTTTTCTGAAAAGGCAAACTTACGGCTCCTTCTCCCACAGGGAAGGTGCCAGCCCTGAAAACTAATGCAGTTTTTCACTATCCCTCTGCAGCCTATCCACAGGCACAACAGCTTTGGGGATCTCTGCTTTCCCAGAGACTCAGCATGTCACGGTGCTCGCTCTCGGCAGAAGCTTTTTTCTGAAAAGGCAAACTTACGGCTCCTTCTCCCACAGGGAAGGTGCCAGCCCTGAAAACTAATGCAGTTTTTCACTATCCCTCTGCAGCCTATCCACAGGCACAACAGCTTTTGGGATCTCTGCTTTCCCAGAGACTCAGCATGTCACGGTGCTCGCTCTCGGCAGAAGCTTTTTTCTGAAAAGGCAAACTTACGGCTCCTTCTCCCACAGGGAAGGTGCCAGCCCTGAAAACTAATGCAGTTTTTCACTATCCCTCTGCAGCCTATCCACAGGCACAACAGCTTTGGGGATCTCTGCTTTCCCAGAGACTCAGCATGTCACGGTGCTCGCTCTCGGCAGAAGCTTTTTTCTGAAAAGGCAAACTTACGGCTCCTTCTCCCACAGGGAAGGTGCCAGCCCTGAAAACTAATGCAGTTTTTCACTATCCCTCTGCAGCCTATCCACAGGCACAACAGCTTTGGGGATCTCTGCTTTCCCAGAGACTCAGCATGTCACGGTGCTCGCTCTCGGCAGAAGCTTTTTTCTGAAAAGGCAAACTTACGGCTCCTTCTCCCACAGGGAAGGTGCCAGCCCTGAAAACTAATGCAGTTTTTCACTATCCCTCTGCAGCCTATCCACAGGCACAACAGCTTTGGGGATCTCTGCTTTCCCAGAGACTCAGCATGTCACGGTGCTCGCTCTCGGCAGAAGCTTTTTTCTGAAAAGGCAAACTTACGGCTCCTTCTCCCACAGGGAAGGTGCCAGCCCTGAAAACTAATGCAGTTTTTCACTATCCCTCTGCAGCCTATCCACAGGCACAACAGCTTTTGGGATCTCTGCTTTCCCAGAGACTCAGCATGTCACGGTGCTCGCTCTCGGCAGAAGCTTTTTTCTGAAAAGGCAAACTTACGGCTCCTTCTCCCACAGGGAAGGTGCCAGCCCTGAAAACTAATGCAGTTTTTCACTATCCCTCTGCAGCCTATCCACAGGCACAACAGCTTTGGGGATCTCTGCTTTCCCAGAGACTCAGCATGTCACGGTGCTCGCTCTCGGCAGAAGCTTTTTTCTGAAAAGGCAAACTTACGGCTCCTTCTCCCACAGGGAAGGTGCCAGCCCTGAAAACTAATGCAGTTTTTCACTATCCCTCTGCAGCCTATCCACAGGCACAACAGCTTTGGGGATCTCTGCTTTCCCAGAGACTCAGCATGTCACGGTGCTCGCTCTCGGCAGAAGCTTTTTTCTGAAAAGGCAAACTTACGGCTCCTTCTCCCACAGGGAAGGTGCCAGCCCTGAAAACTAATGCAGTTTTTCACTATCCCTCTGCAGCCTATCCACAGGCACAACAGCTTTGGGGATCTCTGCTTTCACAGAGACTCAGCATGTCACGGTGCTCGCTCTCGGCAGAAGCTTTTTTCTGAAAAGGCAAACTTACGGCTCCTTCTCCCACAGGGAAGGTGCCAGCCCTGAAAACTAATGCAGTTTTTCACTATCCCTCTGCAGCCTATCCACAGGCACAACAGCTTTGGGGTTCTCTGCTTTCCCAGAGACTCAGCATGTCACGGTGCTCGCTCTCGGCAGAAGCTTTTTTCTGAAAAGGCAAACTTACGGCTCCTTCTCCCACAGGGAAGGTGCCAGCCCTGAAAACTAATGCAGTTTTTCACTATCCCTCTGCAGCCTATCCACAGGCACAACAGCTTTGGGGATCTCTGCTTTCCCAGAGACTCAGCATGTCACGGTGCTCGCTCTCGGCAGAAGCTTTTTTCTGAAAAGGCAAACTTACGGCTCCTTCTCCCACAGGGAAGGTGCCAGCCCTGAAAACTAATGCAGTTTTTCACTATCCCTCTGCAGCCTATCCACAGGCACAACAGCTTTGGGGTTCTCTGCTTTCCCAGAGACTCAGCATGTCACGGTGCTCGCTCTCGGCAGAAGCTTTTTTCTGAAAAGGCAAACTTACGGCTCCTTCTCCCACAGGGAAGGTGCCAGCCCTGAAAACTAATGCAGTTTTTCACTATCCCTCTGCAGCCTATCCACAGGCACAACAGCTTTGGGGATCTCTGCTTTCCCAGAGACTCAGCATGTCACGGTGCTCGCTCTCGGCAGAAGCTTTTTTCTGAAAAGGCAAACTTACGGCTCCTTCTCCCACAGGGAAGGTGCCAGCCCTGAAAGATCTTGCTGGTTTTCACTATCCCTCTGCAGCCTATCCACAGGCACAACAGCTTTTGGGATCTCTGCTTTCCCAGAGACTCAGCATGTCACGGTGCTCGTTCTCGGCAGAAGCTTTTTCTGAGAAGGCAAACGTCTGGCTCCTTCTCCCACAAGGAAGGTGCTAGCCCTGTAAGATCTTGCTGGTATTCACTATCCCTCTGCAGCCTATCCACAGGCACAACAGCTTTGGGGATCTCTGCTTTCCCAGAGACTCAGCATGTCACGGTGCTCGCTCTCGGCAGAAGCTTTTTTCTGAAAAAGAAAACTTTCGGCTCCTTCTCCCACAAGGAAGGTGCCAGGCCTAAAAGCTAATGCAGCTCTTCACTATCCTCCTGCAGCCTATCCACAGGCACAACAGCACTGGGGATCTCTGCTTTCCCAGAGACTCAGCATGTCACGGTGCTCGCTCTCGGCAGAAGCTTTTTTCTGAAAAGGCAAACTTACGGCTCCTTCTCCCACAGGGAAGGTGCCAGCCCTGAAAACTAATGCAGTTTTTCACTATCCCTCTGCAGCCTATCCACAGGCACAACAGCTTTTGGGATCTCTGCTTTCCCAGAGACTCAGCATTTCACGGTGCTCGCTCTCGGCAGAAGCTTTTTTCTGAAAAGGCAAACTTACGGCTCCTTCTCCCACAGGGAAGGTGCCAGCCCTGAAAACTAATGCAGTTTTTCACTATCCCTCTGCAGCCTATCCACAGGCACAACAGCTTTGGGGATCTCTGCTTTCCCAGAGACTCAGCATGTCACGGTGCTCGCTCTCGGCAGAAGCTTTTTTCTGAAAAGGCAAACTTACGGCTCCTTCTCCCACAAGGAAGGTGCCAGCCCTGAAAACTAATGCAGTTTTTCACTATCCCTCTGCAGCCTATCCACAGGCACAACAGCTTTGGGGATCTCTGCTTTCCCAGAGACTCAGCATGTCACGGTGCTCGCTCTCGGCAGAAGCTTTTTTCTGAAAAGGCAAACTTACGGCTCCTTCTCCCACAGGGAAGGTGCCAGCCCTGAAAACTAATGCAGTTTTTCACTATCCCTCTGCAGCCTATCCACAGGCACAACAGCTTTGGGGATCTCTGCTTTCACAGAGACTCAGCATGTCACGGTGCTCGCTCTCGGCAGAAGCTTTTTTCTGAAAAGGCAAACTTACGGCTCCTTCTCCCACAGGGAAGGTGCCAGCCCTGAAAACTAATGCAGTTTTTCACTATCCCTCTGCAGCCTATTCACAGGCACAACAGCTTTGGGGTTCTCTGCTTTCCCAGAGACTCAGCATGTCACGGTGCTCGCTCTCGGCAGAAGCTTTTTTCTGAAAAGGCAAACTTACGGCTCCTTCTCCCACAGGGAAGGTGCCAGCCCTGAAAACTAATGCAGTTTTTCACTATCCCTCTGCAGCCTATCCACAGGCACAACAGCTTTGGGGATCTCTGCTTTCCCAGAGACTCAGCATGTCACGGTGCTCGCTCTCGGCAGAAGCTTTTTTCTGAAAAGGCAAACTTACGGCTCCTTCTCCCACAGGGAAGGTGCCAGCCCTGAAAACTAATGCAGTTTTTCACTATCCCTCTGCAGCCTATTCACAGGCACAACAGCTTTGGGATTCTCTGCTTTCCCAGAGACTCAGCATGTCACGGTGCTCGCTCTCGGCAGAAGCTTTTTTCTGAAAAGGCAAACTTACGGCTCCTTCTCCCACAGGGAAGGTGCCAGCCCTGAAAACTAATGCAGTTTTTCACTATCCCTCTGCAGCCTATCCACAGGCACAACAGCTTTGGGGATCTCTGCTTTCCCAGAGACTCAGCATGTCACGGTGCTCGCTCTCGGCAGAAGCTTTTTTCTGAAAAGGCAAACTTACGGCTCCTTCTCCCACAGGGAAGGTGCCAGCCCTGAAAGATCTTGCTGGTTTTCACTATCCCTCTGCAGCCTATCCACAGGCACAACAGCTTTTGGGATCTCTGCTTTCCCAGAGACTCAGCATGTCACGGTGCTCGTTCTCGGCAGAAGCTTTTTCTGAGAAGGCAAACGTCTGGCTCCTTCTCCCACAAGGAAGGTGCTAGCCCTGTAAGATCTTGCTGGTATTCACTATCCCTCTGCAGCCTATCCACAGGCACAACAGCTTTGGGGATCTCTGCTTTCCCAGAGACTCAGCATGTCACGGTGCTCGCTCTCGGCAGAAGCTTTTTTCTGAAAAAGAAAACTTTCGGCTCCTTCTCCCACAAGGAAGGTGCCAGGCCTAAAAGCTAATGCAGCTCTTCACTATCCTCCTGCAGCCTATCCACAGGCACAACAGCACTGGGGATCTCTGCTTTCCCAGAGACTCAGCATGTCACGGTGCTCGCTCTCGGCAGAAGCTTTTTTCTGAAAAGGCAAACTTACGGCTCCTTCTCCCACAGGGAAGGTGCCAGCCCTGAAAACTAATGCAGTTTTTCACTATCCCTCTGCAGCCTATCCACAGGCACAACAGCTTTTGGGATCTCTGCTTTCCCAGAGACTCAGCATTTCACGGTGCTCGCTCTCGGCAGAAGCTTTTTTCTGAAAAGGCAAACTTACGGCTCCTTCTCCCACAGGGAAGGTGCCAGCCCTGAAAACTAATGCAGTTTTTCACTATCCCTCTGCAGCCTATCCACAGGCACAACAGCTTTTGGGATCTCTGCTTTCCCAGAGACTCAGCATGTCACGGTGCTCGCTCTCGGCAGAAGCTTTTTTCTGAAAAGGCAAACTTACGGCTCCTTCTCCCACAAGGAAGGTGCCAGCCCTGAAAACTAATGCAGTTTTTCACTATCCCTCTGCAGCCTATCCACAGGCACAACAGCTTTGGGGATCTCTGCTTTCCCAGAGACTCAGCATGTCACGGTGCTCGCTCTCGGCAGAAGCTTTTTTCTGAAAAGGCAAACTTACGGCTCCTTCTCCCACAGGGAAGGTGCCAGCCCTGAAAACTAATGCAGTTTTTCACTATCCCTCTGCAGCCTATCCACAGGCACAACAGCTTTGGGGATCTCTGCTTTCCCAGAGACTCAGCATGTCACGGTGCTCGCTCTCGGCAGAAGCTTTTTTCTGAAAAGGCAAACTTACGGCTCCTTCTCCCACAGGGAAGGTGCCAGCCCTGAAAACTAATGCAGTTTTTCACTATCCCTCTGCAGCCTATCCACAGGCACAACAGCTTTGGGGATCTCTGCTTTCCCAGAGACTCAGCATGTCACGGTGCTCGCTCTCGGCAGAAGCTTTTTTCTGAAAAGGCAAACTTACGGCTCCTTCTCCCACAGGGAAGGTGCCAGCCCTGAAAACTAATGCAGTTTTTCACTATCCCTCTGCAGCCTATTCACAGGCACAACAGCTTTGGGGATCTCTGCTTTCCCAGAGACTCAGCATGTCACGGTGCTCGCTCTCGGCAGAAGCTTTTTTCTGAAAAGGCAAACTTACGGCTCCTTCTCCCACATGGAAGGTGCCAGCCCTGAAAGATCTTGCTGGTTTTCACTATCCCTCTGCAGCCTATCCACAGGCACAACAGCTTTGGGGATCTCTGCTTTCCCAGAGACTCAGCATGTCACGGTGCTCGCTCTCGGCAGAAGCTTTTTTCTGAAAAGGCAAACTTACGGCTCCTTCTCCCACAAGGAAGGTGCCAGCCCTGAAAGATCTTGCTGGTATTCACTATCCCTCTGCAGCCTATCCACAGGCACAACAGCTTTTGGGATCTCTGCTTTCCCAGAGACTCAGCATGTCACGGTGCTCGTTCTCGGCAGAAGCTTTTTCTGAGAAGGCAAACGTCTGGCTCCTTCTCCCACAAGGAAGGTGCTAGCCCTGAAAGATCTTGCTGGTATTCACTATCCCTCTGCAGCCTATCCACAGGCACAACAGCTTTGGGGATCTCTGCTTTCCCAGAGACTCAGCATGTCACGGTGCTCGCTCTCGGCAGAAGCTTTTTTCTGAAAAAGAAAACTTTCGGCTCCTTCTCCCACAAGGAAGGTGCCAGGCCTAAAAGCTAATGCAGCTCTTCACTATCCTCCTGCAGCCTATCCACAGGCACAACAGCACTGGGGATCTCTGCTTTCCCAGAGACTCAGCATGTCACGGTGCTCACTCTCGCCAGAGCCTTTTTCTGAAAAGGCAAACTTACGGCTCCTTCTCCCACAAGGAAGGTGCCAGCCCTGAAAGATCTTGCTGGTATTCACTATCCCTCTGCAGCCTATCTTTAGCCGCAAGAGCTTTGGGGATCTCTGCTTTCCCAGAGACTCAGCATGTCACGGTGCTCGCTCTCGGCAGAAGCTTTTTTCTGAAAAGGCAAACTTACGGCTCCTTCTACCACAGGGAAGGTGCGAGCCCTGAAAACTAATGCAGTTTTTCACTATCCCTCTGCAGCCTATCCACAGGCACAACAGCTTTGGGGATCTCTGCTTTCCCAGAGACTCAGCATGTCACGGTGCTCGCTCTCGGCAGAAGCTTTTTTCTGAAAAGGCAAACTTACGGCTCCTTCTCCCACAGGGAAGGTGCCAGCCCTGAAAACTAATGCAGTTTTTCACTATCCCTCTGCAGCCTATCCACAGGCACAACAGCTTTGGGGATCTCTGCTTTCCCAGAGACTCAGCATGTCACGGTGCTCGCTCTCGGCAGAAGCTTTTTTCTGAAAAGGCAAACTTACGGCTCCTTCTCCCACAGGGAAGGTGCCAGCCCTGAAAACTAATGCAGTTTTTCACTATCCCTCTGCAGCCTATCCACAGGCACAACAGCTTTGGGGATCTCTGCTTTCCCAGAGACTCAGCATGTCACGGTGCTCGCTCTCGGCAGAAGCTTTTTTCTGAAAAGGCAAACTTACGGCTCCTTCTCCCACAGGGAAGGTGCCAGCCCTGAAAACTAATGCAGTTTTTCACTATCCCTCTGCAGCCTATCCACAGGCACAACAGCTTTGGGGATCTCTGCTTTCCCAGAGACTCAGCATGTCACGGTGCTCGCTCTCGGCAGAAGCTTTTTTCTGAAAAGGCAAACTTACGGCTCCTTCTCCCACAGGGAAGGTGCCAGCCCTGAAAACTAATGCAGTTTTTCACTATCCCTCTGCAGCCTATCCACAGGCACAACAGCTTTTGGGATCTCTGCTTTCCCAGAGACTCAGCATGTCACGGTGCTCGTTCTCGGCAGAAGCTTTTTCTGAGAAGGCAAAAGTGTGGCTCCTTCTCCCACAAGGAAGGTGCTAGCCCTGAAAGATCTTGCTGGTATTCACTATCCCTCTGCAGCCTATCCACAGGCACAACAGCTTTGGGGATCTCTGCTTTCCCAGAGACTCAGCATGTCACGGTGCTCGCTCTCGGCAGAAGCTTTTTTCTGAAAAGGCAAACTTACGGCTCCTTCTCCCACAGGGAAGGTGCCAGCCCTGAAAACTAATGCAGTTTTTCACTATCCCTCTGCAGCCTATCCACAGGCACAACAGCTTTGGGGATCTCTGCTTTCCCAGAGACTCAGCATGTCACGGTGCTCGCTCTCGGCAGAAGCTTTTTTCTGAAAAGGCAAACTTACGGCTCCTTCTCCCACAGGGAAGGTGCCAGCCCTGAAAACTAATGCAGTTTTTCACTATCCCTCTGCAGCCTATCCACAGGCACAACAGCTTTGGGGATCTCTGCTTTCCCAGAGACTCAGCATGTCACGGTGCTCGCTCTCGGCAGAAGCTTTTTTCTGAAAAGGCAAACTTACGGCTCCTTCTCCCACAGGGAAGGTGCCAGCCCTGAAAACTAATGCAGTTTTTCACTATCCCTCTGCAGCCTATCCACAGGCACAACAGCTTTGGGGATCTCTGCTTTCCCAGAGACTCAGCATGTCACGGTGCTCGCTCTCGGCAGAAGCTTTTTTCTGAAAAGGCAAACTTACGGCTCCTTCTCCCACAGGGAAGGTGCCAGCCCTGAAAACTAATGCAGTTTTTCACTATCCCTCTGCAGCCTATTCACAGGCACAACAGCTTTGGGGATCTCTGCTTTCCCAGAGACTCAGCATGTCACGGTGCTCGCTCTCGGCAGAAGCTTTTTTCTGAAAAGGCAAACTTACGGCTCCTTCTCCCACAGGGAAGGTGCCAGCCCTGAAAGATCTTGCTGGTTTTCACTATCCCTCTGCAGCCTATCCACAGGCACAACAGCTTTGGGGATCTCTGCTTTCCCAGAGACTCAGCATGTCACGGTGCTCGCTCTCGGCAGAAGCTTTTTTCTGAAAAGGCAAACTTACGGCTCCTTCTCCCACAAGGAAGGTGCCAGCCCTGAAAGATCTTGCTGGTATTCACTATCCCTCTGCAGCCTATCCACAGGCACAACAGCTTTTGGGATCTCTGCTTTCCCAGAGACTCAGCATGTCACGGTGCTCGTTCTCGGCAGAAGCTTTTTCTGAGAAGGCAAACGTCTGGCTCCTTCTCCCACAAGGAAGGTGCTAGCCCTGAAAGATCTTGCTGGTATTCACTATCCCTCTGCAGCCTATCCACAGGCACAACAGCTTTGGGGATCTCTGCTTTCCCAGAGACTCAGCATGTCACGGTGCTCGCTCTCGGCAGAAGCTTTTTTCTGAAAAAGAAAACTTTCGGCTCCTTCTCCCACAAGGAAGGTGCCAGGCCTAAAAGCTAATGCAGCTCTTCACTATCCTCCTGCAGCCTATCCACAGGCACAACAGCACTGGGGATCTCTGCTTTCCCAGAGACTCAGCATGTCACGGTGCTCACTCTCGCCAGAGCCTTTTTCTGAAAAGGCAAACTTACGGCTCCTTCTCCCACAAGGAAGGTGCCAGCCCTGAAAGATCTTGCTGGTATTCACTATCCCTCTGCAGCCTATCTTTAGCCGCAAGAGCTTTGGGGATCTCTGCTTTCCCAGAGACTCAGCATGTCACGGTGCTCGCTCTCGGCAGAAGCTTTTTTCTGAAAAGGCAAACTTACGGCTCCTTCTACCACAGGGAAGGTGCGAGCCCTGAAAACTAATGCAGTTTTTCACTATCCCTCTGCAGCCTATCCACAGGCACAACAGCTTTGGGGATCTCTGCTTTCCCAGAGACTCAGCATGTCACGGTGCTCGCTCTCGGCAGAAGCTTTTTTCTGAAAAGGCAAACTTACGGCTCCTTCTCCCACAGGGAAGGTGCCAGCCCTGAAAACTAATGCAGTTTTTCACTATCCCTCTGCAGCCTATCCACAGGCACAACAGCTTTGGGGATCTCTGCTTTCCCAGAGACTCAGCATGTCACGGTGCTCGCTCTCGGCAGAAGCTTTTTTCTGAAAAGGCAAACTTACGGCTCCTTCTCCCACAGGGAAGGTGCCAGCCCTGAAAACTAATGCAGTTTTTCACTATCCCTCTGCAGCCTATCCACAGGCACAACAGCTTTGGGGATCTCTGCTTTCCCAGAGACTCAGCATGTCACGGTGCTCGCTCTCGGCAGAAGCTTTTTTCTGAAAAGGCAAACTTACGGCTCCTTCTCCCACAGGGAAGGTGCCAGCCCTGAAAACTAATGCAGTTTTTCACTATCCCTCTGCAGCCTATCCACAGGCACAACAGCTTTTGGGATCTCTGCTTTCCCAGAGACTCAGCATGTCACGGTGCTCGCTCTCGGCAGAAGCTTTTTTCTGAAAAGGCAAACTTACGGCTCCTTCTCCCACAGGGAAGGTGCCAGCCCTGAAAACTAATGCAGTTTTTCACTATCCCTCTGCAGCCTATCCACAGGCACAACAGCTTTGGGGATCTCTGCTTTCCCAGAGACTCAGCATGTCACGGTGCTCGCTCTCGGCAGAAGCTTTTTTCTGAAAAGGCAAACTTACGGCTCCTTCTCCCACAGGGAAGGTGCCAGCCCTGAAAACTAATGCAGTTTTTCACTATCCCTCTGCAGCCTATCCACAGGCACAACAGCTTTGGGGATCTCTGCTTTCCCAGAGACTCAGCATGTCACGGTGCTCGCTCTCGGCAGAAGCTTTTTTCTGAAAAGGCAAACTTACGGCTCCTTCTCCCACAGGGAAGGTGCCAGCCCTGAAAACTAATGCAGTTTTTCACTATCCCTCTGCAGCCTATCCACAGGCACAACAGCTTTGGGGATCTCTGCTTTCACAGAGACTCAGCATGTCACGGTGCTCGCTCTCGGCAGAAGCTTTTTTCTGAAAAGGCAAACTTACGGCTCCTTCTCCCACAGGGAAGGTGCCAGCCCTGAAAACTAATGCAGTTTTTCACTATCCCTCTGCAGCCTATCCACAGGCACAACAGCTTTTGGGATCTCTGCTTTCCCAGAGACTCAGCATTTCACGGTGCTCGCTCTCGGCAGAAGCTTTTTTCTGAAAAGGCAAACTTACGGCTCCTTCTCCCACAGGGAAGGTGCCAGCCCTGAAAACTAATGCAGTTTTTCACTATCCCTCTGCAGCCTATCCACAGGCACAACAGCTTTTGGGATCTCTGCTTTCCCAGAGACTCAGCATGTCACGGTGCTCGCTCTCGGCAGAAGCTTTTTTCTGAAAAGGCAAACTTACGGCTCCTTCTCCCACAGGGAAGGTGCCAGCCCTGAAAACTAATGCAGTTTTTCACTATCCCTCTGCAGCCTATCCACAGGCACAACAGCTTTGGGGATCTCTGCTTTCCCAGAGACTCAGCATGTCACGGTGCTCGCTCTCGGCAGAAGCTTTTTTCTGAAAAGGCAAACTTACGGCTCCTTCTCCCACAGGGAAGGTGCCAGCCCTGAAAACTAATGCAGTTTTTCACTATCCCTCTGCAGCCTATCCACAGGCACAACAGCTTTGGGGATCTCTGCTTTCCCAGAGACTCAGCATGTCACGGTGCTCGCTCTCGGCAGAAGCTTTTTTCTGAAAAGGCAAACTTACGGCTCCTTCTCCCACAGGGAAGGTGCCAGCCCTGAAAACTAATGCAGTTTTTCACTATCCCTCTGCAGCCTATCCACAGGCACAACAGCTTTGGGGATCTCTGCTTTCCCAGAGACTCAGCATGTCACGGTGCTCGCTCTCGGCAGAAGCTTTTTTCTGAAAAGGCAAACTTACGGCTCCTTCTCCCACAGGGAAGGTGCCAGCCCTGAAAACTAATGCAGTTTTTCACTATCCCTCTGCAGCCTATTCACAGGCACAACAGCTTTGGGGATCTCTGCTTTCCCAGAGACTCAGCATGTCACGGTGCTCGCTCTCGGCAGAAGCTTTTTTCTGAAAAGGCAAACTTACGGCTCCTTCTCCCACAGGGAAGGTGCCAGCCCTGAAAGATCTTGCTGGTTTTCACTATCCCTCTGCAGCCTATCCACAGGCACAACAGCTTTGGGGATCTCTGCTTTCCCAGAGACTCAGCATGTCACGGTGCTCGCTCTCGGCAGAAGCTTTTTTCTGAAAAGGCAAACTTACGGCTCCTTCTCCCACAAGGAAGGTGCCAGCCCTGAAAGATCTTGCTGGTATTCACTATCCCTCTGCAGCCTATCCACAGGCACAACAGCTTTTGGGATCTCTGCTTTCCCAGAGACTCAGCATGTCACGGTGCTCGTTCTCGGCAGAAGCTTTTTCTGAGAAGGCAAACGTCTGGCTCCTTCTCCCACAAGGAAGGTGCTAGCCCTGAAAGATCTTGCTGGTATTCACTATCCCTCTGCAGCCTATCCACAGGCACAACAGCTTTGGGGATCTCTGCTTTCCCAGAGACTCAGCATGTCACGGTGCTCGCTCTCGGCAGAAGCTTTTTTCTGAAAAAGAAAACTTTCGGCTCCTTCTCCCACAAGGAAGGTGCCAGGCCTAAAAGCTAATGCAGCTCTTCACTATCCTCCTGCAGCCTATCCACAGGCACAACAGCACTGGGGATCTCTGCTTTCCCAGAGACTCAGCATGTCACGGTGCTCACTCTCGCCAGAGCCTTTTTCTGAAAAGGCAAACTTACGGCTCCTTCTCCCACAAGGAAGGTGCCAGCCCTGAAAGATCTTGCTGGTATTCACTATCCCTCTGCAGCCTATCTTTAGCCGCAAGAGCTTTGGGGATCTCTGCTTTCCCAGAGACTCAGCATGTCACGGTGCTCGCTCTCGGCAGAAGCTTTTTTCTGAAAAGGCAAACTTACGGCTCCTTCTCCCACAGGGAAGGTGCGAGCCCTGAAAACTAATGCAGTTTTTCACTATCCCTCTGCAGCCTATCCACAGGCACAACAGCTTTGGGGATCTCTGCTTTCCCAGAGACTCAGCATGTCACGGTGCTCGCTCTCGGCAGAAGCTTTTTTCTGAAAAGGCAAACTTACGGCTCCTTCTCCCACAGGGAAGGTGCCAGCCCTGAAAACTAATGCAGTTTTTCACTATCCCTCTGCAGCCTATCCACAGGCACAACAGCTTTGGGGATCTCTGCTTTCCCAGAGACTCAGCATGTCACGGTGCTCGCTCTCGGCAGAAGCTTTTTTCTGAAAAGGCAAACTTACGGCTCCTTCTCCCACAGGGAAGGTGCCAGCCCTGAAAACTAATGCAGTTTTTCACTATCCCTCTGCAGCCTATCCACAGGCACAACAGCTTTGGGGATCTCTGCTTTCCCAGAGACTCAGCATGTCACGGTGCTCGCTCTCGGCAGAAGCTTTTTTCTGAAAAGGCAAACTTACGGCTCCTTCTCCCACAGGGAAGGTGCCAGCCCTGAAAACTAATGCAGTTTTTCACTATCCCTCTGCAGCCTATCCACAGGCACAACAGCTTTGGGGATCTCTGCTTTCCCAGAGACTCAGCATGTCACGGTGCTCGCTCTCGGCAGAAGCTTTTTTCTGAAAAGGCAAACTTACGGCTCCTTCTCCCACAGGGAAGGTGCCAGCCCTGAAAACTAATGCAGTTTTTCACTATCCCTCTGCAGCCTATCCACAGGCACAACAGCTTTGGGGATCTCTGCTTTCCCAGAGACTCAGCATGTCACGGTGCTCGCTCTCGGCAGAAGCTTTTTTCTGAAAAGGCAAACTTACGGCTCCTTCTCCCACAGGGAAGGTGCCAGCCCTGAAAACTAATGCAGTTTTTCACTATCCCTCTGCAGCCTATTCACAGGCACAACAGCTTTGGGGATCTCTGCTTTCCCAGAGACTCAGCATGTCACGGTGCTCGCTCTCGGCAGAAGCTTTTTTCTGAAAAGGCAAACTTACGGCTCCTTCTCCCACAGGGAAGGTGCCAGCCCTGAAAGATCTTGCTGGTATTCACTATCCCTCTGCAGCCTATCCACAGGCACAACAGCTTTGGGGATCTCTGCTTTCCCAGAGACTCAGCATGTCACGGTGCTCGCTCTCGGCAGAAGCTTTTTTCTGAAAAGGCAAACTTACGGCTCCTTCTCCCACAAGGAAGGTGCCAGCCCTGAAAGATCTTGCTGGTATTCACTATCCCTCTGCAGCCTATCCACAGGCACAACAGCTTTGGGGATCTCTGCTTTCCCAGAGACTCAGCATGTCACGGTGCTCGCTCTCGGCAGAAGCTTTTTTCTGAAAAAGAAAACTTTCGGCTCCTTCTCCCACAAGGAAGGTGCCAGGCCTAAAAGCTAATGCAGCTCTTCACTATCCTCCTGCAGCCTATCCACAGGCACAACAGCACTGGGGATCTCTGCTTTCCCAGAGACTCAGCATGTCACGGTGCTCACTCTCGCCAGAGCCTTTTTCTGAAAAGGCAAACTTACGGCTCCTTCTCCCACAAGGAAGGTGCCAGCCCTGAAAGATCTTGCTGGTATTCACTATCCCTCTGCAGCCTATCTTTAGCCGCAACAGCTTTGGGGATCTCTGCTTTCCCAGAGACTCAGCATGTCACGGTGCTCGCTCTCGGCAGAAGCTTTTTTCTGAAAAGGCAAACTTACGGCTCCTTCTCCCACAGGGAAGGTGCGAGCCCTGAAAACTAATGCAGTTTTTCACTATCCCTCTGCAGCCTATCCACAGGCACAACAGCTTTGGGGATCTCTGCTTTCCCAGAGACTCAGCATGTCACGGTGCTCGCTCTCGGCAGAAGCTTTTTTCTGAAAAGGCAAACTTACGGCTCCTTCTCCCACAGGGAAGGTGCCAGCCCTGAAAACTAATGCAGTTTTTCACTATCCCTCTGCAGCCTATTCACAGGCACAACAGCTTTGGGGTTCTCTGCTTTCCCAGAGACTCAGCATGTCACGGTGCTCGCTCTCGGCAGAAGCTTTTTTCTGAAAAGGCAAACTTACGGCTCCTTCTCCCACAGGGCAGGTGCCAGCCCTGAAAACTAATGCAGTTTTTCACTATCCCTCTGCAGCCTATCCACAGGCACAACAGCTTTGGGGATCTCTGCTTTCCCAGAGACTCAGCATGTCACGGTGCTCGCTCTCGGCAGAAGCTTTTTTCTGAAAAGGCAAACTTACGGCTCCTTCTCCCACAGGGAAGGTGCCAGCCCTGAAAGATCTTGCTGGTTTTCACTATCCCTCTGCAGCCTATCCACAGGCACAACAGCTTTTGGGATCTCTGCTTTCCCAGAGACTCAGCATGTCACGGTGCTCGTTCTCGGCAGAAGCTTTTTCTGAAAAGGCAAACTTACGGCTCCTTCTCCCACAAGGAAGGTGCTAGCCCTGTAAGATCTTGCTGGTATTCACTATCCCTCTGCAGCCTATCCACAGGCACAACAGCTTTGGGGATCTCTGCTTTCCCAGAGACTCAGCATGTCACGGTGCTCGCTCTCGGCAGAAGCTTTTTTCTGAAAAGGCAAACTTACGGCTCCTTCTCCCACAAGGAAGGTGCCAGGCCTAAAAGCTAATGCAGTTTTTCACTATCCCTCTGCAGCCTATCCACAGGCACAACAGCTTTTGGGATCTCTGCTTTCCCAGAGACTCAGCATGTCACGGTGCTCGCTCTCGGCAGAAGCTTTTTTCTGAAAAGGCAAACTTACGGCTCCTTCTCCCACAGGGAAGGTGCCAGCCCTGAAAACTAATGCAGTTTTTCACTATCCCTCTGCAGCCTATCCACAGGCACAACAGCTTTGGGGATCTCTGCTTTCCCAGAGACTCAGCATGTCACGGTGCTCGCTCTCGGCAGAAGCTTTTTTCTGAAAAGGCAAACTTACGGCTCCTTCTCCCACAGGGAAGGTGCCAGCCCTGAAAACTAATGCAGTTTTTCACTATCCCTCTGCAGCCTATCCACAGGCACAACAGCTTTGGGGATCTCTGCTTTCCCAGAGACTCAGCATGTCACGGTGCTCGCTCTCGGCAGAAGCTTTTTTCTGAAAAGGCAAACTTACGGCTCCTTCTCCCACAGGGAAGGTGCCAGCCCTGAAAACTAATGCAGTTTTTCACTATCCCTCTGCAGCCTATCCACAGGCACAACAGCTTTGGGGATCTCTGCTTTCCCAGAGACTCAGCATGTCACGGTTGCTCGCTCTCGGCAGAAGCTTTTTTCTGAAAAGGCAAACTTACGGCTCCTTCTCCCACAGGGAAGGTGCCAGCCCTGAAAACTAATGCAGTTTTTCACTATCCCTCTGCAGCCTATCCACAGGCACAACAGCTTTGGGGATCTCTGCTTTCCCAGAGACTCAGCATGTCACGGTGCTCGCTCTCGGCAGAAGCTTTTTTCTGAAAAGGCAAACTTACGGCTCCTTCTCCCACAGGGAAGGTGCCAGCCCTGTAAGATCTTGCTGGTATTCACTATCCCTCTGCAGCCTATCCACAGGCACAACAGCTTTGGGGATCTCTGCTTTCCCAGAGACTCAGCATGTCACGGTGCTCGCTCTCGGCAGAAGCTTTTTTCTGAAAAGGCAAACTTACGGCTCCTTCTCCCACAAGGAAGGTGCCAGGCCTAAAAGCTAATGCAGTTTTTCACTATCCCTCTGCAGCCTATCCACAGGCACAACAGCTTTGGGGATCTCTGCTTTCCCAGAGACTCAGCATGTCACGGTGCTCGCTCTCGGCAGAAGCTTTTTTCTGAAAAGGCAAACTTACGGCTCCTTCTCCCACAGGGAAGGTGCCAGCCCTGTAAGATCTTGCTGGTATTCACTATCCCTCTGCAGCCTATCCACAGGCACAACAGCTTTGGGGATCTCTGCTTTCCCAGAGACTCAGCATGTCACGGTGCTCGCTCTCGGCAGAAGCTTTTTTCTGAAAAGGCAAACTTACGGCTCCTTCTCCCACAAGGAAGGTGCCAGGCCTAAAAGCTAATGCAGTTTTTCACTATCCCTCTGCAGCCTATCCACAGGCACAACAGCTTTTGGGATCTCTGCTTTCCCAGAGACTCAGCATGTCACGGTGCTCGCTCTCGGCAGAAGCTTTTTTCTGAAAAGGCAAACTTACGGCTCCTTCTCCCACAGGGAAGGTGCCAGCCCTGAAAACTAATGCAGTTTTTCACTATCCCTCTGCAGCCTATCCACAGGCACAACAGCTTTGGGGATCTCTGCTTTCCCAGAGACTCAGCATGTCACGGTGCTCGCTCTCGGCAGAAGCTTTTTTCTGAAAAGGCAAACTTACGGCTCCTTCTCCCACAGGGAAGGTGCCAGCCCTGAAAACTAATGCAGTTTTTCACTATCCCTCTGCAGCCTATCCACAGGCACAACAGCTTTGGGGATCTCTGCTTTCCCAGAGACTCAGCATGTCACGGTGCTCGCTCTCGGCAGAAGCTTTTTTCTGAAAAGGCAAACTTACGGCTCCTTCTCCCACAGGGAAGGTGCCAGCCCTGAAAACTAATGCAGTTTTTCACTATCCCTCTGCAGCCTATCCACAGGCACAACAGCTTTGGGGATCTCTGCTTTCCCAGAGACTCAGCATGTCACGGTTGCTCGCTCTCGGCAGAAGCTTTTTTCTGAAAAGGCAAACTTACGGCTCCTTCTCCCACAGGGAAGGTGCCAGCCCTGAAAACTAATGCAGTTTTTCACTATCCCTCTGCAGCCTATCCACAGGCACAACAGCTTTGGGGATCTCTGCTTTCCCAGAGACTCAGCATGTCACGGTGCTCGCTCTCGGCAGAAGCTTTTTTCTGAAAAGGCAAACTTACGGCTCCTTCTCCCACAGGGAAGGTGCCAGCCCTGTAAGATCTTGCTGGTATTCACTATCCCTCTGCAGCCTATCCACAGGCACAACAGCTTTGGGGATCTCTGCTTTCCCAGAGACTCAGCATGTCACGGTGCTCGCTCTCGGCAGAAGCTTTTTTCTGAAAAGGCAAACTTACGGCTCCTTCTCCCACAAGGAAGGTGCCAGGCCTAAAAGCTAATGCAGTTTTTCACTATCCCTCTGCAGCCTATCCACAGGCACAACAGCTTTTGGGATCTCTGCTTTCCCAGAGACTCAGCATGTCACGGTGCTCGCTCTCGGCAGAAGCTTTTTTCTGAAAAGGCAAACTTACGGCTCCTTCTCCCACAGGGAAGGTGCCAGCCCTGAAAACTAATGCAGTTTTTCACTATCCCTCTGCAGCCTATCCACAGGCACAACAGCTTTGGGGATCTCTGCTTTCCCAGAGACTCAGCATGTCACGGTGCTCGCTCTCGGCAGAAGCTTTTTTCTGAAAAGGCAAACTTACGGCTCCTTCTCCCACAGGGAAGGTGCGAGCCCTGAAAACTAATGCAGTTTTTCACTATCCCTCTGCAGCCTATCCACAGGCACAACAGCTTTGGGGATCTCTGCTTTCCCAGAGACTCAGCATGTCACGGTGCTCGCTCTCGGCAGAAGCTTTTTTCTGAAAAGGCAAACTTACGGCTCCTTCTCCCACAGGGAAGGTGCCAGCCCTGAAAACTAATGCAGTTTTTCACTATCCCTCTGCAGCCTATCCACAGGCACAACAGCTTTGGGGATCTCTGCTTTCCCAGAGACTCAGCATGTCACGGTTGCTCGCTCTCGGCAGAAGCTTTTTTCTGAAAAGGCAAACTTACGGCTCCTTCTCCCACAGGGAAGGTGCCAGCCCTGAAAACTAATGCAGTTTTTCACTATCCCTCTGCAGCCTATCCACAGGCACAACAGCTTTGGGGATCTCTGCTTTCCCAGAGACTCAGCATGTCACGGTGCTCGCTCTCGGCAGAAGCTTTTTTCTGAAAAGGCAAACTTACGGCTCCTTCTCCCACAGGGAAGGTGCCAGCCCTGAAAGATCTTGCTGGTTTTCACTATCCCTCTGCAGCCTATCCACAGGCACAACAGCTTTGGGGATCTCTGCTTTCCCAGAGACTCAGCATGTCACGGTGCTCGCTCTCGGCAGAAGCTTTTTTCTGAAAAGGCAAACTTACGGCTCCTTCTCCCACAAGGAAGGTGCCAGCCCTGAAAGATCTTGCTGGTATTCAGTATCCCTCTGCAGCCTATCCACAGGCACAACAGCTTTTGGGATCTCTGCTTTCCCAGAGACTCAGCATGTCACGGTGCTCGTTCTCGGCAGAAGCTTTTTCTGAGAAGGCAAACGTCTGGCTCCTTCTCCCACAAGGAAGGTGCAAGCCCTGAAAAATAATGCAGTTTTTCACTATCCCTCTGCAGCCTATCCACAGGCACAACAGCTTTGGGGATCTCTGCTTTCCCAGAGACTCAGCATGTCACGGTGCTCGATCTCGGCAGAAGCTTTTTTCTGATAAGGCAAACTTACGGCTCCTTCTCCCACAGGGAAGGTGCCAGCCCTGAAAACTAATGCAGTTTTTCACTATCCCTCTGCAGCCTATCCACAGGCACAACAGCTTTGGGGATCTCTGCTTTCCCAGAGACTCAGCATGTCACGGTGCTCGCTCTCGGCAGAAGCTTTTTTCTGAAAAGGCAAACTTACGGCTCCTTCTCCCACAGGGAAGGTGCCAGCCCTGAAAACTAATGCAGTTTTTCACTATCCCTCTGCAGCCTATCCACAGGCACAACAGCTTTGGGGATCTCTGCTTTCCCAGAGACTCAGCATGTCACGGTGCTCGCTCTCGGCAGAAGCTTTTTTCTGAAAAGGCAAACTTACGGCTCCTTCTCCCACAGGGAAGGTGCCAGCCCTGAAAACTAATGCAGTTTTTCACTATCCCTCTGCAGCCTATCCACAGGCACAACAGCTTTGGGGATCTCTGCTTTCCCAGAGACTCAGCATGTCACGGTGCTCGCTCTCGGCAGAAGCTTTTTTCTGAAAAGGCAAACTTACGGCTCCTTCTCCCACAGGGAAGGTGCCAGCCCTGAAAACTAATGCAGTTTTTCACTATCCCTCTGCAGCCTATCCACAGGCACAACAGCTTTGGGGATCTCTGCTTTCCCAGAGACTCAGCATGTCACGGTGCTCGCTCTCGGCAGAAGCTTTTTTCTGAAAAGGCAAACTTACGGCTCCTTCTCCCACAGGGAAGGTGCCAGCCCTGAAAACTAATGCAGTTTTTCACTATCCCTCTGCAGCCTATTCACAGGCACAACAGCTTTGGGGATCTCTGCTTTCCCAGAGACTCAGCATGTCACGGTGCTCGCTCTCGGCAGAAGCTTTTTTCTGAAAAGGCAAACTTACGGCTCCTTCTCCCACAGGGAAGGTGCCAGCCCTGAAAGATCTTGCTGGTTTTCACTATCCCTCTGCAGCCTATCCACAGGCACAACAGCTTTGGGGATCTCTGCTTTCCCAGAGACTCAGCATGTCACGGTGCTCGCTCTCGGCAGAAGCTTTTTTCTGAAAAGGCAAACTTACGGCTCCTTCTCCCACAAGGAAGGTGCCAGGCCTAAAAGCTAATGCAGTTTTTCACTATCCCTCTGCAGCCTATCCACAGGCACAACAGCTTTTGGGATCTCTGCTTTCCCAGAGACTCAGCATGTCACGGTGCTCGCTCTCGGCAGAAGCTTTTTTCTGAAAAGGCAAACTTACGGCTCCTTCTCCCACAGGGAAGGTGCGAGCCCTGAAAACTAATGCAGTTTTTCACTATCCCTCTGCAGCCTATCCACAGGCACAACAGCTTTGGGGATCTCTGCTTTCCCAGAGACTCAGCATGTCACGGTGCTCGCTCTCGGCAGAAGCTTTTTTCTGAAAAGGCAAACTTACGGCTCCTTCTCCCACAGGGAAGGTGCGAGCCCTGAAAACTAATGCAGTTTTTCACTATCCCTCTGCAGCCTATCCACAGGCACAACAGCTTTGGGGATCTCTGCTTTCCCAGAGACTCAGCATGTCACGGTGCTCGCTCTCGGCAGAAGCTTTTTTCTGAAAAGGCAAACTTACGGCTCCTTCTCCCACAGGGAAGGTGCCAGCCCTGAAAACTAATGCAGTTTTTCACTATCCCTCTGCAGCCTATCCACAGGCACAACAGCTTTGGGGATCTCTGCTTTCCCAGAGACTCAGCATGTCACGGTTGCTCGCTCTCGGCAGAAGCTTTTTTCTGAAAAGGCAAACTTACGGCTCCTTCTCCCACAGGGAAGGTGCCAGCCCTGAAAACTAATGCAGTTTTTCACTATCCCTCTGCAGCCTATCCACAGGCACAACAGCTTTGGGGATCTCTGCTTTCCCAGAGACTCAGCATGTCACGGTGCTCGCTCTCGGCAGAAGCTTTTTTCTGAAAAGGCAAACTTACGGCTCCTTCTCCCACAGGGAAGGTGCCAGCCCTGAAAACTAATGCAGTTTTTCACTATCCCTCTGCAGCCTATCCACAGGCACAACAGCTTTGGGGATCTCTGCTTTCCCAGAGACTCAGCATGTCACGGTGCTCGCTCTCGGCAGAAGCTTTTTTCTGAAAAGGCAAACTTACGGCTCCTTCTCCCACAGGGAAGGTGCCAGCCCTGAAAACTAATGCAGTTTTTCACTATCCCTCTGCAGCCTATCCACAGGCACAACAGCTTTGGGGATCTCTGCTTTCCCAGAGACTCAGCATGTCACGGTGCTCGCTCTCGGCAGAAGCTTTTTTCTGAAAAGGCAAACTTACGGCTCCTTCTCCCACAAGGAAGGTGCCAGCCCTGAAAGATCTTGCTGGTATTCAGTATCCCTCTGCAGCCTATCCACAGGCACAACAGCTTTTGGGATCTCTGCTTTCCCAGAGACTCAGCATGTCACGGTGCTCGTTCTCGGCAGAAGCTTTTTCTGAGAAGGCAAACTTACGGCTCCTTCTCCCACAAGGAAGGTGCCAGCCCTGAAAACTAATGCAGTTTTTCACTATCCCTCTGCAGCCTATCCACAGGCACAACAGCTTTTGGGATCTCTGCTTTCCCAGAGACTCAGCATGTCACGGTGCTCGCTCTCGGCAGAAGCTTTTTTCTGAAAAGGCAAACTTACGGCTCCTTCTCCCACAGGGAAGGTGCCAGCCCTGAAAACTAATGCAGTTTTTCACTATCCCTCTGCAGCCTATCCACAGGCACAACAGCTTTGGGGATCTCTGCTTTCCCAGAGACTCAGCATGTCACGGTGCTCGCTCTCGGCAGAAGCTTTTTTCTGAAAAGGCAAACTTACGGCTCCTTCTCCCACAAGGAAGGTGCCAGCCCTGAAAGATCTTGCTGGTTTTCACTATCCCTCTGCAGCCTATCCACAGGCACAACAGCTTTGGGGATCTCTGCTTTCCCAGAGACTCAGCATGTCACGGTGCTCGCTCTCGGCAGAAGCTTTTTTCTGAAAAGGCAAACTTACGGCTCCTTCTCCCACAAGGAAGGTGCCAGCCCTGAAAGATCTTGCTGGTATTCAGTATCCCTCTGCAGCCTATCCACAGGCACAACAGCTTTTGGGATCTCTGCTTTCCCAGAGACTCAGCATGTCACGGTGCTCGTTCTCGGCAGAAGCTTTTTCTGAGAAGGCAAACGTCTGGCTCCTTCTCCCACAAGGAAGGTGCCAGCCCTGAAAACTAATGCAGTTTTTCACTATCCCTCTGCAGCCTATCCACAGGCACAACAGCTTTTGGGATCTCTGCTTTCCCAGAGACTCAGCATGTCACGGTGCTCGCTCTCGGCAGAAGCTTTTTTCTGAAAAGGCAAACTTACGGCTCCTTCTCCCACAGGGAAGGTGCCAGCCCTGAAAACTAATGCAGTTTTTCACTATCCCTCTGCAGCCTATCCACAGGCACAACAGCTTTGGGGATCTCTGCTTTCCCAGAGACTCAGCATGTCACGGTGCTCGCTCTCGGCAGAAGCTTTTTTCTGAAAAGGCAAACTTACGGCTCCTTCTCCCACAGGGAAGGTGCCAGCCCTGAAAACTAATGCAGTTTTTCACTATCCCTCTGCAGCCTATCCACAGGCACAACAGCTTTGGGGATCTCTGCTTTCCCAGAGACTCAGCATGTCACGGTGCTCGCTCTCGGCAGAAGCTTTTTTCTGAAAAGGCAAACTTACGGCTCCTTCTCCCACAGGGAAGGTGCCAGCCCTGAAAACTAATGCAGTTTTTCACTATCCCTCTGCAGCCTATCCACAGGCACAACAGCTTTGGGGATCTCTGCTTTCCCAGAGACTCAGCATGTCACGGTGCTCGCTCTCGGCAGAAGCTTTTTTCTGAAAAGGCAAACTTACGGCTCCTTCTCCCACAGGGAAGGTGCCAGCCCTGAAAACTAATGCAGTTTTTCACTATCCCTCTGCAGCCTATTCACAGGCACAACAGCTTTGGGGATCTCTGCTTTCCCAGAGACTCAGCATGTCACGGTGCTCGCTCTCGGCAGAAGCTTTTTTCTGAAAAGGCAAACTTACGGCTCCTTCTCCCACAGGGAAGGTGCCAGCCCTGAAAGATCTTGCTGGTTTTCACTATTCCTCTGCAGCCTATCCACAGGCACAACAGCTTTGGGGATCTCTGCTTTCCCAGAGACTCAGCATGTCACGGTGCTCGCTCTCGGCAGAAGCTTTTTTCTGAAAAGGCAAACTTACGGCTCCTTCTCCCACAAGGAAGGTGCCAGCCCTGAAAGATCTTGCTGGTATTCACTATCCCTCTGCAGCCTATCCACAGGCACAACAGCTTTTGGGATCTCTGCTTTCCCAGAGACTCAGCATGTCACGGTTGCTCGCTCTCGGCAGAAGCTTTTTTCTGAAAAGGCAAACTTACGGCTCCTTCTCCCACAGGGAAGGTGCCAGCCCTGAAAACTAATGCAGTTTTTCACTATCCCTCTGCAGCCTATCCACAGGCACAACAGCTTTGGGGATCTCTGCTTTCCCAGAGACTCAGCATGTCACGGTGCTCGCTCTCGGCAGAAGCTTTTTTCTGAAAAGGCAAACTTACGGCTCCTTCTCCCACAGGGAAGGTGCCAGCCCTGTAAGATCTTGCTGGTATTCACTATCCCTCTGCAGCCTATCCACAGGCACAACAGCTTTGGGGATCTCTGCTTTCCCAGAGACTCAGCATGTCACGGTGCTCGCTCTCGGCAGAAGCTTTTTTCTGAAAAGGCAAACTTACGGCTCCTTCTCCCACAAGGAAGGTGCCAGGCCTAAAAGCTAATGCAGTTTTTCACTATCCCTCTGCAGCCTATCCACAGGCACAACAGCTTTGGGGATCTCTGCTTTCCCAGAGACTCAGCATGTCACGGTGCTCGCTCTCGGCAGAAGCTTTTTTCTGAAAAGGCAAACTTACGGCTCCTTCTCCCACAGGGAAGGTGCCAGCCCTGTAAGATCTTGCTGGTATTCACTATCCCTCTGCAGCCTATCCACAGGCACAACAGCTTTGGGGATCTCTGCTTTCCCAGAGACTCAGCATGTCACGGTGCTCGCTCTCGGCAGAAGCTTTTTTCTGAAAAGGCAAACTTACGGCTCCTTCTCCCACAAGGAAGGTGCCAGGCCTAAAAGCTAATGCAGTTTTTCACTATCCCTCTGCAGCCTATCCACAGGCACAACAGCTTTTGGGATCTCTGCTTTCCCAGAGACTCAGCATGTCACGGTGCTCGCTCTCGGCAGAAGCTTTTTTCTGAAAAGGCAAACTTACGGCTCCTTCTCCCACAGGGAAGGTGCCAGCCCTGAAAACTAATGCAGTTTTTCACTATCCCTCTGCAGCCTATCCACAGGCACAACAGCTTTGGGGATCTCTGCTTTCCCAGAGACTCAGCATGTCACGGTGCTCGCTCTCGGCAGAAGCTTTTTTCTGAAAAGGCAAACTTACGGCTCCTTCTCCCACAGGGAAGGTGCCAGCCCTGAAAACTAATGCAGTTTTTCACTATCCCTCTGCAGCCTATCCACAGGCACAACAGCTTTGGGGATCTCTGCTTTCCCAGAGACTCAGCATGTCACGGTGCTCGCTCTCGGCAGAAGCTTTTTTCTGAAAAGGCAAACTTACGGCTCCTTCTCCCACAGGGAAGGTGCCAGCCCTGAAAACTAATGCAGTTTTTCACTATCCCTCTGCAGCCTATCCACAGGCACAACAGCTTTGGGGATCTCTGCTTTCCCAGAGACTCAGCATGTCACGGTTGCTCGCTCTCGGCAGAAGCTTTTTTCTGAAAAGGCAAACTTACGGCTCCTTCTCCCACAGGGAAGGTGCCAGCCCTGAAAACTAATGCAGTTTTTCACTATCCCTCTGCAGCCTATCCACAGGCACAACAGCTTTGGGGATCTCTGCTTTCCCAGAGACTCAGCATGTCACGGTGCTCGCTCTCGGCAGAAGCTTTTTTCTGAAAAGGCAAACTTACGGCTCCTTCTCCCACAGGGAAGGTGCCAGCCCTGTTAGATCTTGCTGGTATTCACTATCCCTCTGCAGCCTATCCACAGGCACAACAGCTTTGGGGATCTCTGCTTTCCCAGAGACTCAGCATGTCACGGTGCTCGCTCTCGGCAGAAGCTTTTTTCTGAAAAGGCAAACTTACGGCTCCTTCTCCCACAAGGAAGGTGCCAGGCCTAAAAGCTAATGCAGTTTTTCACTATCCCTCTGCAGCCTATCCACAGGCACAACAGCTTTTGGGATCTCTGCTTTCCCAGAGACTCAGCATGTCACGGTGCTCGCTCTCGGCAGAAGCTTTTTTCTGAAAAGGCAAACTTACGGCTCCTTCTCCCACAGGGAAGGTGCGAGCCCTGAAAACTAATGCAGTTTTTCACTATCCCTCTGCAGCCTATCCACAGGCACAACAGCTTTGGGGATCTCTGCTTTCCCAGAGACTCAGCATGTCACGGTGCTCGCTCTCGGCAGAAGCTTTTTTCTGAAAAGGCAAACTTACGGCTCCTTCTCCCACAGGGAAGGTGCCAGCCCTGAAAACTAATGCAGTTTTTCACTATCCCTCTGCAGCCTATCCACAGGCACAACAGCTTTGGGGATCTCTGCTTTCCCAGAGACTCAGCATGTCACGGTTGCTCGCTCTCGGCAGAAGCTTTTTTCTGAAAAGGCAAACTTACGGCTCCTTCTCCCACAGGGAAGGTGCCAGCCCTGAAAACTAATGCAGTTTTTCACTATCCCTCTGCAGCCTATCCACAGGCACAACAGCTTTGGGGATCTCTGCTTTCCCAGAGACTCAGCATGTCACGGTGCTCGCTCTCGGCAGAAGCTTTTTTCTGAAAAGGCAAACTTACGGCTCCTTCTCCCACAGGGAAGGTGCCAGCCCTGAAAGATCTTGCTGGTTTTCACTATCCCTCTGCAGCCTATCCACAGGCACAACAGCTTTGGGGATCTCTGCTTTCCCAGAGACTCAGCATGTCACGGTGCTCGCTCTCGGCAGAAGCTTTTTTCTGAAAAGGCAAACTTACGGCTCCTTCTCCCACAAGGAAGGTGCCAGCCCTGAAAGATCTTGCTGGTATTCAGTATCCCTCTGCAGCCTATCCACAGGCACAACAGCTTTTGGGATCTCTGCTTTCCCAGAGACTCAGCATGTCACGGTGCTCGTTCTCGGCAGAAGCTTTTTCTGAGAAGGCAAACGTCTGGCTCCTTCTCCCACAAGGAAGGTGCCAGCCCTGAAAACTAATGCAGTTTTTCACTATCCCTCTGCAGCCTATCCACAGGCACAACAGCTTTTGGGATCTCTGCTTTCCCAGAGACTCAGCATGTCACGGTGCTCGCTCTCGGCAGAAGCTTTTTTCTGAAAAGGCAAACTTACGGCTCCTTCTCCCACAGGGAAGGTGCCAGCCCTGAAAACTAATGCAGTTTTTCACTATCCCTCTGCAGCCTATCCACAGGCACAACAGCTTTGGGGATCTCTGCTTTCCCAGAGACTCAGCATGTCACGGTGCTCGCTCTCGGCAGAAGCTTTTTTCTGAAAAGGCAAACTTACGGCTCCTTCTCCCACAGGGAAGGTGCCAGCCCTGAAAACTAATGCAGTTTTTCACTATCCCTCTGCAGCCTATCCACAGGCACAACAGCTTTGGGGATCTCTGCTTTCCCAGAGACTCAGCATGTCACGGTGCTCGCTCTCGGCAGAAGCTTTTTTCTGAAAAGGCAAACTTACGGCTCCTTCTCCCACAGGGAAGGTGCCAGCCCTGAAAACTAATGCAGTTTTTCACTATCCCTCTGCAGCCTATCCACAGGCACAACAGCTTTGGGGATCTCTGCTTTCCCAGAGACTCAGCATGTCACGGTGCTCGCTCTCGGCAGAAGCTTTTTTCTGAAAAGGCAAACTTACGGCTCCTTCTCCCACAGGGAAGGTGCCAGCCCTGAAAACTAATGCAGTTTTTCACTATCCCTCTGCAGCCTATCCACAGGCACAACAGCTTTGGGGATCTCTGCTTTCCCAGAGACTCAGCATGTCACGGTGCTCGCTCTCGGCAGAAGCTTTTTTCTGAAAAGGCAAACTTACGGCTCCTTCTCCCACAGGGAAGGTGCCAGCCCTGAAAACTAATGCAGTTTTTCACTATCCCTCTGCAGCCTATCCACAGGCACAACAGCTTTGGGGATCTCTGCTTTCCCAGAGACTCAGCATGTCACGGTGCTCGCTCTCGGCAGAAGCTTTTTTCTGAAAAGGCAAACTTACGGCTCCTTCTCCCACAGGGAAGGTGCCAGCCCTGAAAACTAATGCAGTTTTTCACTATCCCTCTGCAGCCTATTCACAGGCACAACAGCTTTGGGGATCTCTGCTTTCCCAGAGACTCAGCATGTCACGGTGCTCGCTCTCGGCAGAAGCTTTTTTCTGAAAAGGCAAACTTACGGCTCCTTCTCCCACAGGGAAGGTGCCAGCCCTGAAAAATCTTGCTGGTTTTCACTATCCCTCTGCAGCCTATCCACAGGCACAACAGCTTTGGGGATCTCTGCTTTCCCAGAGACTCAGCATGTCACGGTGCTCGCTCTCGGCAGAAGCTTTTTTCTGAAAAGGCAAACTTACGGCTCCTTCTCCCACAAGGAAGGTGCCAGCCCTGAAAGATCTTGCTGGTATTCACTATCCCTCTGCAGCCTATCCACAGGCACAACAGCTTTTGGGATCTCTGCTTTCCCAGAGACTCAGCATGTCACGGTGCTCGTTCTCGGCAGAAGCTTTTTCTGAGAAGGCAAACGTCTGGCTCCTTCTCCCACAAGGAAGGTGCTAGCCCTGAAAGATCTTGCTGGTATTCACTATCCCTCTGCAGCCTATCCACAGGCACAACAGCTTTGGGGATCTCTGCTTTCCCAGAGACTCAGCATGTCACGGTGCTCGCTCTCGGCAGAAGCTTTTTTCTGAAAAAGAAAACTTTCGGCTCCTTCTCCCACAAGGAAGGTGCCAGGCCTAAAAGCTAATGCAGCTCTTCACTATCCTCCTGCAGCCTATCCACAGGCACAACAGCACTGGGGATCTCTGCTTTCCCAGAGACTCAGCATGTCACGGTGCTCACTCTCGCCAGAGCCTTTTTCTGAAAAGGCAAACTTACGGCTCCTTCTCCCACAAGGAAGGTGCCAGCCCTGAAAGATCTTGCTGGTATTCACTATCCCTCTGCAGCCTATCTTTAGCCGCAAGAGCTTTGGGGATCTCTGCTTTCCCAGAGACTCAGCATGTCACGGTGCTCGCTCTCGGCAGAAGCTTTTTTCTGAAAAGGCAAACTTACGGCTCCTTCTCCCACAGGGAAGGTGCGAGCCCTGAAAACTAATGCAGTTTTTCACTATCCCTCTGCAGCCTATCCACAGGCACAACAGCTTTGGGGATCTCTGCTTTCCCAGAGACTCAGCATGTCACGGTGCTCGCTCTCGGCAGAAGCTTTTTTCTGAAAAGGCAAACTTACGGCTCCTTCTCCCACAGGGAAGGTGCCAGCCCTGAAAACTAATGCAGTTTTTCACTATCCCTCTGCAGCCTATCCACAGGCACAACAGCTTTGGGGATCTCTGCTTTCCCAGAGACTCAGCATGTCACGGTGCTCGCTCTCGGCAGAAGCTTTTTTCTGAAAAGGCAAACTTACGGCTCCTTCTCCCACAGGGAAGGTGCCAGCCCTGAAATCTAATGCAGTTTTTCACTATCCCTCTGCAGCCTATCCACAGGCACAACAGCTTTGGGGATCTCTGCTTTCCCAGAGACTCAGCATGTCACGGTGCTCGCTCTCGGCAGAAGCTTTTTTCTGAAAAGGCAAACTTACGGCTCCTTCTCCCACAAGGAAGGTGCCAGACCTGAAAGATCTTGCTGGTATTCACTATCCCTCTGCAGCCTATCCACAGGCACAACAGCTTTGGGGATCTCTGCTTTCCCAGAGACTCAGCATGTCACGGTGCTCGTTCTCGGCAGAAGCTTTTTCTGAGAAGGCAAACGTCTGGCTCCTTCTCCCACAAGGAAGGTGCTAGCCCTGTAAGATCTTTCTGGTATTCACTATCCCTCTGCAGCCTATCCACAGGCACAACAGCTTTGGGGATCTCTGCTTTCCCAGAGACTCAGCATGTCACGGTGCTCGCTCTCGGCAGAAGCTTTTTTCTGAAAAAGAAAACTTTCGGCTCCTTCTCCCACAAGGAAGGTGCCAGGCCTAAAAGCTAATGCAGCTCTTCACTATCCTCCTGCAGCCTATCCACAGGCACAACAGCACTGGGGATCTCTGCTTTCCCAGAGACTCAGCATGTCACGGTGCTCACTCTCGCCAGAGCCTTTTTCTGAAAAGGCAAACTTACGGCTCCTTCTCCCACAAGGAAGGTGCCAGCCCTGAAAGATCTTGCTGGTATTCACTATCCCTCTGCAGCCTATCTTTAGCCGCAACAGCTTTGGGGATCTCTGCTTTCCCAGAGACTCAGCATGTCACGGTGCTCGCTCTCGGCAGAAGCTTTTTTCTGAAAAGGCAAACTTACGGCTCCTTCTCCCACAGGGAAGGTGCGAGCCCTGAAAACTAATGCAGTTTTTCACTATCCCTCTGCAGCCTATCCACAGGCACAACAGCTTTGGGGATCTCTGCTTTCCCAGAGACTCAGCATGTCACGGTGCTCGCTCTCGGCAGAAGCTTTTTTCTGAAAAGGCAAACTTACGGCTCCTTCTCCCACAGGGAAGGTGCCAGCCCTGAAAACTAATGCAGTTTTTCACTATCCCTCTGCAGCCTATCCACAGGCACAACAGCTTTGGGGATCTCTGCTTTCCCAGAGACTCAGCATGTCACGGTGCTCGCTCTCGGCAGAAGCTTTTTTCTGAAAAGGCAAACTTACGGCTCCTTCTCCCACAGGGAAGGTGCCAGCCCTGAAAACTAATGCAGTTTTTCACTATCCCTCTGCAGCCTATCCACAGGCACAACAGCTTTGGGGATCTCTGCTTTCCCAGAGACTCAGCATGTCACGGTGCTCGCTCTCGGCAGAAGCTTTTTTCTGAAAAGGCAAACTTACGGCTCCTTCTCCCACAGGGAAGGTGCCAGCCCTGAAAACTAATGCAGTTTTTCACTATCCCTCTGCAGCCTATCCACAGGCACAACAGCTTTGGGGATCTCTGCTTTCCCAGAGACTCAGCATGTCACGGTGCTCGCTCTCGGCAGAAGCTTTTTTCTGAAAAGGCAAACTTACGGCTCCTTCTCCCACAGGGAAGGTGCCAGCCCTGAAAGATCTTGCTGGTTTTCACTATCCCTCTGCAGCCTATCCACAGGCACAACAGCTTTTGGGATCTCTGCTTTCCCAGAGACTCAGCATGTCACGGTGCTCGTTCTCGGCAGAAGCTTTTTCTGAGAAGGCAAACGTCTGGCTCCTTCTCCCACAAGGAAGGTGCTAGCCCTGTAAGATCTTGCTGGTATTCACTATCCCTCTGCAGCCTATCCACAGGCACAACAGCTTTGGGGATCTCTGCTTTCCCAGAGACTCAGCATGTCACGGTGCTCGCTCTCGGCAGAAGCTTTTTTCTGAAAAAGAAAACTTTCGGCTCCTTCTCCCACAAGGAAGGTGCCAGGCCTAAAAGCTAATGCAGCTCTTCACTATCCTCCTGCAGCCTATCCACAGGCACAACAGCACTGGGGATCTCTGCTTTCCCAGAGACTCAGCATGTCACGGTGCTCGCTCTCGGCAGAAGCTTTTTTCTGAAAAGGCAAACTTACGGCTCCTTCTCCCACAGGGAAGGTGCCAGCCCTGAAAACTAATGCAGTTTTTCACTATCCCTCTGCAGCCTATCCACAGGCACAACAGCTTTGGGGATCTCTGCTTTCCCAGAGACTCAGCATTTCACGGTGCTCGCTCTCGGCAGAAGCTTTTTTCTGAAAAGGCAAACTTACGGCTCCTTCTCCCACAGGGAAGGTGCCAGCCCTGAAAACTAATGCAGTTTTTCACTATCCCTCTGCAGCCTATCCACAGGCACAACAGCTTTTGGGATCTCTGCTTTCCCAGAGACTCAGCATGTCACGGTGCTCGCTCTCGGCAGAAGCTTTTTTCTGAAAAGGCAAACTTACGGCTCCTTCTCCCACAGGGAAGGTGCCAGCCCTGAAAACTAATGCAGTTTTTCACTATCCCTCTGCAGCCTATCCACAGGCACAACAGCTTTGGGGATCTCTGCTTTCCCAGAGACTCAGCATGTCACGGTGCTCGCTCTCGGCAGAAGCTTTTTTCTGAAAAGGCAAACTTACGGCTCCTTCTCCCACAGGGAAGGTGCCAGCCCTGAAAAATAATGCTGTTTTTCACTATCCCTCTGCAGCCTATCCACAGGCACAACAGCTTTGGGGATCTCTGCTTTCCCAGAGACTCAGCATGTCACGGTGCTCGCTCTCGGCAGAAGCTTTTTTCTGAAAAGGCAAACTTACGGCTCCTTCTCCCACAAGGAAGGTGCCAGACCTGAAAGATCTTGCTGGTATTCACTATCCCTCTGCAGCCTATCCACAGGCACAACAGCTTTTGGGATCTCTGCTTTCCCAGAGACTCAGCATGTCACGGTGCTCGTTCTCGGCAGAAGCTTTTTCTGAGAAGGCAAACGTCTGGCTCCTTCTCCCACAAGGAAGGTGCTAGCCCTGAAAGATCTTGCTGGTATTCACTATCCCTCTGCAGCCTATCCACAGGCACAACAGCTTTGGGGATCTCTGCTTTCCCAGAGACTCAGCATGTCACGGTGCTCGCTCTCGGCAGAAGCTTTTTTCTGAAAAAGAAAACTTTTGGCTCCTTCTCCCACAAGGAAGGTGCCAGGCCTAAAAGCTAATGCAGCTCTTCACTATCCTCCTGCAGCCTATCCACAGGCACAACAGCACTGGGGATCTCTGCTTTCCCAGAGACTCAGCATGTCACGGTGCTCACTCTCGCCAGAGCCTTTTTCTGAAAAGGCAAACTTACGGCTCCTTCTCCCACAAGGAAGGTGCCAGCCCTGAAAGATCTTGCTGGTATTCACTATCCCTCTGCAGCCTATCTTTAGCCGCAACAGCTTTGGGGATCTCTGCTTTCCCAGAGACTCAGCATGTCACGGTGCTCGCTCTCGGCAGAAGCTTTTTTCTGAAAAGGCAAACTTACGGCTCCTTCTCCCACAGGGAAGGTGCGAGCCCTGAAAACTAATGCAGTTTTTCACTATCCCTCTGCAGCCTATCCACAGGCACAACAGCTTTGGGGATCTCTGCTTTCCCAGAGACTCAGCATGTCACGGTGCTCGCTCTCGGCAGAAGCTTTTTTCTGAAAAGGCAAACTTACGGCTCCTTCTCCCACAGGGAAGGTGCCAGCCCTGAAAACTAATGCAGTTTTTCACTATCCCTCTGCAGCCTATCCACAGGCACAACAGCTTTGGGGATCTCTGCTTTCCCAGAGACTCAGCATGTCACGGTGCTCGCTCTCGGCAGAAGCTTTTTTCTGAAAAGGCAAACTTACGGCTCCTTCTCCCACAGGGAAGGTGCCAGCCCTGAAAACTAATGCAGTTTTTCACTATCCCTCTGCAGCCTATCCACAGGCACAACAGCTTTGGGGATCTCTGCTTTCCCAGAGACTCAGCATGTCACGGTGCTCGCTCTCGGCAGAAGCTTTTTTCTGAAAAGGCAAACTTACGGCTCCTTCTCCCACAGGGAAGGTGCCAGCCCTGAAAACTAATGCAGTTTTTCACTATCCCTCTGCAGCCTATCCACAGGCACAACAGCTTTGGGGATCTCTGCTTTCCCAGAGACTCAGCATGTCACGGTGCTCGCTCTCGGCAGAAGCTTTTTTCTGAAAAGGCAAACTTACGGCTCCTTCTCCCACAGGGAAGGTGCCAGCCCTGAAAACTAATGCAGTTTTTCACTATCCCTCTGCAGCCTATCCACAGGCACAACAGCTTTTGGGATCTATGCTTTCCCAGAGACTCAGCATGTCACGGTGCTCGCTCTCGGCAGAAGCTTTTTTCTGAAAAGGCAAACTTACGGCTCCTTCTCCCACAGGGAAGGTGCCAGCCCTGAAAACTAATGCAGTTTTTCACTATCCCTCTGCAGCCTATCCACAGGCACAACAGCTTTGGGGATCTCTGCTTTCCCAGAGACTCAGCATGTCACGGTGCTCGCTCTCGGCAGAAGCTTTTTTCTGAAAAGGCAAACTTACGGCTCCTTCTCCCACAGGGAAGGTGCCAGCCCTGAAAACTAATGCAGTTTTTCACTATCCCTCTGCAGCCTATCCACAGGCACAACAGCTTTGGGGATCTCTGCTTTCCCAGAGACTCAGCATGTCACGGTGCTCGCTCTCGGCAGAAGCTTTTTTCTGAAAAGGCAAACTTACGGCTCCTTCTCCCACAGGGAAGGTGCCAGCCCTGAAAACTAATGCAGTTTTTCACTATCCCTCTGCAGCCTATCCACAGGCACAACAGCTTTGGGGATCTCTGCTTTCCCAGAGACTCAGCATGTCACGGTGCTCGCTCTCGGCAGAAGTTTTTTTCTGAAAAGGCAAACTTACGGCTCCTTCTCCCACAGGGAAGGTGCCAGCCCTGAAAACTAATGCAGTTTTTCACTATCCCTCTGCAGCCTATCCACAGGCACAACAGCTTTTGGGATCTCTGCTTTCCCAGAGACTCAGCATGTCACGGTGCTCGTTCTCGGCAGAAGCTTTTTCTGAGAAGGCAAACGTCTGGCTCCTTCTCCCACAAGGAAGGTGCTAGCCCTGTAAGATCTTGCTGGTATTCACTATCCCTCTGCAGCCTATCCACAGGCACAACAGCTTTGGGGATCTCTGCTTTCCCAGAGACTCAGCATGTCACGGTGCTCGCTCTCGGCAGAAGCTTTTTTCTGAAAAAGAAAACTTTCGGCTCCTTCTCCCACAAGGAAGGTGCCAGGCCTAAAAGCTAATGCAGCTCTTCACTATCCTCCTGCAGCCTATCCACAGGCACAACAGCACTGGGGATCTCTGCTTTCCCAGAGACTCAGCATGTCACGGTGCTCGTTCTCGGCAGAAGCTTTTTCTGAGAAGGCAAACGTCTGGCTCCTTCTCCCACAAGGAAGGTGCTAGCCCTGAAAGATCTTGCTGGTATTCACTATCCCTCTGCAGCCTATCCACAGGCACAACAGCTTTTGGGATCTCTGCTTTCCCAGAGACTCAGCATGTCACGGTGCTCGCTCTCGGCAGAAGCTTTTTTCTGAAAAGGCAAACTTACGGCTCCTTCTCCCACAGGGAAGGTGCGAGCCCTGAAAACTAATGCAGTTTTTCACTATCCCTCTGCAGCCTATCCACAGGCACAACAGCTTTGGGGATCTCTGCTTTCCCAGAGACTCAGCATGTCACGGTGCTCGCTCTCGGCAGAAGCTTTTTTCTGAAAAGGCAAACTTACGGCTCCTTCTCCCACAGGGAAGGTGCCAGCCCTGAAAACTAATGCAGTTTTTCACTATCCCTCTGCAGCCTATCCACAGGCACAACAGCTTTGGGGATCTCTGCTTTCCCAGAGACTCAGCATGTCACGGTGCTCGCTCTCGGCAGAAGCTTTTTTCTGAAAAGGCAAACTTACGGCTCCTTCTCCCACAGGGAAGGTGCCAGCCCTGAAAACTAATGCAGTTTTTCACTATCCCTCTGCAGCCTATCCACAGGCACAACAGCTTTGGGGATCTCTGCTTTCCCAGAGACTCAGCATGTCACGGTGCTCGCTCTCGGCAGAAGCTTTTTTCTGAAAAGGCAAACTTACGGCTCCTTCTCCCACAGGGAAGGTGCCAGCCCTGAAAACTAATGCAGTTTTTCACTATCCCTCTGCAGCCTATCCACAGGCACAACAGCTTTGGGGATCTCTGCTTTCCCAGAGACTCAGCATGTCACGGTGCTCGCTCTCGGCAGAAGCTTTTTTCTGAAAAGGCAAACTTACGGCTCCTTCTCCCACAGGGAAGGTGCCAGCCCTGAAAACTAATGCAGTTTTTCACTATCCCTCTGCAGCCTATCCACAGGCACAACAGCTTTTGGGATCTATGCTTTCCCAGAGACTCAGCATGTCACGGTGCTCGCTCTCGGCAGAAGCTTTTTTCTGAAAAGGCAAACTTACGGCTCCTTCTCCCACAGGGAAGGTGCCAGCCCTGAAAACTAATGCAGTTTTTCACTATCCCTCTGCAGCCTATCCACAGGCACAACAGCTTTGGGGATCTCTGCTTTCCCAGAGACTCAGCATGTCACGGTGCTCGCTCTCGGCAGAAGCTTTTTTCTGAAAAGGCAAACTTACGGCTCCTTCTCCCACAGGGAAGGTGCCAGCCCTGAAAACTAATGCAGTTTTTCACTATCCCTCTGCAGCCTATCCACAGGCACAACAGCTTTGGGGATCTCTGCTTTCCCAGAGACTCAGCATGTCACGGTGCTCGCTCTCGGCAGAAGCTTTTTTCTGAAAAGGCAAACTTACGGCTCCTTCTCCCACAGGGAAGGTGCCAGCCCTGAAAACTAATGCAGTTTTTCACTATCCCTCTGCAGCCTATCCACAGGCACAACAGCTTTGGGGATCTCTGCTTTCCCAGAGACTCAGCATGTCACGGTGCTCGCTCTCGGCAGAAGCTTTTTTCTGAAAAGGCAAACTTACGGCTCCTTCTCCCACAGGGAAGGTGCCAGCCCTGAAAACTAATGCAGTTTTTCACTATCCCTCTGCAGCCTATCCACAGGCACAACAGCTTTGGGGATCTCTGCTTTCCCAGAGACTCAGCATGTCACGGTGCTCGTTCTCGGCAGAAGCTTTTTCTGAGAAGGCAAACGTCTGGCTCCTTCTCCCACAAGGAAGGTGCTAGCCCTGTAAGATCTTGCTGGTATTCACTATCCCTCTGCAGCCTATCCACAGGCACAACAGCTTTGGGGATCTCTGCTTTCCCAGAGACTCAGCATGTCACGGTGCTCGCTCTCGGCAGAAGCTTTTTTCTGAAAAAGAAAACTTTCGGCTCCTTCTCCCACAAGGAAGGTGCCAGGCCTAAAAGCTAATGCAGCTCTTCACTATCCTCCTGCAGCCTATCCACAGGCACAACAGCACTGGGGATCTCTGCTTTCCCAGAGACTCAGCATGTCACGGTGCTCGCTCTCGGCAGAAGCTTTTTTCTGAAAAGGCAAACTTACGGCTCCTTCTCCCACAGGGAAGGTGCCAGCCCTGAAAACTAATGCAGTTTTTCACTATCCCTCTGCAGCCTATCCACAGGCACAACAGCTTTGGGGATCTCTGCTTTCCCAGAGACTCAGCATGTCACGGTGCTCGCTCTCGGCAGAAGCTTTTTTCTGAAAAGGCAAACTTACGGCTCCTTCTCCCACAGGGAAGGTGCCAGCCCTGAAAACTAATGCAGTTTTTCACTATCCCTCTGCAGCCTATCCACAGGCACAACAGCTTTTGGGATCTCTGCTTTCCCAGAGACTCAGCATGTCACGGTGCTCGTTCTCGGCAGAAGCTTTTTCTGAGAAGGCAAACGTCTGGCTCCTTCTCCCACAAGGAAGGTGCTAGCCCTGTAAGATCTTGCTGGTATTCACTATCCCTCTGCAGCCTATCCACAGGCACAACAGCTTTGGGGATCTCTGCTTTCCCAGAGACTCAGCATGTCACGGTGCTCGCTCTCGGCAGAAGCTTTTTTCTGAAAAAGAAAACTTTCGGCTCCTTCTCCCACAAGGAAGGTGCCAGGCCTAAAAGCTAATGCAGCTCTTCACTATCCTCCTGCAGCCTATCCACAGGCACAACAGCACTGGGGATCTCTGCTTTCCCAGAGACTCAGCATTTCACGGTGCTCGCTCTCGGCAGAAGCTTTTTTCTGAAAAGGCAAACTTACGGCTCCTTCTCCCACAGGGAAGGTGCCAGCCCTGAAAACTAATGCAGTTTTTCACTATCCCTCTGCAGCCTATCCACAGGCACAACAGCTTTTGGGATCTCTCCTTTCCCAGAGACTCAGCATGTCACGGTGCTCGCTCTCGGCAGAAGCTTTTTTCTGAAAAGGCAAACTTACGGCTCCTTCTCCCACAAGGAAGGTGCCAGCCCTGAAAGATCTTGCTGGTATTCACTATCCCTCTGCAGCCTATCTTTAGCCGCAACAGCTTTGGGGATCTCTGCTTTCCCAGAGACTCAGCATGTCACGGTGCTCGCTCTCGGCAGAAGCTTTTTTCTGAAAAGGCAAACTTACGGCTCCTTCTCCCACAGGGAAGGTGCGAGCCCTGAAAACTAATGCAGTTTTTCACTATCCCTCTGCAGCCTATCCACAGGCACAACAGCTTTGGGGATCTCTGCTTTCCCAGAGACTCAGCATGTCACGGTGCTCGCTCTCGGCAGAAGCTTTTTTCTGAAAAGGCAAACTTACGGCTCCTTCTCCCACAGGGAAGGTGCCAGCCCTGAAAACTAATGCAGTTTTTCACTATCCCTCTGCAGCCTATCCACAGGCACAACAGCTTTGGGGATCTCTGCTTTCCCAGAGACTCAGCATGTCACGGTGCTCGCTCTCGGCAGAAGCTTTTTTCTGAAAAGGCAAACTTACGGCTCCTTCTCCCACAGGGAAGGTGCCAGCCCTGAAAACTAATGCAGTTTTTCACTATCCCTCTGCAGCCTATCCACAGGCACAACAGCTTTGGGGATCTCTGCTTTCCCAGAGACTCAGCATGTCACGGTGCTCGCTCTCGGCAGAAGCTTTTTTCTGAAAAGGCAAACTTACGGCTCCTTCTCCCACAGGGAAGGTGCCAGCCCTGAAAACTAATGCAGTTTTTCACTATCCCTCTGCAGCCTATCCACAGGCACAACAGCTTTGGGGATCTCTGCTTTCCCAGAGACTCAGCATGTCACGGTGCTCGCTCTCGGCAGAAGCTTTTTTCTGAAAAGGCAAACTTACGGCTCCTTCTCCCACAGGGAAGGTGCCAGCCCTGAAAACTAATGCAGTTTTTCACTATCCCTCTGCAGCCTATCCACAGGCACAACAGCTTTTGGGATCTCTGCTTTCCCAGAGACTCAGCATGTCACAGTGCTCGTTCTCGGCAGAAGCTTTTTCTGAGAAGGCAAACGTCTGGCTCCTTCTCCGACAAGGAAGGTGCCAGCCCTGAAAGATCTTGCTGGTATTCACTATCCCTCTGCAGCCTATCCACAGGCACAACAGCTTTGGGGATCTCTGCTTTCCCAGAGACTCAGCATGTCACGGTGCTCGCTCTCGGCAGAAGCTTTTTTCTGAAAAAGAAAACTTTCGGCTCCTTCTCCCACAAGGAAGGTGCCAGGCCTAAAAGCTAATGCAGCTCTTCACTATCCTCCTGCAGCCTATCCACAGGCACAACAGCTCTGGGGATCTCTGCTTTCCCAGAGACTCAGCATGTCACGGTGCTCGCTCTCGGCAGAAGCTTTTTTCTGAAAAGGCAAACTTACGGCTCCTTCTCCCACAGGGAAGGTGCCAGCCCTGAAAACTAATGCAGTTTTTCACTATCCCTCTGCAGCCTATCCACAGGCACAACAGCTTTGGGGATCTCTGCTTTCCCAGAGACTCAGCATTTCACGGTGCTCGCTCTCGGCAGAAGCTTTTTTCTGAAAAGGCAAACTTACGGCTCCTTCTCCCACAGGGAAGGTGCCAGCCCTGAAAACTAATGCAGTTTTTCACTATCCCTCTGCAGCCTATCCACAGGCACAACAGCTTTGGGGATCTCTGCTTTCCCAGAGACTCAGCATGTCACGGTGCTCGCTCTCGGCAGAAGCTTTTTTCTGAAAAGGCAAACTTACGGCTCCTTCTCCCACAGGGAAGGTGCCAGCCCTGAAAACTAATGCAGTTTTTCACTATCCCTCTGCAGCCTATCCACAGGCACAACAGCTTTGGGGATCTCTGCTTTCCCAGAGACTCAGCATGTCACGGTGCTCGCTCTCGGCAGAAGCTTTTTTCTGAAAAGGCAAACTTACGGCTCCTTCTCCCACAGGGAAGGTGCCAGCCCTGAAAACTAATGCAGTTTTTCACTATCCCTCTGCAGCCTATCCACAGGCACAACAGCTTTGGGGATCTCTGCTTTCCCAGAGACTCAGCATGTCACGGTGCTCGCTCTCGGCAGAAGCTTTTTTCTGAAAAGGCAAACTTACGGCTCCTTCTCCCACAGGGAAGGTGCCAGCCCTGAAAACTAATGCAGTTTTTCACTATCCCTCTGCAGCCTATCCACAGGCACAACAGCTTTGGGGATCTCTGCTTTCCCAGAGACTCAGCATGTCACGGTTGCTCGCTCTCGGCAGAAGCTTTTTTCTGAAAAGGCAGACTTACGGCTCCTTCTCCCACAGGGAAGGTGCCAGCCCTGAAAACTAATGCAGTTTTTCACTATCCCTCTGCAGCCTATCCACAGGCACAACAGCTTTTGGGATCTCTGCTTTCCCAGAGACTCAGCATGTCACGGTGCTCGCTCTCGGCAGAAGCTTTTTTCTGAAAAGGCAAACTTACGGCTCCTTCTCCCACAGGGAAGGTGCCAGCCCTGAAAGATCTTGCTGGTTTTCACTATCCCTCTGCAGCCTATCCACAGGCACAACAGCTTTGGGGATCTCTGCTTTCCCAGAGACTCAGCATGTCACGGTGCTCGCTCTCGGCAGAAGCTTTTTTCTGAAAAGGCAAACTTACGGCTCCTTCTCCCACAGGGAAGGTGCCAGCCCTGAAAGATCTTGCTGGTTTTCACTATCCCTCTGCAGCCTATCCACAGGCACAACAGCTTTTGGGATCTCTGCTTTCCCAGAGACTCAGCATGTCACGGTGCTCGTTCTCGGCAGAAGCTTTTTCTGAGAAGGCAAACGTCTGGCTCCTTCTCCCACAAGGAAGGTGCTAGCCCTGTAAGATCTTGCTGGTATTCACTATCCCTCTGCAGCCTATCCACAGGCACAACAGCTTTGGGGATCTCTGCTTTCCCAGAGACTCAGCATGTCACGGTGCTCGCTCTCGGCAGAAGCTTTTTTCTGAAAAAGAAAACTTTCGGCTCCTTCTCCCACAAGGAAGGTGCCAGGCCTAAAAGCTAATGCAGCTCTTCACTATCCTCCTGCAGCCTATCCACAGGCACAACAGCACTGGGGATCTCTGCTTTCCCAGAGACTCAGCATGTCACGGTGCTCGCTCTCGGCAGAAGCTTTTTTCTGAAAAGGCAAACTTACGGCTCCTTCTCCCACAGGGAAGGTGCCAGCCCTGAAAACTAATGCAGTTTTTCACTATCCCTCTGCAGCCTATCCACAGGCACAACAGCTTTGGGGATCTCTGCTTTCCCAGAGACTCAGCATGTCACGGTGCTCGCTCTCGGCAGAAGCTTTTTTCTGAAAAGGCAAACTTACGGCTCCTTCTCCCACAGGGAAGGTGCGAGCCCTGAAAACTAATGCAGTTTTTCACTATCCCTCTGCAGCCTATCCACAGGCACAACAGCTTTGGGGATCTCTGCTTTCCCAGAGACTCAGCATGTCACGGTGCTCGCTCTCGGCAGAAGCTTTTTTCTGAAAAGGCAAACTTACGGCTCCTTCTCCCACAGGGAAGGTGCCAGCCCTGAAAACTAATGCAGTTTTTCACTATCCCTCTGCAGCCTATCCACAGGCACAACAGCTTTGGGGATCTCTGCTTTCCCAGAGACTCAGCATGTCACGGTGCTCGCTCTCGGCAGAAGCTTTTTTCTGAAAAGGCAAACTTACGGCTCCTTCTCCCACAGGGAAGGTGCCAGCCCTGAAAACTAATGCAGTTTTTCACTATCCCTCTGCAGCCTATCCACAGGCACAACAGCTTTGGGGATCTCTGCTTTCCCAGAGACTCAGCATGTCACGGTGCTCGCTCTCGGCAGAAGCTTTTTTTCTGAAAAGGCAAACTTACGGCTCCTTCTCCCACAGGGAAGGTGCCAGCCCTGAAAGATCTTGCTGGTTTTCACTATCCCTCTGCAGCCTATCCACAGGCACAACAGCTTTGGGGATCTCTGCTTTCCCAGAGACTCAGCATGTCACGGTGCTCGCTCTCGGCAGAAGCTTTTTTCTGAAAAGGCAAACTTACGGCTCCTTCTCCCACAAGGAAGGTGCCAGCCCTGAAAGATCTTGCTGGTATTCACTATCCCTCTGCAGCCTATCCACAGGCACAACAGCTTTTGGGATCTCTGCTTTCCCAGAGACTCAGCATGTCACGGTGCTCGTTCTCGGCAGAAGCTTTTTCTGAGAAGGCAAACGTCTGGCTCCTTCTCCCACAAGGAAGGTGCTAGCCCTGTAAGATCTTGCTGGTATTCACTATCCCTCTGCAGCCTATCCACAGGCACAACAGCTTTGGGGATCTCTGCTTTCCCAGAGACTCAGCATGTCACGGTGCTCGCTCTCGGCAGAAGCTTTTTTCTGAAAAAGAAAACTTTCGGCTCCTTCTCCCACAAGGAAGGTGCCAGGCCTAAAAGCTAATGCAGATCTTCACTATCCTCCTGCAGCCTATCCACAGGCACAACAGCACTGGGGATCTCTGCTTTCCCAGAGACTCAGCATGTCACGGTGCTCGCTCTCGGCAGAAGCTTTTTTCTGAAAAGGCAAACTTACGGCTCCTTCTCCCACAGGGAAGGTGCCAGCCCTGAAAACTAATGCAGTTTTTCACTATCCCTCTGCAGCCTATCCACAGGCACAACAGCTTTTGGGATCTCTGCTTTCCCAGAGACTCAGCATGTCACGGTGCTCGCTCTCGGCAGAAGCTTTTTTCTGAAAAGGCAAACTTACGGCTCCTTCTCCCACAGGGAAGGTGCCAGCCCTGAAAACTAATGCAGTTTTTCACTATCCCTCTGCAGCCTATCCACAGGCACAACAGCTTTGGGGATCTCTGCTTTCCCAGAGACTCAGCATGTCACGGTGCTCGCTCTCGGCAGAAGCTTTTTTCTGAAAAGGCAAACTTACGGCTCCTTCTCCCACAGGGAAGGTGCCAGCCCTGAAAACTAATGCAGTTTTTCACTATCCCTCTGCAGCCTATCCACAGGCACAACAGCTTTGGGGATCTCTGCTTTCCCAGAGACTCAGCATGTCACGGTGCTCGCTCTCGGCAGAAGCTTTTTTCTGAAAAGGCAAACTTACGGCTCCTTCTCCCACAGGGAAGGTGCCAGCCCTGAAAACTAATGCAGTTTTTCACTATCCCTCTGCAGCCTATCCACAGGCACAACAGCTTTGGGGATCTCTGCTTTCCCAGAGACTCAGCATGTCACGGTTGCTCGCTCTCGGCAGAAGCTTTTTTCTGAAAAGGCAAACTTACGGCTCCTTCTCCCACAGGGAAGGTGCCTGCCCTGAAAACTAATGCAGTTTTTCACTATCCCTCTGCAGCCTATCCACAGGCACAACAGCTTTGGGGATCTCTGCTTTCCCAGAGACTCAGCATGTCACGGTGCTCGCTCTCGGCAGAAGCTTTTTTCTGAAAAGGCAAACTTACGGCTCCTTCTCCCACAGGGAAGGTGCCAGCCCTGAAAACTAATGCAGTTTTTCACTATCCCTCTGCAGCCTATTCACAGGCACAACAGCTTTGGGGATCTCTGCTTTCCCAGAGACTCAGCATGTCACGGTGCTCGCTCTCGGCAGAAGCTTTTTTCTGAAAAGGCAAACTTACGGCTCCTTCTCCCACAGGGAAGGTGCTAGCCCTGAAATATCTTGCTGGTTTTCACTATCCCTCTGCAGCCTATCCACAGGCACAACAGCTTTGGGGATCTCTGCTTTCCCAGAGACTCAGCATGTCACGGTGCTCGTTCTCGGCAGAAGCTTTTTCTGAGAAGGCAAACGTCTGGCTCCTTCTCCCACAAGGAAGGTGCTAGCCCTGAAAGATCTTGCTGGTATTCACTATCCCTCTGCAGCCTATCCACAGGCACAACAGCTTTGGGGATCTCTGCTTTCCCAGAGACTCAGCATGTCACGGTGCTCGCTCTCGGCAGAAGCTTTTTTCTGAAAAAGAAAACTTTCGGCTCCTTCTCCCACAAGGAAGGTGCCAGGCCTAAAAGCTAATGCAGCTCTTCACTATCCTCCTGCAGCCTATCCACAGGCACAACAGCACTGGGGATCTCTGCTTTCCCAGAGACTCAGCATGTCACGGTGCTCACTCTCGCCAGAGCCTTTTTCTGAAAAGGCAAACTTACGGCTCCTTCTCCCACAGGGAAGGTGCCAGCCCTGAAAGATCTTGCTGGTATTCACTATCCCTCTGCAGCCTATCTTTAGCCGCAACAGCTTTGGGGATCTCTGCTTTCCCAGAGACTCAGCATGTCACGGTGCTCGCTCTCGGCAGAAGCTTTTTTCTGAAAAGGCAAACTTACGGCTCCTTCTCCCACAGGGAAGGTGCCAGCCCTGAAAACTAATGCAGTTTTTCACTATCCCTCTGCAGCCTATCCACAGGCACAACAGCTTTGGGGATCTCTGCTTTCCCAGAGACTCAGCATGTCACGGTGCTCGCTCTCGGCAGAAGCTTTTTTCTGAAAAGGCAAACTTACGGCTCCTTCTCCCACAGGGAAGGTGCCAGCCCTGAAAACTAATGCAGTTTTTCACTATCCCTCTGCAGCCTATCCACAGGCACAACAGCTTTGGGGATCTCTGCTTTCCCAGAGACTCAGCATGTCACGGTGCTCGCTCTCGGCAGAAGCTTTTTTCTGAAAAGGCAAACTTACGGCTCCTTCTCCCACAGGGAAGGTGCCAGCCCTGAAAACTAATGCAGTTTTTCACTATCCCTCTGCAGCCTATCCACAGGCACAACAGCTTTGGGGATCTCTGCTTTCCCAGAGACTCAGCATGTCACGGTGCTCGCTCTCGGCAGAAGCTTTTTTCTGAAAAGGCAAACTTACGGCTCCTTCTCCCACAGGGAAGGTGCCAGCCCTGAAAACTAATGCAGTTTTTCACTATCCCTCTGCAGCCTATCCACAGGCACAACAGCTTTTGGGATCTCTGCTTTCCCAGAGACTCAGCATGTCACGGTGCTCGCTCTCGGCAGAAGCTTTTTTCTGAAAAGGCAAACTTACGGTTCCTTCTCCCACAGGGAAGGTGCCAGCCCTGAAAACTAATGCAGTTTTTCACTATCCCTCTGCAGCCTATCCACAGGCACAACAGCTTTGGGGATCTCTGCTTTCCCAGAGACTCAGCATGTCACGGTGCTCGCTCTCGGCAGAAGCTTTTTTCTGAAAAGGCAAACTTACGGCTCCTTCTCCCACAGGGAAGGTGCCAGCCCTGAAAACTAATGCAGTTTTTCACTATCCCTCTGCAGCCTATCCACAGGCACAACAGCTTTTGGGATCTCTGCTTTCCCAGAGACTCAGCATTTCACGGTGCTCGCTCTCGGCAGAAGCTTTTTTCTGAAAAGGCAAACTTACGGCTCCTTCTCCCACAGGGAAGGTGCCAGCCCTGAAAACTAATGCAGTTTTTCACTATCCCTCTGCAGCCTATCCACAGGCACAACAGCTTTTGGGATCTCTGCTTTCCCAGAGACTCAGCATGTCACGGTGCTCGCTCTCGGCAGAAGCTTTTTTCTGAAAAGGCAAACTTACGGCTCCTTCTCCCACAGGGAAGGTGCCAGCCCTGAAAACTAATGCAGTTTTTCACTATCCCTCTGCAGCCTATCCACAGGCACAACAGCTTTGGGGATCTCTGCTTTCCCAGAGACTCAGCATGTCACGGTGCTCGCTCTCGGCAGAAGCTTTTTTCTGAAAAGGCAAACTTACGGCTCCTTCTCCCACAGGGAAGGTGCCAGCCCTGAAAACTAATGCAGTTTTTCACTATCCCTCTGCAGCCTATCCACAGGCACAACAGCTTTGGGGATCTCTGCTTTCCCAGAGACTCAGCATGTCACGGTGCTCGCTCTCGGCAGAAGCTTTTTTCTGAAAAGGCAAACTTACGGCTCCTTCTCCCACAGGGAAGGTGCGAGCCCTGAAAACTAATGCAGTTTTTCACTATCCCTCTGCAGCCTATCCACAGGCACAACAGCTTTGGGGATCTCTGCTTTCCCAGAGACTCAGCATGTCACGGTGCTCGCTCTCGGCAGAAGCTTTTTTCTGAAAAGGCAAACTTACGGCTCCTTCTCCCACAGGGAAGGTGCGAGCCCTGAAAACTAATGCAGTTTTTCACTATCCCTCTGCAGCCTATCCACAGGCACAACAGCTTTGGGGATCTCTGCTTTCCCAGAGACTCAGCATGTCACGGTTGCTCGCTCTCGGCAGAAGCTTTTTTCTGAAAAGGCAAACTTACGGCTCCTTCTCCCACAGGGAAGGTGCCAGCCCTGAAAACTAATGCAGTTTTTCACTATCCCTCTGCAGCCTATCCACAGGCACAACAGCTTTGGGGATCTCTGCTTTCCCAGAGACTCAGCATGTCACGGTGCTCGCTCTCGGCAGAAGCTTTTTTCTGAAAAGGCAAACTTACGGCTCCTTCTCCCACAGGGAAGGTGCCAGCCCTGAAAACTAATGCAGTTTTTCACTATCCCTCTGCAGCCTATTCACAGGCACAACAGCTTTGGGGATCTCTGCTTTCCCAGAGACTCAGCATGTCACGGTGCTCGCTCTCGGCAGAAGCTTTTTTCTGAAAAGGCAAACTTACGGCTCCTTCTCCCACAGGGAAGGTGCCAGCCCTGAAAGATCTTGCTGGTTTTCACTATCCCTCTGCAGCCTATCCACAGGCACAACAGCTTTGGGGATCTCTGCTTTCACAGAGACTCAGCATGTCACGGTGCTCGCTCTCGGCAGAAGCTTTTTTCTGAAAAGGCAAACTTACGGCTCCTTCTCCCACAGGGAAGGTGCCAGCCCTGAAAACTAATGCAGTTTTTCACTATCCCTCTGCAGCCTATCCACAGGCACAACAGCTTTGGGGATCTCTGCTTTCCCAGAGACTCAGCATGTCACGGTGCTCGCTCTCGGCAGAAGCTTTTTTCTGAAAAGGCAAACTTACGGCTCCTTCTCCCACAGGGAAGGTGCCAGCCCTGAAAACTAATGCAGTTTTTCACTATCCCTCTGCAGCCTATTCACAGGCACAACAGCTTTGGGGATCTCTGCTTTCCCAGAGACTCAGCATGTCACGGTGCTCGCTCTCGGCAGAAGCTTTTTTCTGAAAAGGCAAACTTACGGCTCCTTCTCCCACAGGGAAGGTGCCAGCCCTGAAAACTAATGCAGTTTTTCACTATCCCTCTGCAGCCTATCCACAGGCACAACAGCTTTGGGGATCTCTGCTTTCCCAGAGACTCAGCATGTCACGGTGCTCGCTCTCGGCAGAAGCTTTTTTCTGAAAAGGCAAACTTACGGCTCCTTCTCCCACAGGGAAGGTGCCAGCCCTGAAAACTAATGCAGTTTTTCACTATCCCTCTGCAGCCTATCCACAGGCACAACAGCTTTGGGGATCTCTGCTTTCCCAGAGACTCAGCATGTCACGGTGCTCGCTCTCGGCAGAAGCTTTTTTCTGAAAAGGCAAACTTACGGCTCCTTCTCCCACAGGGAAGGTGCCAGCCCTGAAAACTAATGCAGTTTTTCACTATCCCTCTGCAGCCTATCCACAGGCACAACAGCTTTGGGGATCTCTGCTTTCCCAGAGACTCAGCATGTCACGGTGCTCGCTCTCGGCAGAAGCTTTTTTCTGAAAAGGCAAACTTACGGCTCCTTCTCCCACAGGGAAGGTGCCAGCCCTGAAAACTAATGCAGTTTTTCACTATCCCTCTGCAGCCTATCCACAGGCACAACAGCTTTGGGGATCTCTGCTTTCCCAGAGACTCAGCATGTCACGGTGCTCGCTCTCGGCAGAAGCTTTTTTCTGAAAAGGCAAACTTACGGCTCCTTCTCCCACAGGGAAGGTGCCAGCCCTGAAAGATCTTGCTGGTTTTCACTATCCCTCTGCAGCCTATCCACAGGCACAACAGCTTTGGGGATCTCTGCTTTCCCAGAGACTCAGCATGTCACGGTGCTCGTTCTCGGCAGAAGCTTTTTCTGAGAAGGCAAACGTCTGGCTCCTTCTCCCACAAGGAAGGTGCTAGCCCTGTAAGATCTTGCTGGTATTCACTATCCCTCTGCAGCCTATCCACAGGCACAACAGCTTTGGGGATCTCTGCTTTCCCAGAGACTCAGCATGTCACGGTGCTCGCTCTCGGCAGAAGCTTTTTTCTGAAAAAGAAAACTTTCGGCTCCTTCTCCCACAAGGAAGGTGCCAGGCCTAAAAGCTAATGCAGCTCTTCACTATCCTCCTGCAGCCTATCCACAGGCACAACAGCACTGGGGATCTCTGCTTTCCCAGAGACTCAGCATGTCACGGTGCTCGCTCTCGGCAGAAGCTTTTTTCTGAAAAGGCAAACTTACGGCTCCTTCTCCCACAGGGAAGGTGCCAGCCCTGAAAACTAATGCAGTTTTTCACTATCCCTCTGCAGCCTATCCACAGGCACAACAGCTTTGGGGATCTCTGCTTTCCCAGAGACTCAGCATTTCACGGTGCTCGCTCTCGGCAGAAGCTTTTTTCTGAAAAGGCAAACTTACGGCTCCTTCTCCCACAGGGAAGGTGCCAGCCCTGAAAACTAATGCAGTTTTTCACTATCCCTCTGCAGCCTATCCACAGGCACAACAGCTTTTGGGATCTCTGCTTTCCCAGAGACTCAGCATGTCACGGTGCTCGCTCTCGGCAGAAGCTTTTTTCTGAAAAGGCAAACTTACGGCTCCTTCTCCCACAGGGAAGGTGCCAGCCCTGAAAACTAATGCAGTTTTTCACTATCCCTCTGCAGCCTATCCACAGGCACAACAGCTTTGGGGATCTCTGCTTTCCCAGAGACTCAGCATGTCACGGTGCTCGCTCTCGGCAGAAGCTTTTTTCTGAAAAGGCAAACTTACGGCTCCTTCTCCCACAGGGAAGGTGCCAGCCCTGAAAACTAATGCAGTTTTTCACTATCCCTCTGCAGCCTATCCACAGGCACAACAGCTTTGGGGATCTCTGCTTTCCCAGAGACTCAGCATGTCACGGTGCTCGCTCTCGGCAGAAGCTTTTTTCTGAAAAGGCAAACTTACGGCTCCTTCTCCCACAGGGAAGGTGCGAGCCCTGAAAACTAATGCAGTTTTTCACTATCCCTCTGCAGCCTATCCACAGGCACAACAGCTTTGGGGATCTCTGCTTTCCCAGAGACTCAGCATGTCACGGTGCTCGCTCTCGGCAGAAGCTTTTTTCTGAAAAGGCAAACTTACGGCTCCTTCTCCCACAGGGAAGGTGCCAGCCCTGAAAACTAATGCAGTTTTTCACTATCCCTCTGCAGCCTATCCACAGGCACAACAGCTTTGGGGATCTCTGCTTTCCCAGAGACTCAGCATGTCACGGTGCTCGCTCTCGGCAGAAGCTTTTTTCTGAAAAGGCAAACTTACGGCTCCTTCTCCCACAGGGAAGGTGCCAGCCCTGAAAACTAATGCAGTTTTTCACTATCCCTCTGCAGCCTATCCACAGGCACAACAGCTTTGGGGATCTCTGCTTTCCCAGAGACTCAGCATGTCACGGTGCTCGCTCTCGGCAGAAGCTTTTTTCTGAAAAGGCAAACTTACGGCTCCTTCTCCCACAGGGAAGGTGCCAGCCCTGAAAACTAATGCAGTTTTTCACTATCCCTCTGCAGCCTATCCACAGGCACAACAGCTTTGGGGATCTCTGCTTTCCCAGAGACTCAGCATGTCACGGTGCTCGCTCTCGGCAGAAGCTTTTTTCTGAAAAGGCAAACTTACGGCTCCTTCTCCCACAGGGAAGGTGCCAGCCCTGAAAACTAATGCAGTTTTTCACTATCCCTCTGCAGCCTATCCACAGGCACAACAGCTTTGGGGATCTCTGCTTTCCCAGAGACTCAGCATGTCACGGTGCTCGCTCTCGGCAGAAGCTTTTTTCTGAAAAGGCAAACTTACGGCTCCTTCTCCCACAGGGAAGGTGCCAGCCCTGAAAACTAATGCAGTTTTTCACTATCCCTCTGCAGCCTATCCACAGGCACAACAGCTTTGGGGATCTCTGCTTTCCCAGAGACTCAGCATGTCACGGTGCTCGCTCTCGGCAGAAGCTTTTTTCTGAAAAGGCAAACTTACGGCTCCTTCTCCCACAGGGAAGGTGCCAGCCCTGAAAACTAATGCAGTTTTTCACTATCCCTCTGCAGCCTATCCACAGGCACAACAGCTTTGGGGATCTCTGCTTTCCCAGAGACTCAGCATGTCACGGTGCTCGCTCTCGGCAGAAGCTTTTTTCTGAAAAGGCAAACTTACGGCTCCTTCTCCCACAGGGAAGGTGCCAGCCCTGAAAACTAATGCAGTTTTTCACTATCCCTCTGCAGCCTATCCACAGGCACAACAGCTTTGGGGATCTCTGCTTTCCCAGAGACTCAGCATGTCACGGTGCTCGCTCTCGGCAGAAGCTTTTTTCTGAAAAGGCAAACTTACGGCTCCTTCTCCCACAGGGAAGGTGCCAGCCCTGAAAACTAATGCAGTTTTTCACTATCCCTCTGCAGCCTATCCACAGGCACAACAGCTTTGGGGATCTCTGCTTTCCCAGAGACTCAGCATGTCACGGTGCTCGCTCTCGGCAGAAGCTTTTTTCTGAAAAGGCAAACTTACGGCTCCTTCTCCCACAGGGAAGGTGCCAGCCCTGAAAACTAATGCAGTTTTTCACTATCCCTCTGCAGCCTATCCACAGGCACAACAGCTTTTGGGATCTCTGCTTTCCCAGAGACTCAGCATGTCACGGTGCTCGCTCTCGGCAGAAGCTTTTTTCTGAAAAGGCAAACTTACGGCTCCTTCTCCCACAGGGAAGGTGCCAGCCCTGAAAACTAATGCAGTTTTTCACTATCCCTCTGCAGCCTATCCACAGGCACAACAGCTTTTGGGATCTCTGCTTTCCCAGAGACTCAGCATGTCACGGTGCTCGCTCTCGGCAGAAGCTTTTTTCTGAAAAGGCAAACTTACGGCTCCTTCTCCCACAGGGAAGGTGCCAGCCCTGAAAACTAATGCAGTTTTTCACTATCCCTCTGCAGCCTATCCACAGGCACAACAGCTTTTGGGATCTCTGCTTTCGCAGAGACTCAGCATTTCACGGTGCTCGCTCTCGGCAGAAGCTTTTTTCTGAAAAGGCAAACTTACGGCTCCTTCTCCCACAGGGAAGGTGCCAGCCCTGAAAACTAATGCAGTTTTTCACTATCCCTCTGCAGCCTATCCACAGGCACAACAGCTTTTGGGATCTCTGCTTTCCCAGAGACTCAGCATGTCACGGTGCTCGCTCTCGGCAGAAGCTTTTTTCTGAAAAGGCAAACTTACGGCTCCTTCTCCCACAGGGAAGGTGCCAGCCCTGAAAACTAATGCAGTTTTTCACTATCCCTCTGCAGCCTATCCACAGGCACAACAGCTTTGGGGATCTCTGCTTTCCCAGAGACTCAGCATGTCACGGTGCTCGCTCTCGGCAGAAGCTTTTTTCTGAAAAGGCAAACTTACGGCTCCTTCTCCCACAGGGAAGGTGCCAGCCCTGAAAACTAATGCAGTTTTTCACTATCCCTCTGCAGCCTATCCACAGGCACAACAGCTTTGGGGATCTCTGCTTTCCCAGAGACTCAGCATGTCACGGTGCTCGCTCTCGGCAGAAGCTTTTTTCTGAAAAGGCAAACTTACGGCTCCTTCTCCCACAGGGAAGGTGCCAGCCCTGAAAACTAATGCAGTTTTTCACTATCCCTCTGCAGCCTATCCACAGGCACAACAGCTTTGGGGATCTCTGCTTTCCCAGAGACTCAGCATGTCACGGTGCTCGCTCTCGGCAGAAGCTTTTTTCTGAAAAGGCAAACTTACGGCTCCTTCTCCCACAGGGAAGGTGCCAGCCCTGAAAACTAATGCAGTTTTTCACTATCCCTCTGCAGCCTATCCACAGGCACAACAGCTTTGGGGATCTCTGCTTTCCCAGAGACTCAGCATGTCACGGTGCTCGCTCTCGGCAGAAGCTTTTTTCTGAAAAGGCAAACTTACGGCTCCTTCTCCCACAGGGAAGGTGCCAGCCCTGAAAACTAATGCAGTTTTTCACTATCCCTCTGCAGCCTATCCACAGGCACAACAGCTTTGGGGATCTCTGCTTTCCCAGAGACTCAGCATGTCACGGTGCTCGCTCTCGGCAGAAGCTTTTTTCTGAAAAGGCAAACTTACGGCTCCTTCTCCCACAGGGAAGGTGCCAGCCCTGAAAACTAATGCAGTTTTTCACTATCCCTCTGCAGCCTATCCACAGGCACAACAGCTTTGGGGATCTCTGCTTTCCCAGAGACTCAGCATGTCACGGTGCTCGCTCTCGGCAGAAGCTTTTTTCTGAAAAGGCAAACTTACGGCTCCTTCTCCCACAGGGAAGGTGCCAGCCCTGAAAACTAATGCAGTTTTTCACTATCCCTCTGCAGCCTATCCACAGGCACAACAGCTTTTGGGATCTCTGCTTTCCCAGAGACTCAGCATGTCACGGTGCTCGCTCTCGGCAGAAGCTTTTTTCTGAAAAGGCAAACTTACGGCTCCTTCTCCCACAGGGAAGGTGCCAGCCCTGAAAACTAATGCAGTTTTTCACTATCCCTCTGCAGCCTATCCACAGGCACAACAGCTTTTGGGATCTCTGCTTTCCCAGAGACTCAGCATGTCACGGTGCTCGCTCTCGGCAGAAGCTTTTTTCTGAAAAGGCAAACTTACGGCTCCTTCTCCCACAGGGAAGGTGCCAGCCCTGAAAACTAATGCAGTTTTTCACTATCCCTCTGCAGCCTATCCACAGGCACAACAGCTTTTGGGATCTCTGCTTTCGCAGAGACTCAGCATTTCACGGTGCTCGCTCTCGGCAGAAGCTTTTTTCTGAAAAGGCAAACTTACGGCTCCTTCTCCCACAGGGAAGGTGCCAGCCCTGAAAACTAATGCAGTTTTTCACTATCCCTCTGCAGCCTATCCACAGGCACAACAGCTTTGGGGATCTCTGCTTTCCCAGAGACTCAGCATGTCACGGTGCTCGCTCTCGGCAGAAGCTTTTTTCTGAAAAGGCAAACTTACGGCTCCTTCTCCCACAGGGAAGGTGCCAGCCCTGAAAACTAATGCAGTTTTTCACTATCCCTCTGCAGCCTATCCACAGGCACAACAGCTTTGGGGATCTCTGCTTTCCCAGAGACTCAGCATGTCACGGTGCTCGCTCTCGGCAGAAGCTTTTTTCTGAAAAGGCAAACTTACGGCTCCTTCTCCCACAGGGAAGGTGCCAGCCCTGAAAACTAATGCAGTTTTTCACTATCCCTCTGCAGCCTATCCACAGGCACAACAGCTTTGGGGATCTCTGCTTTCCCAGAGACTCAGCATGTCACGGTGCTCGCTCTCGGCAGAAGCTTTTTTCTGAAAAGGCAAACTTACGGCTCCTTCTCCCACAGGGAAGGTGCCAGCCCTGAAAACTAATGCAGTTTTTCACTATCCCTCTGCAGCCTATCCACAGGCACAACAGCTTTGGGGATCTCTGCTTTCCCAGAGACTCAGCATGTCACGGTGCTCGCTCTCGGCAGAAGCTTTTTTCTGAAAAGGCAAACTTACGGCTCCTTCTCCCACAGGGAAGGTGCCAGCCCTGAAAACTAATGCAGTTTTTCACTATCCCTCTGCAGCCTATCCACAGGCACAACAGCTTTGGGGATCTCTGCTTTCCCAGAGACTCAGCATGTCACGGTGCTCGCTCTCGGCAGAAGCTTTTTTCTGAAAAGGCAAACTTACGGCTCCTTCTCCCACAGGGAAGGTGCCAGCCCTGAAAACTAATGCAGTTTTTCACTATCCCTCTGCAGCCTATCCACAGGCACAACAGCTTTGGGGATCTCTGCTTTCCCAGAGACTCAGCATGTCACGGTGCTCGCTCTCGGCAGAAGCTTTTTTCTGAAAAGGCAAACTTACGGCTCCTTCTCCCACAGGGAAGGTGCCAGCCCTGAAAACTAATGCAGTTTTTCACTATCCCTCTGCAGCCTATCCACAGGCACAACAGCTTTGGGGATCTCTGCTTTCCCAGAGACTCAGCATGTCACGGTGCTCGCTCTCGGCAGAAGCTTTTTTCTGAAAAGGCAAACTTACGGCTCCTTCTCCCACAGGGAAGGTGCCAGCCCTGAAAGATCTTGCTGGTTTTCACTATCCCTCTGCAGCCTATCCACAGGCACAACAGCTTTTGGGATCTCTGCTTTCCCAGAGACTCAGCATGTCACGGTGCTCGTTCTCGGCAGAAGCTTTTTCTGAGAAGGCAAACGTCTGGCTCCTTCTCCCACAAGGAAGGTGCTAGCCCTGTAAGATCTTGCTGGTATTCACTATCCCTCTGCAGCCTATCCACAGGCACAACAGCTTTGGGGATCTCTGCTTTCCCAGAGACTCAGCATGTCACGGTGCTCGCTCTCGGCAGAAGCTTTTTTCTGAAAAAGAAAACTTTCGGCTCCTTCTCCCACAAGGAAGGTGCCAGGCCTAAAAGCTAATGCAGCTCTTCACTATCCTCCTGCAGCCTATCCACAGGCACAACAGCTTTGGGGATCTCTGCTTTCCCAGAGACTCAGCATGTCACGGTGCTCGCTCTCGGCAGAAGCTTTTTTCTGAAAAGGCAAACTTACGGCTCCTTCTCCCACAGGGAAGGTGCCAGCCCTGAAAACTAATGCAGTTTTTCACTATCCCTCTGCAGCCTATCCACAGGCACAACAGCTTTTGGGATCTCTGCTTTCCCAGAGACTCAGCATTTCACGGTGCTCGCTCTCGGCAGAAGCTTTTTTCTGAAAAGGCAAACTTACGGCTCCTTCTCCCACAGGGAAGGTGCCAGCCCTGAAAACTAATGCAGTTTTTCACTATCCCTCTGCAGCCTATCCACAGGCACAACAGCTTTTGGGATCTCTGCTTTCCCAGAGACTCAGCATGTCACGGTGCTCGCTCTCGGCAGAAGCTTTTTTCTGAAAAGGCAAACTTACGGCTCCTTCTCCCACAGGGAAGGTGCCAGCCCTGAAAACTAATGCAGTTTTTCACTATCCCTCTGCAGCCTATGCACAGGCACAACAGCTTTGGGGATCTCTGCTTTCCCAGAGACTCAGCATGTCACGGTGCTCGCTCTCGGCAGAAGCTTTTTTCTGAAAAGGCAAACTTACGGCTCCTTCTCCCACAGGGAAGGTGCCAGCCCTGAAAACTAATGCAGTTTTTCACTATCCCTCTGCAGCCTATCCACAGGCACAACAGCTTTGGGGATCTCTGCTTTCCCAGAGACTCAGCATGTCACGGTTGCTCGCTCTCGGCAGAAGCTTTTTTCTGAAAAGGCAAACTTACGGCTCCTTCTCCCACAGGGAAGGTGCCAGCCCTGAAAACTAATGCAGTTTTTCACTATCCCTCTGCAGCCTATCCACAGGCACAACAGCTTTGGGGATCTCTGCTTTCCCAGAGACTCAGCATGTCACGGTGCTCGCTCTCGGCAGAAGCTTTTTTCTGAAAAGGCAAACTTACGGCTCCTTCTCCCACAGGGAAGGTGCGAGCCCTGAAAACTAATGCAGTTTTTCACTATCCCTCTGCAGCCTATCCACAGGCACAACAGCTTTGGGGATCTCTGCTTTCCCAGAGACTCAGCATGTCACGGTTGCTCGCTCTCGGCAGAAGCTTTTTTCTGAAAAGGCAAACTTACGGCTCCTTCTCCCACAGGGAAGGTGCCAGCCCTGAAAACTAATGCAGTTTTTCACTATCCCTCTGCAGCCTATCCACAGGCACAACAGCTTTGGGGATCTCTGCTTTCCCAGAGACTCAGCATGTCACGGTGCTCGCTCTCGGCAGAAGCTTTTTTCTGAAAAGGCAAACTTACGGCTCCTTCTCCCACAGGGAAGGTGCCAGCCCTGAAAACTAATGCAGTTTTTCACTATCCCTCTGCAGCCTATTCACAGGCACAACAGCTTTGGGGATCTCTGCTTTCCCAGAGACTCAGCATGTCACGGTGCTCGCTCTCGGCAGAAGCTTTTTTCTGAAAAGGCAAACTTACGGCTCCTTCTCCCACAGGGAAGGTGCCAGCCCTGAAAGATCTTGCTGGTTTTCACTATCCCTCTGCAGCCTATCCACAGGCACAACAGCTTTGGGGATCTCTGCTTTCACAGAGACTCAGCATGTCACGGTGCTCGCTCTCGGCAGAAGCTTTTTTCTGAAAAGGCAAACTTACGGCTCCTTCTCCCACAAGGAAGGTGCCAGCCCTGAAAGATCTTGCTGGTATTCACTATCCCTCTGCAGCCTATCCACAGGCACAACAGCTTTGGGGATCTCTGCTTTCCCAGAGACTCAGCATGTCACGGTGCTCGCTCTCGGCAGAAGCTTTTTTCTGAAAAGGCAAACTTACGGCTCCTTCTCCCACAGGGAAGGTGCCAGCCCTGAAAACTAATGCAGTTTTTCACTATCCCTCTGCAGCCTATCCACAGGCACAACAGCTTTGGGGATCTCTGCTTTCCCAGAGACTCAGCATGTCACGGTGCTCGCTCTCGGCAGAAGCTTTTTTCTGAAAAGGCAAACTTACGGCTCCTTCTCCCACAGGGAAGGTGCCAGCCCTGAAAACTAATGCAGTTTTTCACTATCCCTCTGCAGCCTATTCACAGGCACAACAGCTTTGGGGATCTCTGCTTTCCCAGAGACTCAGCATGTCACGGTGCTCGCTCTCGGCAGAAGCTTTTTTCTGAAAAGGCAAACTTACGGCTCCTTCTCCCACAGGGAAGGTGCCAGCCCTGAAAGATCTTGCTGGTTTTCACTATCCCTCTGCAGCCTATCCACAGGCACAACAGCTTTGGGGATCTCTGCTTTCACAGAGACTCAGCATGTCACGGTGCTCGCTCTCGGCAGAAGCTTTTTTCTGAAAAGGCAAACTTACGGCTCCTTCTCCCACAAGGAAGGTGCCAGCCCTGAAAGATCTTGCTGGTATTCACTATCCCTCTGCAGCCTATCCACAGGCACAACAGCTTTGGGGATCTCTGCTTTCCCAGAGACTCAGCATGTCACGGTGCTCGCTCTCGGCAGAAGCTTTTTTCTGAAAAGGCAAACTTACGGCTCCTTCTCCCACAGGGAAGGTGCCAGCCCTGAAAACTAATGCAGTTTTTCACTATCCCTCTGCAGCCTATCCACAGGCACAACAGCTTTGGGGATCTCTGCTTTCCCAGAGACTCAGCATGTCACGGTGCTCGCTCTCGGCAGAAGCTTTTTTCTGAAAAGGCAAACTTACGGCTCCTTCTCCCACAGGGAAGGTGCCAGCCCTGAAAACTAATGCAGTTTTTCACTATCCCTCTGCAGCCTATTCACAGGCACAACAGCTTTGGGGATCTCTGCTTTCCCAGAGACTCAGCATGTCACGGTGCTCGCTCTCGGCAGAAGCTTTTTTCTGAAAAGGCAAACTTACGGCTCCTTCTCCCACAGGGAAGGTGCCAGCCCTGAAAACTTACTAAACAGCCTTGCACCAAGGAGGAGGCGAGTAACCGAGCCCCAAAGAACTGTATATGTATGTGCTTGGGTGTGTGTTCCAATTTAGCATACTAGCAATAGCACTACAGCCAAGCAGTCAAAATCTTGAAGTTACCACCAAAAAAATGAGGTTCAAAAAACAGCCTGGTGACTCTTTCTGCTCTTTGTGACGTTCCCATATATACCTTCTTCACGTTTTCAAGCCTTTCGCACCAGGCAGTTAGGGCCAACTTTCTTTCTTACACTGAAACAAGAGATATTCCGGTGTTTCCTTTGATTCTAGCAGCTTTATAAAGACTGAGCACTGTAAGTTGGTGACCGGAGAGTAAGAAATGGCAGGCTTTACTCCTTCTTAGAGCAGGAGTAACTTCACCAAAGGACCAGAGAGACAGAAGCAATAAACAGCGTCCTCTGCTCATAGACAAGAAGAAAACACAAAGCAACATCATCAGGAAAGGGAAGTGGAAGGGTAGAAAGCTGCAATTCTGAAATGTGGTGTGAAATAGGGACTAAATGTTTCTCCTCTGTCATAATTAGCAGCTCCTGGAAAGAAACACCTGGCCAGCCTCTCCAGGCTGTGTTGTGAAAGGAGCAACCTCTAAGGATTTACGTGAGGCTGCTGTGCTATCTGCAAAATCCCAGTTGCGTCTAACTTTCCATACACCTTGGTCATGTTCTATTTTATGTTCTGCTTCATTATGTTTGAAGTCCAGAAACTAGGAATAAAAGTGTAACAGGCTCACTCTCTCCTCTAGATTTCAGAGCAACTCTACTGCTGATAAGCACTCAGGAGGCTGCTTGGTTGAAGTGAAAGCTCAAAGGTTTTTTTTTTAAAGTCTGTGAGCAGTATCTGTATTCATACTAAATCTCCTTATCCAAAGTTCACCATACTAAGAATGCCTTATCCCTTAAGCATTGTCCCTAGCAGTAGTTTGACGTAAGTCCTGCCCATGACACCTTCATTGCTCCCAAGGGGTTGCTTTCCCCCCAGTCTCCATGATAAATAATGCAAAACAAGCCTTGAAAAAGTACCAAAAGACAGGCTTCCCAGCACGCCCAGCTGGGACACCCAGACGCGGCACAGGCATGGCGCTTCTTCAATCTTCACAGCTATGAGCACCTCAGCTCTGCCTCTCGGTGTACAACACTCAGCACTACGGCCTTCTGAAATACAGGGATTTTATCCTTCCCACAAGGAGAAGTTAGATAATGAGCTGCAGCCTTAAAGTGATTTACTCCCACTGCGAAAACTGCTGTTAGAAACATTAACCCTGTCTGAGCAGACTGGATAAAGGGAAACAAGGAAAGTAATGGCAAGGCACGGAGTCAAGCCCGGCTTTTGCAGTAACAAGTTGATTTTCTCCCTCTCCTCTCTTCATCCGCCTCCTTTCATAAGGGAATGCCCGGCTGGGCTGGCTTTCTTCTTTTCAAAGTGAAGTTCCGCTGTTGTTGACCTCCAAGCTGGGGGTTTTTCCCCTTAAACTGTGGGGCCAATGCACACAGAATGTACTAAAGGAGTGGCAAACAGTCTCCATTTTCTTCTTGACCTAACTTCAGAAGAAAGAGCAGGCACAAGGAGCTGCATTGGTATCAGCATCTAAGACCTTATAACCTTCAGGGAAGGGAAGGGAAAGCCCTCATTGAGGGTCACTGTATTTGAATTTGACAGGTATGGGAAAGTCTCATTGATCTCTCTGCCACTATCAAACACCCACTTTTTGTCTTCAAACTCTCTCCAGTAAAGAGGCAGGGTAGAGTCTTTCCTGAAATGACATAACAGATACACAGGCATTTGCTTTGGTTCTAGCAACTTCTAAGAAGACCAAACTCTTTTCTTTTAAAAACAACCACGCGTAGGCAGGCTCCTGTTTTCCTTGGGCCAGGAGGATGGCACGGTTTCACCAAGAGGCCAGAAAGAAGCAGAAGCATCAAGCAGCCCCCTCTGATCATGTTTCTGTTTCTTGTTTCTGCTGCCTCCAAGCAGTTCAACTGGTAGATTCAACTTTGAGCGCTCGTGAGCAGATGGTACTTAGATGAGGAAACATCCCTGTTGTAACAGCCTATGTGTTTTTCAACAGCTTTGATAATATGTGATGCAGAGTGACATGGAGCTGCACGGGGAAAAAGACTACCAAGCTAAATGCAAAACCATATGTATAAGTGTGAGTTGTGGCTATCTGTACATAATGAAATAAGATGGGGGTGTTAGCCCTTTTCTTCCTCCGCTCCCACTCAGGTGTCCAAGCACGGCCATATATGATAGGTCTGGATGTTCTCATGGCTTTCCAACTCTGGAGTCATCTCCAGAGTCATACCTAGGTATGATTAATACGTACCCTTACCACAGTTGGGACAGGAGTCAGAAACAACTGGCTGATATTCTTAAAAAAATAAGAATATATTTTAAAAGTCCTTTCATACGCAAGTAATGAAATATAAACTCAGAATAACTAAAAATATATATAGTAAGGGCTTGCCTCTTATTAGTGGTGAGTCATCACTTCCGTAACAAAATAGAAAATCAAAATGCAGGAAGATTACATTTCGGGTTCATTATCAATGTGACAGAGATGAAAAATTCAGTCTATTAATTATTAAAAAAAAAAAAGCAGAACAAAACATTTTTTAAAAAATGGAACAAAGTAGGGTAAGTTTTCCTTCAGGAAATCCCATGAAGTTCAAAGTGGGCATGAGATGGCACACTTGTGTAACATCATCTATTGATCCAAGACTGGAAAGAGACTCATAGATCTTACCTTCTGTGATGGGAATAAAGGTCAACCAAAATATGTCACCTCTCTTTCTCTTCTTCACCCTGGACTCTAGTAACAGAAGTCAGCTTGATATATTTATTCCTGTTTGGATATATAACTCACTGCAAGCTCCGTGACTTCTACCAGTTTGGCAACTAGTGCAACTGGTATGTGTTTTTTAATGACTGGATGGATGGGTTTACTGTGTCTTTCAAGAAATATTACTTTTATGAATCACAAGAGAAGATATTGTCTCTTTAAAAAGCGAAAAAAAAGCCTTTAAGATCTTTTGAAAATATATTGGCATGGCAATACTTAGAGCCTGGTCTTTCCTTGAAGATGTATTTTAACACCAGACTCCCTGTCAACCAACTAATGACACAATGTTCAGCTACCCCTCTGTGGTCTAAATACTAAAACTTCTTAGCTAACATATTCAAGCTGTTTTTAAAAACGCATTTTTATCTTTATTTAGACAATCCTGAGGAAAAAGTGTATCACTACAGCAACAAATAGTACTAGGAAATTCAGCAATGTTATCACTCATAATTGGTTCCGGACTCCTGCTCCCATGAGCTCCTGTTCTTCAAATGTGGGAATGAAGCTAACCATGAAATAGTTCATGGGTTTAGCTCCAGTAAGACCATGAGGCTGAGGAGTGTGACTAATTGTCCTGGGATCAGCTGGGATAGAGTTAATTTTTACAGGAACCTGGGAGGTGGGGGCATAGCCGGGGCAGCTGACCTGAACTAGCCAAGGAGCTATTCCATACCATGTGCCATCCTGCCCAGTATATAAATGGGGAGCGGGCCGGGGGGTGGTCTCTGTTTTCGGTGGGGGAAGTGGCGGAGCGTCGGGTCCCGGGTGGTGAGCAGTTGCACTGTGCATCACTCTTGTTGTATACTTTTTCATTAGTGCCGTTGTTGTTGTTGTAATCTCTTTGTGTTTGTCCCAGTAAACTGCCTTTATCTCAACCCTCGAGGTTCCAGTTTCTTTTTCTTTTCTCTCCTCCGTCTCCTCCCCATCCCACCGGAGGGGGGCGGAGGAGTGAGCGAGCGGCTGCGTGGTCCTTTGTTACCGGCTGGGCTGAAACCACGACACTAATATACATACAAATTACTAGCGCCTTCCATGCTAAGGAGATGCACAGGTATAAAACAGAGAGTATATAGGGGGTCACAACAGCAAGGAAACAGCAACTGTTCTACTCATGCTTTGTTACTTTAAATGATGATAATATCAGACGGACAACAATACCTCAGGAAGCAGTGCAGCCTTTTTAGCTCTGAATTCCTTTCTCCACTTTAAGGCGTAGTCATTCAGCATGGCACCAGCTGGAAAGTGCTGGTGTGTACAAGAACTGTCTTTGCCACCAATTAAAAGGAGCTGAACAAGGATATTGAACTGAAGAGTCACAGTGGAAAGGTTTACCCCCTCTCTTGACTTCCCGTAGCAGCGGATAACCTATTTAGGTTTAAGGATAACTATTTCAGATTTAGTTTTGCAAGTCCTAGAATAGTTCTTATTCAAGATGCATGTAGCATGTTCTGAAAGTTGCTTGGTTTTAATTAAAAGGACAAATTCTCCCAGGACTGTAAAACTAGTCACCCTAAAAAAAACCATGTCCCTGAAACTTTGGTTCACTGAACCAAGTTGGCTCTGTTATATTCCCAAACTTTGTGTCCTCATCCCTCAAACTAAAAGAAACCATTTCTTAAAATTGTCACATTATATGAAAACATTTATGTTCTTTTAGGAAAAAGGAATTTTCACGTTGTCCTGGTTTTGGCTGGAGTAGAGTTAATTTTCTTGCTAGTAGCTGGTATAGAGTTCTGTTTTGGATTTCGTGTGAGAATATATAATGTTGATAACACACTGATGTTTTCAGTCATTGCTAAGCAGTGTTTTGTTTAGACTAAGTCAAGGATTTTTCAGCTTCTCCTGCCCAGCCAGCAAGAAGGCTGGAGGGGCACAAGAAGTTGGGAGGGGACACAGCCAGGACAGCTGAGCCGAACTGGCCAAAGGGGTATTCCATACCATGTGATGTCACGCCCAGTATATAAACAGGGGGGAGTTGGCCTGGGGGGGGAAATTGCTGCTCGGACACTAACTGGGCATCAGTTGGCGAGAGGTGAGCAACTGCATTGTGCATCACTTCTTTTGTGTATTCCAATACTTTTGTTATTATTGTCTTTTTATTATTATCATTATTATTTTCTTCCTTTCTGTGCTATTAAACTGTCTTTATCTCAACCCACGAGTTTTACTTTTTTCGTTTCTCTCCCCCATCCCACTGGGGGGGGGGGGGGGGGCGGTGAGCGAGCGACTGCACGGTGCTTAGTTGCCGGCTGGGGTTAAACCATGACACTCACATATTTCTCACACACAGAATTGAGCTAATTGGAATGATAAAATGGCTGTATTCGAGCAGGAAGCACCCAGTATGAGCTCTCACAAATTGTGCTGGTAACTGGGGCTGCAAACTAGGGGTGCAGTCATGCCATTTTGGACACCCCACAAGAACAGACAATAATCAGATATGCAACGCCCATCGGTCTTGGGGAGGAAACCAAGAAACTGACCTGCCTGCTGCTCTCCCTGTCTACTCATATTCACAGCCCTGAGACTCACGAGGAGCCACTGAAAGGCAGGTCAGGGCAGTTGCAAGTCTTCGAGGAAGTCTCCAGCACACTCCCAGGGAGAAATCCTGGCGACAGGTGGCACAGTGCTGCACCCCTGGTCGGCAGCCCTGAAGGCTCTGAGGACGTAAGAAGTTGCAGGCCTGGGGCTTCATGGCTGCTAGTTTAAAGCCCGAGGGCACCTCTGCTCTCAGAGAACTCGGTTCTCCCGTTCAGCCCTGGGCTCTGATGATCTTCCACACTGGATAAATGTTTGTTCACTCCTGGCTTCAGGCGACAGTAGGCTCTAGGAGCAGCTCCCGCCAGGCAGTTTGGAAGTAGTAGCACCAGCTTTGCATCTCTCCACCCACTGCCACCCTGCAGCATGACCCCAGCCCGCTCTTGACCTTCACAGGCACCCACAGGCTTTGATGCCACAGCCCCGGGCACAAAACTTGTATCCTCCATTTCCTTCCGTTAAAGCATTGCTGCGGCAGGCTAGAGCCGGAGCCTTCAGACCATTTTGAAGGTTGGAAGCTCAGCAAGTCACACATCATCATCACAACAGCAATAACAGTAGAAGCAGCAATGGCGACAATCGCCGAGCCAGCAGCTGTGCCACGGGGCTGCCTCCAGCCTGCCCTCGAGGCAGACAGCCCTGAACCATCTCAACGGGACTGCTTTGCACAGCCCGACCTGCTACAGGACCATCCTGCCCTGGAGCAGCCAGGGCACTTGCAATCACTTAGCAGTCACCTACTAGTTTGTCTGCACTAGTAAAATAGGACAGGCCAGGGGCTGCGCTCTGACACTGAGGACAAACAGCAGAGCCCAGGTCTCCCCTGCATGGCAAACTCCTCTCCTCCCCAAAACAGGGTGGTCGTATATGGAGTGCCTGGCAGGACGGGTCCTTGGCATATGCCGCTCTCCTCACGGCAACCAGTGTCTGCAGCTGGTAGTCAGTACTGGCCAAAACCATGCCGGCAGCTGCGCTAACCCAGCCAAGCAGTGTGGGAAACCACAGGGCACTGCTCAAACCTATGCCCCGACCCTTATGAGCACAGACATAGCTCAGATGCCCAGCTAACGGGCACCTCCTGCAGTGCCCCCTTGCCCGATCTGTGCCAGGGAGCCTCGGACCCATTGTCTCACTTTATATAACTCAAAAGCTGTCAGAAAGGTAGGGCTGCCTCAGGACCACTGACCAGAAGCCTGAGCTTGTGAGCTGGTGGGAAAACAGGCAGATTTCCACTGGAGCTAGGCTTTCCAACAGCTTAATGGTCCAGGAATTGCAAGCACTTGGCATTGCTAAAATATACATCAAAAATAGCCAGGCATTGCCCATACCTCTCTACAGAGGTGTATGTTGCACTGGAGGGAGTGCTCCAGGAGAGAATGCAGTAGGAAAGAAAACAACCTGATGGCTTTGTAAGAAGAAAAATAGATTGACCTTGAAGCTCCGGAGAGGTAAGGGAAGCAGTGAAGAAAGTACTCCAGGTATCTTGAATCAACAACCGTAAATTGTTAGAAGGAAGTGCTGCGGCACTGCTCTTGATGTAAAATCTGGCAGCCTGTTGCCTTATCAACACACAGTGCAGGAGGCTCGCAGGGAACAGCTTGAGCCATCAGCACAGAAGAAAGGCTGAATGTGCTGCTTGCGAAAAGTACTACAGCTCCAGAACCTGAAGGGCTTTGCGTCTCTTTTCCAGGACCTGGCATTAGCAACAGTGGGACATGCGTCACCCAGCACCCCACCCCCTCCCCACCCCCCCGCTGGTAAACAAAGAGACCCTTGAACTGGGAGCCCATATACTATCATAAGCCTTAAACCTAATAGCAGTGAAGTTAACAAATGTCGGAGAAAAATGTCTGAGAGGAAAGACAATCCCTGCGGGTCCTTCAAGCTGCTCACCCCAACATGAGGGAATAACAGAGCTGAACTCAAATTTTCCAAGAGCTATTACATTCATCCCAAGCCTCTCAAAGGTCAAACTGCTCTTACACACATTACCCTAAAAAATGTTATTCACATTGTCCTGAAGGAATGCCCAAAAAGCCAAGGACGGAATAAGGTCTCGATGCCTACACAGGTGTTAGTCATTTTTTTACACAGTTAGCAGGATTTTCTGATGTCTTAGATGTGAGCCAATGATAACTGACTTCTTGTGACGTAGACTACAATCCCCATTGTAATCACATACTTGGAATGAAAAAGAAGTGGTTTTAAATAAAAACAGAAAAACTTTTAATATAAATAATTTGACAGACATTAAGTAGGAGGGATCTTAGTCCACCTGACCTACTACTATCAACCCCAGGTGTTCAGGTATTTCCCATATCCCTATTCCATGGCAAAACTGTCATAAGCTGGGACACCAGCAGGTGTTGTGTCCTGTGAAAAATATTCTAGCATCAGTCATTTCACCTCTACTAGTCAGTGCTGTGTAGCCATCAAACCAGCTAGTATTGGTTTGGGGTTCCCACACACCCCCCCCTCCCCCCCCCCTTAGCCACGTCTGGAGAGCCTTGCAGGGATCTGCTTCCAAGACTTGCTATGGCTGGGAGACCCCTGCCTATGGACACCGAATTATCATCAACCCTGAGATGTGTCCATGAAATACTCTGCATTCAAATAACCATTTTTCATCAGAAGCGTGCCTCACTGGAAAATGCCTGGCTAGCTGAAGGGAAGCACATGGACCATTGCCATCCTTTGTCCAGTCACTCTAAGAGCCTTCATTAGTACTTCTATCTTAGAAGCCCAAATGTGCTATGATTTTCTTTTCCCACTCTTCAATCTTGGGTATGACATCAGTCAACAATACACAGAGAAAATCTTTTTCAAATAATGTGGTGTCTACTCATCCCATTGTAATCCCATTATAACTGACACTGAATCATTGTTCCACAAACAGGGAATCACAGGAAGTAGCAGGGGCTCAAATAGTCCCAGCATCTGATGAATTCTAAAATTTCTAAAGTCTGAGTCACATTACCCCATGGCTTAGCAGAGGAGCAAAACTGGAGCATCCATGAGATGTCTGCTTGACCTGATACACTCTTTAAGTATTTAACATCAGCTTAACATAGTACTTCAGCTAGAGAGTGAGAAAAGCTGTTATTTAAATAGTGATTAAAGGTTTTGTCTGGTCTCAAGAATTACCTCCAGAAGTAACCACCAAAGCCTATCTCTTCTGCTGAAAGTTGGCATGTTTTGACCGCCAGACCCATCCAGCTCCTGGTTAAGGTGGGGCAGGGCATTTGCAATTTCTAATATGGCCTTAGGGGGCAACTGAGCGCTGGGATAAGTTTTGTACTGGGGGAAAGCAGTTTTACAATGTAGAAAACAGAGCTGCTCCAAGAAAACGTGGTTATTTAACTATAGCACTTTAATAGAGTTAGTTTATCTTTAATAAACAAAGTATGCATACATAATTGAATCATTTAGAATATCAACTACCTGTGCAGTGCAAAAATATTGCTCTCAATTGCTTAATTAAAATACAGCTCAGCTCACATGTATGTGGTTTGTCTGCTCTCCAGTGCATGGACCTACTCCCTGAAAACTGAGACAAATATGCACAGGAGATAGGACCAAATTTCCCCAGGTCTTTCACAGAGCAAAAATGCCAAACAGGCTGTATTTTCATCAGCTGATATATGTACATAAATATTACTGGCCTTTCTCCAATGCTAAGTGAAGTCTCTAAGAGCTTTCTGTCAAATTTGGTGAGCTCCATGTTGCGTCATTTCCCACTCCTCTGTCACTAACCACAGCTCTAAACCAGGGATAGGAAGAAAGCATTGCTTACCTGTACCTAGCAGAAAATCTCTGAGCTAATGACAAAACATATCATTATGTTTATCCATTACTGATGTTTCCATTTACCAACGCAGGGAGGCTGAAGCACCGAGAGAGGTTCAGTGAGTTACCAGGACTTGCCTAGAGCTATAGTTTCTAACCAGTGATGTGGGCTTCAGAGGTGAGGAACGAGCATGTTACACCTGAACCATAGCCCAGTGCCCAAGCTAGCAGACCCACCTGTCCAGTGCAGGCTCCACAGTGATTTGGTGGGCTCAGGGACACAGCTGTGAAAACTGGGAGTCACTGCTCCAGTGCAGCATATGGACCTGTAGGTCCATGTGTCAGAAGACCTTAAGCCTAAGGTGGTTATTATGGTTTAAAAAAAAAAATCATAATGTATTTACCTCACCAAAAAACCCACAGGTATTTCAAGATGTTATTATCCGAAGTCAGCTTTTCAGCAGATAGATTTTTCTCTTAAACTTAAATTCTTCTTCCTTTTGACACCACAGTTATGCCATTGTGGATCTGCACATGGCCAAAAGGCACATGTATTTTGACCAGCCACCTGCCATCTACAACTATGGATAATAGTCCATTTCTCTCCCATACCATTTTTGGATTTCCTTCCCTACCCAACCACCAAACACCAGACTGATTGACAAACAGGATTTTCCCTGGGAAGTCAGATTAAAAAGTTCTTCACCAAGCAATGTGTAGTCTAAAACTCCAAAGCGAGCTTAGGGTGGCCATGCTAAATTTTCAGGCTATCTGTCAGTCGGGGCCAATCATAGCCCAAAGTTAGGGAGAAGAACAGCAATTTCAGAAACCCAAAAGGAAATAACAACTAGACACACACTGCCTGATCCTTAACCCCAAAAGTATTTGAACGCCTCACTCTGGACAGTATTCCCAGACAAGATATTTCTGCTGGAGTTATGCATATACCCAGGTCAGCCTTTAGCAAATAGACAAGTGGCCTTTTTTCTAATCTATTTGGTTTTGAGTCTCTCTTATTGACACACCCCTCAACACAACGAATGAAATCTTTATTGGAAGAAAGGTTCAAAACTGGTTTGCACAAGACCTGAGGTTCATACTGGAAGCCAAAAGCAGAGGCAGACTCGCCTCCCTTCGCTCCCCTCCCTCTCTCCCTTCCTTCCTCATCCAGGAGCGCAACTGAGGGAGACTTTATCCCGTGATAATCTGCTGGTTCTCACCAAAAGAATCAGTAAGCACAAGGATTTTGAATGAAGCAAATGAAGCAGAATGTAGATTTTAAAACAGAGAAATGCCCCGACTGCTCACAGGTGCAAGGGGCTACTTGGATGAGTTCGGTTTTGCCCTTTCCCGGCTCTCTTTCTTGCATGACAGCTGATGTGGCAGACGTGTTGTGGGAAGACCCAGAGGCTGGAGTGACTTGGTTTCCAAGAACTATGGTCTATTCTGAGAATCCCCGGAGGCTTGGATAGGAGTAGGAGCCTGATTAGCTCAGCAGGCTCCCTGTGCTTGTACCTAACTCCAAAGTAGCCCCAGGCAATCCCAGGTTGTTTCAGGCACTTACAGACAAACCTGGACCAGTTCCACCCACTGGGGTGCTGGGACTGGAAGGACGGGAGCACGGTGTGGATGGGAGCTGGCTTGGAGATGCCAGATCACTGCATTAACCTGGAGCTGAACCCGAGGTCTGCTCTGAAAATACTTGGCTTTGCTCTCTACTAACGCAGGTTTACGGCTTCCAGAGCTAAGCCAGTAAATCCTTATGGGGCGGGACACTTTGCAGATTGACACACTCGGATCTCCGGCAGTTCATCCTGTTACTGCTCAACTGTGGGACTGCTGAGCATCTTCTATAATATTATCTGAGCAGAGGCCAGGATCCACCAAGATTAATATAGCTTGTTTCTTGGCTTTTCTGAACCACGGCTTAATGAAATAAATTGGAATAGATTGGACAGAGTTGGCTAAGTGCCCAACTCAAGCCTGTCGTCACTGGGGGAAGAGTAGCATGCATCAGTATGAAAGGCTACAGACTTTTGCTGCCAAGGGTTTTATTATATGACTCCTGATTTATGGGTGTCAGACGTGGTAGGTGTCTGACTCTGCAGCTCCATCTCTTGGCAAACATCAGGTAACAAACATACTGTGAAGGCCCTTCATACTTCAGGCAGAGATGCGTGATAAATACTTTTCAGTGCAAAATACTCCTCACTTCCTTAGCAATAATGGAGGGACATAACTCTCACCTAAAATAGAAAAGGGAATTCTCTTGTGTACTTCCTTCAGTGTTTGTTATGTTATCAACTGTTGCCCTGGAAACAGAGTCCCCAAGCCAGAAACCGGCAATTCAGAGAGAAGAAAGTGGGGTTTCTGGGTTTTTTTCCAAGTGTTTTAAAAATACATAATTAAATTTTTTAAATCTGTTACTATTTTTCAGTCGTGAGAATCGCTTAAACAATTCCTGGATAAGCATTTTTATAAAAAAAAAAAAAGTAGTTTGGAATCTTCTTTTCTGATCAGCCAATTTGCCCCTGTGGTGCCGATGTAACCACAAAATACACAGCTACACTGTTCTCCTTGTTTGTAGGTCAGTATGTCTAATGTAAAAGAAAAGCCCCCAAGTTATCAATCAGTTATTATAATTTGCTGCACCGTGGCCTTCTGCGGCCTGTATGATGGATGAGCTGATCAGCGCCTGTGCTTCCGAGTGAACCTCAGTGATTTATCCTAGTTGATGAAGTGGTTTTGCCATAAGTATGGACTACTCAAGCCAAATATTTTCAGACTCCCTAATAAATCATGGTAATGCCTTGATCTGACCTGGATTTAAAGTATTTTAAAAATGGACAATACTAAAAAGTACAAGATAGCTCAAGGTATCTTGTAACAAGTACGGATAAACTCAGGCTCTGGGAATGGAGACGAATAAAATGCAGCTACAAAACAGCCTTGGGCAGTCAAGTGACAAGAGATTTTTTGCTGAGAAAGTTTGAAAATGAATAAAGAAACAGGAGAGTGAAAATGGTGGGAGGTAAAGACTTTTAAGTAAACTGAGAGGAGCCTGGAGGAGATACCAACAAAGCAAGATGCCATCACAGATGAATGCAGCATTTTCAAACACAAGGTGGTGCCTTCTGAGAGGAAGAATATGAACTACGTCTTCTGGCTTCTAATTTTAACTGTCAAGAGTCATAAAAACACTTGTGTGTCACTGCAGGCATTTTGTTGGAGACGTCTTGCAGGGCTAAAAAAAAGGAATAGTTAGGAAGGAAAAAGAATGGAACAGAGAAGTGATACTGAAAATACTTTTTATCACCGCAACTTAGCGCATCATGATCAGTTCTGGGTACCTTGAGAAGGTCAAAGCAGAAATGAAACGAGTTCAGAAATGACAATGAAAATAATTAGAGGCATGAAAAGCTTCTAGTTGAATAGTAAAATCAAACCTGTTCGCTTCAGAGAAGGGAAAAGATAAAGGTGTTCAAAATAATGAATGGCACCAAAGAAAGCGAGCCCTGTTCATCATTTGCCATCATACACGAGCAGGAGGGCATCTGCTGAAAATGAAAGGCAGAGGGTGAAAAGCAATTGTTTCCCACAGCATACAACTGCCTGGCGCAGTTCCTTCCCACTGGAGGTAACCGAGGCCAGGAGTTTTGCAAATTAAAAGGGAATGGAAATGTGCGTGGAAAAAAGAGAATATGTTAAGTGCTAAAAATAAAGTTGTGATTTTATTTTAATGGAGCTTATCTTCCTGTGTAGGCTGCAGGACATAAAGCAGTCTTTGAGGGTGGGCAAGAGCTAACTTTTTTCCCTCAGATGAGATTCTTTTAAACTACCTTGCTCCACCATTTCACAGACCTTTCACTGCCAGACCCAGCACTTCCCACTGTCCCAGAGAGGATGCTGGAGCAGATGCAGAACTGGCTGGTTATGGAGCAGCAGGTCCTGCTCTACTGCACCAGCAAATAGGAAAAACCGGGAGAAGCTAAATGTGGCCACAGGGAGACAGAAAGAGACAGAGTTTGCAACAGCGCAAAAATGAAAACCAGTCCCACAGTTCAGCTCAGTTCCTAAACAGCCAAACTTTCAGAGAGTGATACTCCCGCTTGGAAACTAGCGGGGGAAAACAGACAGAAGCTCTGAGCACAGGCTTTTCAGGAAAGATTATTAAACTGACACAAGCCACTGAGAGAAAATTTCACCACCTGTGCAAAGCAGAAGAGCCTTGAGTAACCCAGGAAGCACCGAGGGCAGCAGGAGACGGCAGTTGTCCCAGTGAAAACTGGAGATAGTGTCTCTGCGCCTGGAGAGGAACACAGATACCCTGTTGTCCTAGGTTCAGCTGGGATAAAGTTAATTTTTACAGGAACCTTGCGGGGGGCATAGCCAGGGCAGCTGACCTGAACTAGCCAAGGAGCTATTCCATACCATGTGCCATCATGCTCAGTATATAAATGGGGAGCGGGCCGGGGGGAGTTCTCTGGACTTTCGGTGGGGGAAGTGGCGGAGTGTCGGGTTCCGGGCGGTGAGCAGTTGCACTGTGCATCACTCCTTTCGTATATTCTTTCATTAGTACCGTTGTTGTTGTTGTTGTTGTTGTAACTTCTCTTTTTTTGTGTTGTCCGAGTAAACTGCCCTTGTCTCAACCCTCGAGGTTCCGGTTTGGTTTTTTTTTTCCTTTTCTCTCCTCCGTCTCCCCCTTATCCCACCGGAGGGGGGCGAGAGGAGTGAGCGAGCGGCTGCGTGGTCCTTCGTTACCGGCTGGGCTGAAACCGCGACACCTATATTTCCCTAACCAGTCTCACTTTCACCCCTGTGTGGTCCCACATGGTAACTCATACTCACTCCATTTATTGCTTTTATTGACAGTCTCCTGTGTTGTGAAAAACACTGTAAGAACAGATACATTCATTTCATTTTTTTTCTTAGTGGCTTGGCTAAACCTGAATCTTTTTTGGCCTTTTTTGAAAATATGAAATAGAAAATTAGGACCAGTTTTGGCATATGTGCCGTATCCTGAGGAGACTGAAGTAGACGGACACCTGTAATCTTGAAAGCAGACGACAGACGACCCTTTATTGCTAAAAGACACACATACTTATAGTCACATATTCTGCAAAGTCACTGTACACGCGCACAAGCATAAAATATGATTGGTTATATCAGCACTGTACACGCACATAAACATAGGACATAATTGGTTATACTAACTCTGTACACGCGCATAAACATACGACATAATTGGTTATATCAACTAAAACACGCGAAACTTGTCTCAGTCTAATTGGTCAAGATAAACTGCCAAATTGAGGTTCTTTGTGCCAAGTTCCCTTTATCGTGGAATGTGCACCTGTGTTCTTCTAATTGGCATCTTTCTTTTTTTGTCTTCTTGTTTATTCTGTTCAAGGTCTTCTAAAGGCATCTGGAATGCTCTTGCAACCGTTAGCTAAATATGTGTCCACAATATCCCACTTCTTTCGGCATCTTCTGTGTTAAAAATTTCAGTAAGGCCCACTGCATTGCTCTCAGGGATTTTATGAACAAGCAGGGTTGCTTTATCACTTTTGGAGATACCAGGCAGGAGTCCCTTTCTCTCCACTGCTTATTGAGGGACTTGAGGTGGGCCAAACGCCCAACCTAGGAACAAAGGCTCATGACCAAAAAGAGATGGAATACAACACACACAAGTTTTCAGTATTCCAGAAATGTTCCACCTTCTTCCTTGTTTCAGCATGTTTTTAGAGATTTTCTGTCTCTTCCAAAATAGCAAAGGTTCTGAAGTCTGCTATGACTTGAATTTAAAATGCAACAGATATTCCTTTGCGTGTGCAGATGGCAGTTTCTAGCATTAGTTCTGCCCCACGGTTCTTATTTTTGTGCTATTTTAACTCTGCTTCTCTCACCTGATCTAATGTGGCATCCTCCCCAGCTAGTGTGGCTAACTACGCAGTCACTCTGCTTGCAGAGTTAAGCGTGACAGAAGTTTTTACACAACTAATTTTTTCTTGGGTAGCATTTTCCAAAAGCCGAGGTGAAAAGATTCACTTGATGCCTCTGCCCATGCATTAGTAACTTGAAATTCCATTGCAGATAAAGTAATGCCTTTGCAAGTCGTTTTCCTTTCCCTTGAAGATACGTAAATCACTACTTGCTGGAAGTTCTTTCTTCTATAAAGGACAAGCTACTGTTTTGAGGGTCATGCACTCTCTCTGAGATTTTCCCCATTTCTGCACAAGAGTTCATCCTCTGAGCAAGAGCCAAAGGGGAGAGTGGGGCAGAGCAGCAGGGAAACACAGCCAAGGACGGCCTGGGAACAATTTCACGCACCTCTTTCTGTCGGTCCCTCAACGCATACTGACAGAAAACAGATATGGCTGAGAACACCATCAACCCGATCTGCTCTTTGATTTTTACTTTTTGTGTAGAGGGGCTGTTCCAATACACAGAAAGTTGGTGAGGGTTTGCAATTAGCAATATGAGCTTTGAACCAGTGCTTAGAATGGTTGGCATTTAAATACGTACAGACACACTTTGCTGTCCAGCACCGGGCAGGGAATATTAACCAGTTGAAATACTTATTCACAGACCTTTCACAATCTGGTTCTGTGTCTGCATAACACTTCTCAAGACAATCAGAGATAGGTACAAGGATTTCAGTGAAAAAAACCTGTAAAGTCAAAAGTCTTTAAGCAGCTCAGAGCATATAAAACTTTTTGAACAGATGATGAAAGTCAGTGAAACAGAAAGGACAAGCTCGTCTGTGTGACCATCTCCAGCTCAAGCTTCTTTGCTGATGCCGGGGGGGATAAATATAAGACCAAAAAAAAAAAAGAAACAGAATGAGTCTGATATCTTCAGCCTCTGGAATGGCATCAGCTGGAATTGCACAGGTGCTCTCCTATCACTTGGTTCTGCACCCCTGCTCCCTGTAACAGATGATGTGCTTTCCTGCAGCTTTTTGAAGTTCAGCTGAGATGGGCAGCTCGAGTTAAAAACTTAATCCAGGGAAGACCAAAGCAAATGTGGCAGAGCGTAGGCACATAGAAAAACCAGAGGTAAGATCCCTTCCATCACTGCTCATCCTTAGGCTTGCCCTGCAGGCACCCCACCCAAAGACTTGCAGTTGGCCTTGGACACACAGGTAACCCGAGGGGGAAAATACTTCCTTCCCTACCTATGCCTTTACAAGTAGCAACTCCTCCAGACAGACAGCTTTGCATCTGTGTCAATAAATGCAGCTCAGCAGTTAGGGGACTGTGTATCTTGAAGGACTAAGACTTCAGCAAAACCCCTCTCATCTGAAGGAAATTAATTTGCTTCACCAAGCCAACTTGACTTTTCTAAAATAGAAAAATAGAACAGCTAAGCCAGAATGTAAATTTATGAAGTGATTTGGAGAAACTAAGAAGTACTTTTGAAAACCACAAGGAAAGTAAGAAGAGGGAAAATCATAATGTACCAATTAGAGTGGAATGTGAGTCGTCCACGCTAATGCAGGACTCTTTTATTTTGTTTTCCAGGAGAGTCTTCAAAAATATTGAAATTCAGCATCAGCACCTCAGACTGGCAACAAGGATGACAACAATAATAACAAACCACCATATTTCAAATAGGCTAGAGAAAAGCTAGGTCTTTCAGGTTTTATCCACTGTCTTAATAACTTGTATCCATTAAAATCCATAGAAATTTCAATGGGATCATAGCTTCACTGCATTTTTGAAAATCAATAACCAGTAGAGTCCTGTGACAGTGCTTTAGGCTCACGAAAAAGCCTGACCGGAGTAAAAGATATGCTTGCATTTTGTCAGCGTTAGTTGCCGTCACTTCCACTTCTGAACCAAAACAAGCATGTCTGCACACATGCGTGCATAGAAATACATCCTTTCATCTTTTTCACAATAATTTCCTACCTCCCACACACAAAAAGAAAAGGTGGTTTTGTATTGTTTTACCAATGCAGAAAATTAGTAAACACTGAATTGGTTCACCCCTCACTCTGGGTGAGATTCATTAAGATCCAGTGGAAGAAAGAGAAGTGCTTTAAAGTGACAGTTTATAAGAGAATCATGTGCAGCCCATTCACAGAGCCTAAAACAGGTTTTGAGGATCTCAAGGTTATGTACATATTTTGACAACAAAGAATTCAGCTCTGAAAAAGGAAGTCCACGCTCTTCTGAAAATTAAAGAAAATCTTACAGCTCCATTCCCACAAAACTGCTTAAAATGGTTCAATAAATAAAAATGAAAATTAAGAGAAAGGCTCAAGCTTCCCAGCACAACTGCAGCCAGCCCAGCCGTAGGGCCAGACCTGGCAGGACGTACTGCCGGCTCAAAACTCGGAGGGAAACAAGGTGAGCCTGGCATTGTTCACCTGGGAGCTTTTGGCTGGCCCCTTGGCCCCTCGCCTGCTCCTGCACCTCACTGCGCCCTTCAGACCCACCGCAGCAAGCCAACCCCCAGCAAAAGTTCAAAGCCTTATCACCTCCCTGCACTGGGCAGAAACTGCAGCCCTGGGACTTTGAGAGAGCGATGGCAGCCAGGGGAAATGGAGGGAATGGGGGGAAAAGCTGCTGCGTCACCGTATAACACTTGGCACCCTGTTGCAGGGAGTGAGAGAGCAGTGTCAGCTGCGGTCGAGCCTAATCCTCACCAGCAAGGGGGAGAGCAGGAAAGAGAAAGCTGAGGAGGAAACAGTGGGGATTTCCCCTCAGCAATCAGCAACAGTGATCTTTGAAAGCATAGAGATATGAATTGTTTTTGGACTGTAGGGACACTTAGGAGGAGCCGGGGGTTATTCATGCGGAGGAGTTCAGAACAGGCTGTAAGCGCTCTGGGAGGATCCTAAACTGAGTGTAAACTGAGTAAGTCTCTGGTCAGCTGTGAGAGGGAAGCTGCAGTGATCTATTTGGGCTGAAAAGGTTTTAAAAAAAACCTTACAGGCTTCCTGGGGCCATTGCTTACCGCAACGACCATCACTGCGGCAGTGTTCAAGGCATCTGCTGTCTTCACCTCCCGCTTCTCTCTGTAGAGGGTATGACACAGGCACTTTTATTTTCAATGCTCATGATTATTTTGCCTGGGAAGCTCAGTGCAAGGGGACTTAAATCCACTTTTGGTATCCTCTCAGCCCCAAAGAAATACAAATAATAGCAAAATACACCAACTGAAGCTATCAGAAAGGCCTCTACCATTTCTGCCTGTACTTTCTGGGGCTCTGAAGCACCATGGGCTCAAATGTGCATGCTCATTTGCTGGGACAGCCCAGCCCCAAAGTAAGGACCCAGCTGGTGGCCATCAGCAAACAAGGGAAACAAATGACAAGTTCAAAGAGAGGAATCTGGAGCAGGGGCCCCATAACACCCACATATTGCCTATTACACTGCAAAGACGTCCAGCAGATGGGGGTCACCAGCAGGAACCCTGCCCAGATGCGTTAAGCAACTCCCTACTGATATGGATTGCATCAGCTCTCTGGATACAGCTAAATCATGCCAGTGATTTTTGCTGTCCTTGAAACTCTTTAAAATACACAGTAAAGGCTTTTTTTTTTTTTTTTTTTACCACTGTTAAAACTCAGATTGCCCCATATGTTTTATATTTTCAGTTCACTTGCTGGGATGGAGAATACCTTTGGGCAAAGTCTTTGTTTCCTTAAACTTAACTCAGCTGTATTACCCATAGAGATGAACAGTTTTCAGAAGGAAGGTACAGAGAAGTCCAGCAGTAAGTACAGACTACAGTTTATTTGCCATGCAGATGGTGTCTTTCCTCATTACGGCGCAGCCTTTTCAGTTCCAGTGTGCTTTGCCCTCAGCTTATGCACCAGTTCCCCGTTTCTTCAGCCCTCCTCGGACAACCTCGAAATTAGGGTTAGGCAAGCAGCTAAACCTCCCGTGTAGAAAAATCTCTCCCAGTTGGAGGGCAGCTTCCCTCCAGCAGCAGCTCATGCCAAGGGATTTTGTGAAGGGCCGGAGCATCCTTTCCTCCTCCCCACAAAATCCTAGCCGGATGATGCCACTGTGCATCAAAAAAAAGAGAGCAAGGTTGCAACGGCACCCACCTCACGCCGCCTTTCTGCCCGAGAGAGGAGGCAGCCCCGTGCGTGGAGGGTGCCAGGCTGGGGAGGGTGAAGGAGGCAGGTGCCGGCGGCCAGGTCACGCAGGCACGCCAAAGGCTTTGCCCGTGTCCAGCTTCCACCCTCTGCGCTAACTCTTGCTCCCTCAGAGGGGATGGGAAAAGCAAACCCTGGAGAGGAGCCACAATAACGGGGCTGTCTAAAACGCCACCTCGAAGGAACAGAGCGGTCTCCCACCTGCCTGCCACCCACGCTCCCTCCCCACTACCCCTCTGCCCCGCCACATCCTCCCCAGGCCTGCTGAAGGATCCTGTTTCTACACATCCTGCTCATCCACAAGCAGCCTTACCGATGTCCACAGCCCCTCTGGCCCCAGAAAGGTCTCCTCGAAGTGACTGACAGTGCTGTCACACGCTGGATCTGCTCCCTTTTGCCCAGAGCCGCACTTCCACAGCTCTGGGATGCTTCAGGCTGAGCAGTGGCCCACACTGAAGAGCAACAAGGCATCCAAGCACTGTGTTAGAAGACACCTGAGTCAGATGTGGAGTGGATGGGCATCAGCACAGTCTGATCTGGGTTTGGGGGAGGCAGGGAGCAGATGAGGACCAGCAGCTGGAGCATGAAAAGGCAAAGAAGATCAGGAGGGCAAAATGGGGGGGACACAGGTTTGGAAGCTGGCAAGACCATGAGGAAAACAACATGCAGGGGGAGTAGAAAGGGAAAACTGGGACTGGCTGAGTAGTGAGAGCATGAAAGAGCAAAGCAGGGACTGGTGTTCAGCAAGGCAGTAGGAAGAGCGACATATAAATAAAACATGGTACAAGAAGCACAGAAGCCTGGGGAGAATCAGGAATGTGGAGAAAGGCGAGCACATGGCATCAGGAGAGAGGGAGAGGTACAAAACATTACACAAAGAAAAAGTAGAAAGGTTAAAGCAAAAGCTTCTGTGCTCGGGAGCTGAGAGGCATTGGAGCTCTCCTTTTTTTTTTCTTTTCTGTCCAGAAATGCCTATGAAAGTTCCTGACAGAGTGACCCAGCTCTCCCAAAAGCCTCAGCCACCCTGCACAGGGCAGCTGGCAGCTGCTCTCTGCCACCTTCTTCATCCTGTACCTGGCACCAGTCCTGTAGGGAAACTCCCCTTTTTGTCCTGGCTGTTGGCATGTCTGCAGCTATCAATGATATGGTAAATCCATGTGTTTTCTTTGCTTTTTAGAAACCCAGGCTCCCAATCTTGATTCCACCCGCCACGGCATGTAGCATCATGTAACCCCTGTACAGAGAATACGCGTTAGGAGACACAACCCGCCAAGGACTCTGCTCCACTGACTGACTCTCTTTCTTTTTAAAAGAAGAGATTTCAAATGAAATATTCAGAGCCAGTGCAAAAAACCCAAATGTGTTCCTCTTAAATTCAAGCCCGTGAAAGGAAAACGTTTTTATTTTATTTTTCTGGAGGAAAAAACAAAAGCCTCACACATCCAGAGTGACACAACCATACTTCCTGGAGGGGTTTCCAGCTAAAAGCAAAATCCATCAATGGACAATTTAATTTTCTTGAAATGGCACTTTCCCTCAATAAATGAATAAATTTACTTCATTTTTTACTTTCTATTGTTAATCTGTAAAGCACAGTAATGCTACCTATTAATCTTTTTGAGATGTTATGAAAATAAAGCCATGTGAAGCACTCAGTTGCTGTAGTAATTAGCATCATAGGAAAAGGCCAATGAGGAAACAAAGGACACTGTCTCCAGAACACGGTTTAAATCATGCATGCACTGTGCGTTAACCTTAAGACCCACGTAAAATGAGGAGGAAAAAAAACACACTGAGGCAAAAATCCTGCAAGAATAAATATGCTGTGTGCTGATATAATTAAAGGCTCCATGGCTCACACAGGCACCTTCTTTCTGACATTTCCTGGGAGATTTTTAGGTGACTTGGCAACCAGGAGAATGTTTTTATTAGCTAATTTTTTTGTGTCAAACTCTATTTGATTTGCCTTGTATGCCTAATTTAGTCTCTTGTCTGGATACTTGAGGAATTTATGAATTTGTAAGTTCTTTTTCCATTAGACTGGGTACCTCAGAAATATATCTAAACCATACCATATATATATTTAAAAATACTTAGGATAAAAACCTTCACTTTCTGTTCTAACCTTTATCCACAATCTATTTTTTTTGCTCTGGAAGACTTTCTTTTTATCAGCTTTATGCTCCACTCTATCTTCAATAAAAAAAATAAAGAAATGCTTCCTAATCACAAGACATGACAGAGCTTGCTACATTTTGAAACAGCAGTATGCTGGGGTGCTTAAGAGCATTTGGCTTTGTGCTTTGCATCTAACCAACAACGCACCCAGGTGAGCTGCTATTGGACAGGGACTTAATCCCTGTCATGTTTAATCACTACATTAAAAGATTCAAAGACTAACGTTAAAGGCCATTCAGTTTGAGCACCATAGACTAAAATGAGGGAGTTGGGAAAAGCCACTTGGTTTTATCTAGGCAAAACCCGTTTTAGATCTTTGAGAACAAAAGCCAGGGGAGCTGAGAAGAAAAATCCTTCTCTGTGGCCCCTGCTCCCTGTGGCTCAGACATCCACCCCGATGCCCTCAGACTTCCTGCAAGTTTCACATATGAGGTGTTACTTGCACCATTTACTTAAATAGCTGCAACAAATTGTTAGCTCTGGCCTGCTTCTGCTCTGCATGACAGCAATAAGAAAGTTATTAGGTCAGTACTGAATGCACTGAAAAATGCCATCCCTACTTGGTGCATAATGCTCTGCAGCGAGGATATCTCACCTGTTCCCCAGTGCAGAAGACACGAGGGGGCTCATTTTACATTCCCTCAGGAATTTGATCCCCAAATGTAAAGTCTTCTGCTTGAATTCCATGTCGTTTCGGGATGTGACTGCCAGCAGCAGTAGCCAGGGCTGTTGCTGCCTGTCCAGTTGGCTAAGGATTTAGAAGCCTCTCTTGGAGGTGTGGACTTTGCTAGAACAAAACCCAGGTGCTGTCACAGCGCTTAACTCAGATCTCAGGCAGCTACACAGGTTTGTCCTCTGGGGCCACATGGCTCCCATGTTGCATGAACTCCGTTGGCTTTCAAATTCAGTGCTCCGGCCCAAATCCACTACTAGGCATTTTCAGCCTAGTAATTCACCAGCTGGAGGACTCTGATGCTACTATGGGGCAAATGCAATGCCTTCTGCACTGTGTCCCAAAGTCTGTCCCTCAGTGCCCAGATGAGGGCACTGATGAAGGCCACCACAGATTCTTCCTGGAGTTTCTTACAGGTTTTCTTCCAGTGGAAACCAGGGTAGGCAGTGGGGGAGGAGAGATGCATGCTGGCTCTCTCTCTAATGTGCTGTCAGGGTGGAGGTACGACAGCTCGGAGGCATCCCCATGGCTGCCCAGATAGATGCCTCATGTCTCAGAGGCTATACCATTCAAAGTTCCTTTCACTGGCAAAGACCAAGTTTAACCAACTTCGGAGGATGCTTTGAGGATAATTAGTTATTTAACCAGACCATTTCCAGAGTGTTATTGAGAAGACCAGAGAGCTTGAAGGGTATTTTAGTCGTTTAGTTTGTACTTCCTTACATGTTGTGCTAGTTAACTTTGCTGCTCAGTTTATACCTGTGTTAAGTGTAAGTGTATCTGGAGGTGGTATATAGATGCATCACATAAAAGGACAAAATAATAACATTAATCATCATATTGATTTTAACTATATTCCTACAATATAAATGGAAGCTGAAATTCCAGCTGAGATGGACACCTGAGATGCCTTCCATTGAGTAGGGAGAAAATAGATTACAAGACCATCATAAGGAACTCTACTGAAGATACAAGATCTTTTTAATTGTATTAATGAATTCATATATGAAAAATCAGATTTCAGAACTCAAATCACAAGGTAGTTGAAGGAGAACTTGGGTCTACAGCAAGGTTTCCCCACATTACGATCCCTCTTCTTGCAAAGAACTGTACGAAGAACTGAACCTGCAAATCCTGCCTCGTATGACCTTCCCTGGGAACAACAGGGGCTGTCCAAAGCCTCTCACATTACTTTCCCAAGTGGGTGAGAAATTAGTGTTGTGATAGCAGTGCTTACGGTACCTTTATACTTGCTTTATCTACAGATAAAATTTAGTTTTTCACAGGCAACCCTACAGTAATCATCACGCTTTCCAGCTACCAGAAGCTGGCACAAACTTCCGGGGAGCAGCTCTGTTTCAATAATCAGCTTCTGCCAGCACCTGTGGAACAAAGACATCCCTTCCTGATGCTTTCCCTGCAGCCCTTTTATCTGTGCTGCCCTGACTGAAAACATTTTCACAGCCACAATGCTAACAATATCACACATCTTTTCAAACATGAAGTCTTCCTCATATGGTAAAAAAAAAGAAATTGTAAAACAGCAGACTACACAGTGATAAACACTGATGTAGAATCTACATCACATAAGGGTCTTGTCAGTAAGGTCATTCCTTATGAATGCTCATTTGGATTTACAATGCCTCTATACAAATAATTAGCAATTTATTCCATTTATCCCCATTTTATGTTAACACTATGTGGCATCATTCAAACCATGCAACTTTTTTTCCATTAAAAATACACCACTGTTCTTTTCCTACCAATCCTTATCAGGGGAATAAAAATTGTCTTTGTCATAGGTGTATGATATCCCAATACAGGTAGGTTTTAATACTCCAAAACAACTTTTTCAAATGTTAGCACGCACACACACACACAGATAAATACAAACAAACAGAAAAGCTAAGGAAAATAAAATACTTTCTAGAGCAACCACTGCTAGCAACAGACACTTGAAAATGAGACAAATCATGATCTGTGTACGCAAGAGAATTATTTGCCGAGCAGGTCAGGGAAGATTTGGCCTAGGATTTGGCTTTAATGAAAACATAATGTAAAAGAGTTTGCAGTTCAAATATTCCATCATTCACATGGCTTGCATATAGTCTGTGGCATAAACAGCACGGAAAGTGGGCTTCTCTTGTGCTAAGTATATTTTTTTTTAAACTTAAGAGAGTGGAAACTGAAATATGAGCACAAAAGGGTCATCAATGGGGGTCACTCTGCGAAATGGCCTCTCCAATTCTCCCTCACCATAAAAAACACTTGTGTCTGTGGAAGGCAGATAAAGCTTGCATGCCCTCTGTGTCTGTGATGGGACAGCGTGAGAGGTGTTTTCTTCTTCTAAGGAAAGTTCAACAAGAAGTATAGAGCTGTTGTTCCTTATGTATGTCTTACCCAAATATTTGCATACTGTCACAGTAAGACCAAGGATAAGAACTTTACTTGGTGGTAAACTTCAGAGCTCATACCTAGTCCTGAGTATTTTGACACTGATTTTGATATTGTTTTCAACTACTTTCAGTTCGTGATTTTACAGATTTGGCATCACTTCATTGGGGGGGGGGGGGGGGAATATTTAGGGATGACCGCTAATGTTTCAGCTAGTTATGTCTTAATCAGTAATTAAGGATATGACACACAGTATGAAAGTACTATTTCAAGCATTACAAGCATTATAGCATTAGAAATCACTCTACAACTCTATTTCTAGTTCATAAACGATTGCAAGCACTTACTATGCTATATAACCCTTAGCAGAGGATCCTACATGCTTTATAAGCAAGCTTTTGAGAAGCCTGGAGTCTTGGCAGAGAAATCAAACCACAGTATTCACGCTCAGGGCAAAGATTTTCTTAGGTAAATCTTACTTGCAGGTTCAGTAGTGTTTTTATGGTGAACGGAAAAAAAAGCAGGGGGTGTTACTTGCTATATTTAGGAGTTCATTTGTTTAATTGAAGAGTGGAGAGCACGACAGTGTCTGTAAGCATGGAATTAACCAAAATTATCAGATGAAAATGGAAGGATGTTCTTTCTGGAGCATAACATGCCAGTCGTAGAAACATCAGTGTGGATACTTTAATGAAAGATAAACCCCCATCCTAACGCAATGCATCTTACCACATTTCCCCTCATTCTGCAGGACAGATCCTTCAGCAATTTCCAGCTGTTCACTCCAAGATGGAGAGGGTAATTTGTGCCTTGAAAGAAAACTGCCCATTCCAACATGGAAGTTCACACTGGTGATTGAGTCTCAGAGATGCAATTCTTATGACTTTGGCTCCAAAAGCACACCAGTTTAAAATTCACTGTACCTTTTCACCTCCTTTATGGTCATTACAGGTAAAAAGTCCTATATAACAGACAAGCATCCAGTCTTTCTTATACAGTAAGAACAAGAAACCGAAAAACAGCAGAAGACGCCGTCATGTCTGCTGTTACAGAATCTACATCGTATAAAGCTCTTACCCTTGAAGTTATGCCCTGTGAGTGCTCATCCAGCTTTACAATGCCTTTATGTCTGTAATGACACCAATTTTGATCAATTTAGAAGTGTGAGATTGTATTAATTTTCAATATCCTCTCTAGAATGGTGAAGATACCAGGTGAGGTACTTCTTAAATCAGATGTCACTTGTGATAAAGCATATAGGCACTGACCCGCTGCTTCCTTTTGCAAAAGCAGTATCAGTTCAAACTTTCAGGGTTTCAGAATAATCCCTGGGCACAGAATCACATCTGCTCTGTGATTTTTGTTTTTAATATTTCTTTCCGTAATTGCAAGGCTGTCAGGGAACTTGCAGGCTTCCAAAGGAAAACCTGACTAGAAGTCACAGTTAGGTTTTATTGTATCTGTTTGAATATGATTCTCATGTGCATGAAGAGCTCTATATTTCTTCTTCAAGGTCTCTAAACAGTGTGAAGTAGCTGGTTTTTATTTTTAAGTGCCTGCAATAAATGGTCATTGTAGATTAGTAAAGAAACTAGCTCAAAGGAGCTTGTCTGATCTTTAGCAACACAATAATTTGCTCACAAGCTTGGCCTTTTCCATATAAGTAAAGTAAAATAAGTATTTCACAGTTCACACAGATTAAACACCAGCCTAGAAAATCAGTAACAAAAGCAATACACTGTTTCGTACTTGAGCAGACTTTTTGAGAGACCAGAGCATGAAGATCCTGTTTTAATAGATACTTATTCTTACTTCAAATGAGTTCTGCATCCAGACAGCTCCAGTCATCATATTTGAAAGAGAAAAGCAAGGGGAACAAGGAGCTCTGAAGCACCTTGGTAAAACTCCAAGGTCTATTTCCATCCCAAGGGCCAAACCTTTCAGTACTTATTCAGGCAACTCCCACATAATTCAACTGGATTTTCCTCTGTCCTGTAGGATTTCACTTCCTCAGTGAAAATATCTGCATTTCTCCAGCATGCCAGACAGGAAGTATTATTTTCTAGTATTACAAAATGTGAAATTAAGAAAGCAAAACTGTGAAAGCAAAAGCACGAATGCAAAGAAGACCCCTTACCCTAGATCTATGTTTGGGCAGTGACAGATTGACATGTACGGGATAGATGTTCAATACTTTTCCAGACAAAACACTTATTGAATGCCTTTGCTGGTACATAATGGCCTGGATGATCTCTTCTGCAATACGGATATTACCAGTCCAGAGTATATTTCAGCTCTGGGGTGACATGGCCACTTGCCAACGTCACATGGGGCTGAGACAGACTATATAGTAGTTTCCATAGAAAGGCAATGCAGGCACATGGGTCAGATGCAGCCTGCAACACACTCTAGCAGGACCCCAAGCATAAAACTACATCCTCCAGCAGATATCTGTAGGGCGTCTCCCAATCCAATGCCTCTGTGGTGAGCTCAGCACAGGGGATAGTCGTTGTCTCAGGAGACAAACAAGCTATAGTACTTTTAACCTCTGGGTTCAAACACAATTCATCCCCACTTTAGTAATAAATTAACATTTTCATCCACTTCTCCCCGGCTACGCTCTTCAATGGTCAATGTCTCCCACGTCCTTGTCCTTCTGCCCCCTCCTCAGATGTTCCTTGGAAGTAAGGCAGGGAGCAAGGCCCAAAACACAGAGCGTAAATTTCCACCTAATACTAAAACCAGGCAATTCACTGGGACAAGGTATGTGAGGCAGCTTAAACTCTCCTTCTCATCCACCTCTTCTTACTTCTGTGTTTTCCTGCCCCTGCAAGGGGCAGCCAGCCAAGCATCTGGTGTGTATATATGGATGAAAAAATGTTGTGACTTGCATATTCTACTTTCTGGGTAAGGGCATACTGCAGGATAGGTCCCAATAGCTACAGTAAGCAGCAGCAAGAGCTACAGTAAAATGAGTACTGCTGCTGAGGAAAGGAGGGGAGCTTCCCTTCTACTATCTTCTAGCACCTGATCCAAGAGAGTTTGGAGCTGTGGCTGATGCTTTTTCTTCTCAAGCTAAATAAGGTTTCATCTTCAAGCAGACATCCCTCGGGACTGCCCTCCTTTTCAAATTAAAACCTCCCCAGACAACAATATGGCTGATGCAGCTGTACAAAAATACTGGGTGTGGAAAGCTGCATATTGTATACTAATTACTTGAGCCTACAACTTCTGAATTATGTCACAATGACCTTTTAAAAATCATTTATTGACTTAAAAAAATATGGATAGCTGGTTGGACCTGATTTCACCAAGATGCCTCTGCAGGGCTAATAACCAAACCATACTTTGTATTCAAGGAATGACCTGTTTAAATCGGAAAGTAATTACAACACTAAGATACCAAAGGAAAAAAAAATGTAAATTTAATTTGTTATTCTGTAGTATAGTCCAAGGGTAAAGTGAGTTTCAGGCATGACACAAGTTTCTCTTGAAAAAATAGAGTGTCTCGTCTCAAAAGCAATATAACCAACTGGGCACTGTGCAGTCCCTTGTTTTAGAAAAACATATGCTGTGTTTGCACTGCAATTGCTTGTCAGATTTTTTTTTTAGCCATGGCAGGTTGATAAATGCAGATGCCTGCACCCTTCCAAGCATTATTAAGCATGTCACATTAATTGCACAAAGTCATTTTCCTCTGCTCAGCAAGTCAGACTTCTATATATACCTTGGAAAAATAATGTAGGCATGTGGTCAGAAAAACAGCTGTCAGTCAGGCTTCTCTTTTACAACCGAAACAACAATTAACCCAAAGCTGCATAGCTATGTGACGTAAGGCAGTTTCAGCTGCACTGCATGCTGTAGAACATACCAAGATGTGCCCATGAAATCTCTGAGTAAACAAAAGCATTTCTCCTAACCATCTTTCACAACTACAGCAACTGCTCAAGGCTTCTTTCTGAAACCAGACACCATGTCAGGAACCAGGACCAGGCTGTGAATGTAGAAAAGCATGTGATACAGCACAGCAGAGAGCAAAAAGGCAGAAAAAAAAAATGGGTTGAAAATCCCTGCAGTGCTGGCATCCTCACAGCACAGAACCGGAAAGAATGCAGAATGGCCAAAAAAAAGGGAGCATTTCCAGTCCATCTGCAGAGGTGACCAAAGGAAATAACGTGGAGACCTGCAGCAAAGCACAAATGTCTATATTCTGCTCCCTCAGGATGACTGGAGGAGGTAAGTGCAAGGCTGGCCGAAAGATGGTACGTGAGACTTGGAGATGAAGGGGTGCACATGAGCTGCTTCTCCTTTCATCCTATTTCTTCTCAGAGGCTACCATGCCGGGTGAAGCATTCAGGGAAATAAGACTCTCCCTGGACAGGCTCACTTCAGCAAAACGCAGCAGGAAACCTCCCTCAGCTCACAGGGAGGAACTGAAACACCCTCACTCAATCAAGATCGGTCTTCGGGCCACAAGTGGGAACTGCTTCAAGATAGCATGAACCTCCATGTCACAGCTTAACCAAGAGACTAGTTCATCTCTTCATGTGCGGAAAGGGGAGAACAGGACTCAGAAGCACACATGGCACTCCAGAAATGCCTGTGGCAAAATTCAATTCTTCAGGTTAAAGTGAAGAACGGGGGGTAAGGAGCTCAGATCCTAGAATGAAATATTGAAAACTGCTCTCAACAGCACGTTGACTGATCACTCATCACCTTTTCCTTCTCTGGCGGGAATTTAAGTTAATTGGAGGCATACCTGACAAAAGTCAATATCAAGTTTAGTCAAGGAATGAAATAAACTTTTCTGAGTACTGCTTGCATTTGGCTTCTGTCTTTTTCAAACTGGCGTTTCTGTCTTGTGAATAAAAAGAGTAGTAATTTGGTAGAGTCCAAACATTCTCCTTGCTATTCCTGCACACCAAACCGATGACAAAACCCAACAGTTGTTTCAGACATTAAAAATCAACACGGGCAAAACCCCACACCTGTATATAAAACAATATGGGAGGTGGGGGGAATCATATCTGGGCCATGTCCAGAGGACTTTGAAAAGAGACGTGCCTTTTTCCCTGTTTCCACTTGCTTCACTCATATCTGACTCCACTAAGAGTTTTACCAGGGCTCTCAATACAAGGAGGGTGGAGTGGCCAGAAGGGGCTGGACAGGTTCTACGATTTTAGGGGCACATTACTAATCACTTTAAATTAGCCAGCTCCTCACCGTCATGACAGGAACGGGAGAAGAAAAGGTTAGAAGCAACGCCCACTCCAGTTGTGACCTGCCTTCTCCTACATCCAGGGCTCGAGCTCAAAGCATCTCGCCTGCCTGCCAAGGCCTGCCCATGCAGCCTCCACCACGCTGTCTTAGCTTCAACGCCTGCTTAAGATAAGGATTACACTGTATTAAGCCAACTGATTTTCAGTCCCCTATGGACAGCCTTAGGAGCTCAAGTCCCCCTGTCTGCAGTAAAAATGAGGAGATCTGAGTCAAGAGTGTTACCCCCACCTCCAAACCTCTACCAGGGAAAAAAAAAAAGGAACAGATGAGAGGACAGACCACCACAGTCCATCATCATCACCCAGTCACTACACGCATTTTTTATCTCCCAGTTGCCCAGACTAAGCTCTAACTCAGAATTTCAGTATTTCCTTACATTGCTGATGATCTTTTTCCCTTCCTTATCTTTTCATCTGCACAGGGAGGCATAAAGGCTTCAGCTATCAGCAAGTCAAAGCATTTGGCTTGGCTCCCAAAGGCTCATAACACTTCAGTGTACTCCTTGTGTCTAAAGAGGATTAACTAAGGTAGATTGTTCACAAAAAGATGTATCATCTAAGGAGTTACACTTACAGAGCTTCACAATCTAATTTTCACTCACATAATTACTTGAAACCAACACCAGAAAAACGTATTATCAGGTCATTTGTATTGGGGTTTTCACATGAAATGAGAACAGGACACACGCAGCATTCTCTGTGTGTTTACAAAGACATCCCCAGAGGAAACTATTTTCTACAAAGCTCTGAAGTGAGACATCAACATCTACTGAAATTAATATGCAGCAGACTTGGTTCATGATGGCATTTCTCCAGCATCACAAGTAAATAGTGAACAAGGCTTGGGATTCTATTTTTAATGTTCTTTTCCTCCCCCTGGAAACCGCTGCCTATTCCATACAACTTGTATATGAGGCAAGTTGTATTTGCTTCCCTTCAGCAGTTAAAAAAAGACACTTGTTTCCAGATGTTAACCTTAGATTTTCTGCAGGGCTTCTACTTAGTGACCAGGTTATTAGCTATAATTGTTGATTTTCACTTTTCCACCCAGCATCACTTCAGTCACGTAATTGAAGCATCTCACTAGAGCCTGCTCTGTGGAGGGGATTGCTGCAAAACACAGTCTAACCACTTGTTCCCCTCAGCTGCAGTCCACACCCAGACCCTAGAGCTGCAGCAGGGAGGGAGTGGTGGCTTTTCCACTGGGAATTCCATCAGGTTTCTCCAAATTCAGAGTCTGCTCAGCTGGGCAGATCCAGCTGCTTTCCAGCAGCTGGCTATACCAATGTAAAGTAGCTGAAAGCACTCAAGGCAGCAAAAGCATTTCTGCACCCTAATACCCCAGCACCTCAGAATATGTAACATATTTAAATGAAGCAGGAAAGTACAATTATCCCCACTGTAACAGAAACAACTTGGGCACACCAACGGCCACAGTTAATCTATAGCTAGTCAAGCTACTTCCGTGTAAGAAAAGTTGCAAGCACATGATACAAAACCTAAAAGTGATTCAGTACTTCCTCCAAAATAGCAATTTATCCCCAGCAGAATCAAAGTGAAATCCATCGCGCAGCTTGGTCATCCGTGCACCACTGCTATAGAGCAAATTGCTCTGGGTATATTCCTTAACGTACCATTCTTTGCATGTTCACAGCCAATGTGGTTTGTCCCACACCTTCTCAAAACAGAAGGAACGCTGATTCTTTCCATACCTGTGTCCTATTCGGAGAAGTCTCCTTCCCATAACCCTGCATCCAGCCAGTGCAATACAGAAAACCCAGCATCCACGTTAGCTGGATCCATCCTGCCCATTTCCTCCGTCTGCTATCATCTGCCTCTTCCTCACAATTGCATTGGTTTCTTCAGAGGAAAACCTGCGATGTGTCTAAGCAATATCACCTCAGAGCAGTGATGGGCCATGAGCTGCCCATTACCAACCAGGGACAAGATCTCAGGATTGCAATCAACAGTTCCATGGAAAAAAATGCACTTGATCCTTTGCAAGGGCCCAAAAACCCAACTCCAAACCAAGTGTAGGGCTACTATTTGGAAACAAAGAGGGGTAAAAAAGACCATCATAGCATAAATCCACAGTGTCCCTGTCTTGGATATTTTGAGCAGCCCTGGTCCTTCCTGCTGTAAGGATGCAAGAAGATGACCAAATGTCCCGATAAAAGTTACGGAGACAGCTTCCATGCAATGATCGACTGGAGTATGTTCCAGAAAGGGCTTTAGGAGCACCACGTAAGCATGCAGGGATGAAATTGTGAAGGCCAAAGCTCGGCTGGGGTTGAAACTGGTGAGGGGTGTGAAGGGCAATAAGAGCATCTGTGGGTACATCAGCAGCAAAAGGAGGACTAAGGAAATTACGGCGTTGCTGCTTAACGGGGCAGAGCACCTAGTGGCACAGGACACGGAAAAGACTACGTCAGCCTCAGCGCTACTGGCGAGGTGTGGTCTTGGGGATCCCAGATCCCTGTGGGTAGTAGCAAAGCTTGGGGGAGAAAGGTGCTGCTCACAAAAGAGGAGGATGAAGTTATGGACTACTTAGATAAACTGGACATATGTTAGGCCATGGGATCAGAGCACTGAGAGCTGGCCAGTGTCATTGTGGGGCCACCTTCTGTCACTTCTGAATGATCATGGTGTTCATGGGAGCTCCCTAAGGGCCGGAGGCGAGGAGGATCTGGGGAACGTATGGCTGATCAGCTTCACCTGAAGCTCTGGGAGGTTATTTCCAGGCTCAGTAAGAGCAAGAAGGTGACTGGGGACAGCCAGCATGGATTAACCAAAAGCAAATTATGCCTGACTGGCCTGAGCACGTCTGTGATGAGAAGACTGGCTCTGCAGGCAAGGGGAGAGCGGAAGATGTTGCTTACTTGGACTTTAGCCTGTGACATGCTTCCCCATAGCATCCTTACAGTCAAGCAGGAGATAAGGACTGCACACGTGGGCTCTGCAACAGAGCAAGGGAAAAGCAGCAAGAGTGCACCTTTCTAGATCCAGTTTTCTCAGTGTTGTTATTTCTAACAGGAAAGCTCATGGCACAATAAATTTCGTCCCGAATCTGATATTTTAATACATCAAAGTTGGCAGGTTTTGCCACTGTGTGGGAGAGAGCCTCTGGATCAGAAGTCTGTGTTCATTTCAGTGATTATTTTTAGATTAATATGATGTCCATCTGAGCACAGCAATGTACCCTGCTGTCAGACCACACTGAAGTACAAGAGTACTTCATTCAGTCTTAGTATTTCAGTTATGCATCTGCCCACTATCTTTGTGAGTACCAGGACTCTGTGCGCTGACTTGTAACAATGCAGTTTAAGCCCATTGGTCTTACCAGCTATTACCCTGTAACATACACATTAGGCCTTCCAAAACTGTGCTAAAAACTGTAATGGATCTATGTCTTCTTAGAGATCTCAAACGCAGATGTTCTGGCACAGAACAAATACTTGGCTTCAGTGTCATGCTTTTGAGAATTTATGTTTATGGTTTTAACAGCTTATTCTAGCATTTAAGAACTTCTCATGCTTCTAGATTACACTTTTTTTTTTCTTTTTTTTTTTTTTTTTTTAATGTATACTCTCTGCCAGGGTAGCACCACCTCTATTTAATTTCCTTTATTAAGGGATAATGTAAAGAAGATTCAGATCTGTTTTCCTTTTTTCCCTTCTACTTACTCCTCCCCGCCCCACGCTTGCAGCTCCACGTATGTAATGCCTAAAAAAAGTCAAAACCCCAAAAGGTCAAATTTTGCACGTGTTGCCCAATTTTGAAATTATTTGATCAGCCTGCTTTCGACACTGACCTGCCAAAAAGCAAATTTTACTCGTGCTTTTAAAACCCCTCAAAAAGCATACGTGCAACGCATAGGCCTGGGCGTACGTAGGGGAGGGAAAGGGAGGAAATGACCCGGGAAGCAAGGGAAAAATTGTCTGTAGGGGCAGATGAGCGAGGCAGGCGTCAGGCAGGGCTGCACAGGACCGGCGGGTTTCTTGCCCACCTTTAGGGCCTCACGCCCAGGCCTCGCTGCTCCCTGACCCTCCCATCCCCGCCAGCCAGTCCTGCCCTCCGCAGGGATTTGGGGTTGAATAACATCGGGCTGTTGGCGACCTAAATTTCTGCCCACCTGCCCGCCGCTGCGGGCTGCGATGGCCAGGCCCTCCCCGTGCCTCGCCACGAGCCGGCCGCCCAGCCCTTGCTCTCCCCGCCCTCTCCTCCCTCGCCTGCCAAGGCGCCCGACGCGGCTGGGGTGGCCCGGCCGGACGCCGCCTGTCCTCGCGTGCCTCGGCCGCCGGCGGCAGCAGCGGCCACATAGGGCTCCAGCGCGGGCTCCTCTCCAGAGGTCACCGGCCATTCCCCTTCCTCCGCTCCCTCCCGCCGGCCAGCCCTGGCACCCTGCCCAGATTAAACTTGATAAACCCTGGCCGGGCTGCAGTGGGGCCCGCCGGACGGGCCTGACGTCGCGGTGGCAGGGCTTGGCGGTGGCGTGGCTCGGTGGGGACCTCGCCGAGGGGCGAGAAGGTGGCGGCGGCGGCGGCTGCTCTCCTTGCCCACAGCAGCGACAGCCCCTCGCTGCGACACCGCCCCCGGGCCGTGCGTGCGCCTCGACGGCTGCCTGCTCGTCTGCCTGCAGCAGGGCGTGCGTGCGAGCGGGGTTGTACGCGTGCGTGTGCACGTGCGAAGGTATGCTATGCGTGCGCGTGTACACGTGTGCCTGCGCGCCTGCTGTGTATCGATGCGCATGCACGCGCACGTGCGTACACCACGCGCGCTCGTGTACGCACGGGCATGCGTGCGTGCCCGCGGACACCCACCCAGGCCCCTGCGGACATGCCTGCGTACGTGTGTTCACGTGCACGTCACCTGGCAGGTATGCCTGCGTGCACGTGCATATGTACCTGCACGTGCCTGTCAGTCCGCACACGTGCGTGTACGCGAACACTTCCTTAGGCGCGCGTGGGCGCGTGCCCCAGCGGCCCCCCCCGCGCCCCGCTCCTCCCTCCCCCGTCCCGCCCGGAGCTCGCCCCCGGGGCCTGCGCAGGCGCAGGCGCGTCCCCGGGCTCCGCCTCGCTCGCGCGTCACCACCCCGCCCGCGCACCGGACTGACTGCCGCTCCATTGGCAGGGAGCCCCCCCCCACCCCCCGGGTCGCCTCGCTGCCCTTTTCCAACATGGCGGCTCCCGCCTCACGCACGCCGACGCGCAGGCGCCGCCTCGGCTCCCTTCCGTCGGGCGCCGCCACTGAAAAAGGCAGGAAGAAACCGGCCTGGGAACTCTATGGTTTCGCGCGGTGGGTAGCGTGGCGCAGCCGCCTCGTCCGCTCGCTCGCTCCCCCCGCCCCGCCCGCGTTGCACGCCGGGACGCAGTGGGTCCTCCTTCCTGTCCACCCCCGCCCGCCGCGAGCCCTCCGAGCTTGCGCCGCGCCGATATCCGCGTTGCTCCCAAGATGGTGGCGCGGGGCTCGGGCTTAGAGTGAGCGAGTCCGCGAGAGAAGGCGCACCCGCGGGCCCGGCCCGCCCTCCCGCCGCGCCGCCGGCCTCGCCAGGCCGCTCGCCTCTCCCTTCCCCGCCTCTTCCCTCCTCCCCCCCCCCAAGGCCGCGGCCCCGTCTCCTCCGCCCCGGGGCCCCGACGGCTCCACCGGCAGCAGCAGCACCAGTAGCGGCGGCGGCGGCTCCTCGCCTGCGGCCCGGCCCCGAGCGCAGCGCGGCCGCCGCATGAGCCCGGGCGGCGGCGGCGGCGGCGGGAGTGACCGGGAGCAGCAGGCCGCGGCGCCCAGGTCGGTAGGCGCTGCGCAGTGCCCGGCCCGGGGGAGGGCCGGGAGGGGGGATGGCGCCCGTCCCACGCCGGCCCTGAAGGGGAGGGAGCCGGGAGGCGGCCCTGCCCGCTACCCTCCGCCGGGGAGATCCCCTGCCGGGGGTGGGGAAGGCGCCGGCGGCGGGGGTGCGTGGCCTCGGTGGTCCTCTTCCTCCTCCCCGTGAGGAGCATGGGTGCGGGGCCGCCGCGTCCCTCCCCGGGGAGGCCGGGCGGGCGGCTCCGGGCTTCAGCCCGGTCCCCGGGGAGACTGGCCTTGCTGGGCGACCTTGGGTGAACCCAGCCTGCCCCTGCCTCAGTTGCCCGGCTCGGCCGAGCGGGGCAGCGGCGGGGGGCGCTCCGCGGGGCTGCTGTGGGCATGGGGTGCTCAGGTGCCTGCGGCACGGCCAGCTCTGACAGGCGGGGAGGTGCTGCGAGGGCGCATAACTAGTGTGCAAGGCCTGCTTAGCAAAGTAGGTATGTTCACTTGCTCCCGTTACCTTCTGTCCAGTCTGATGAGTTGGATCTGCTAACCTGTGAACAGGCTGCTTTGCTGATAAATGTCATCGGTCACTCCTGACTGCAGGACTTTCTGGGTTTCAGTTTTTAAGCCCACCTGCGGTATTTCTTTTAAAGGAACTCTGGGTTGTTGTGGCTCACAGTCTATCTGTAAATCAGATGTCTGAGATGATGTGGGAAGAGATTAAGAAATTACTGCTGCTTGGGAAACAAAACATGTTCCCCAGTTCTCCTTTAAGTGGTGAGAACCTTATGCCTTTTTTTTCTCTACAGTTAATGGAAATACTTGTTTATGTTTCCCTCTGCGTAAGGGGTGTTCTAATTCTGGGACAAAGCCTGTGTCTTACACATCACTACAGGGATGGTCCCTCTGTGTCTGTGTGGAAACTTCCCTACCTCAGTAGGAGTCTGCAAACATGAGGCTCTGTGAGAATCGGCTTGTCAGAGTAGTTTACCATGCTTCTTGCATGTCTACCAAAAAGTTCCTCAGTGGGAAACTGTACCTGATTTTAGCTTTGATTTCCTAACAAAGTGAGGCCTACATGATTGTATTGTCAGGTCTTTTGGTTTTGTTTTTTGATTGGTTGACTGGTTTGAATGGGAGAGGTCTAAAAGATAAGATTAAGTTCCTAGTTCATGCAGATAGCATTGGGTTAGAGAGAGATTCCCCGCTAAGGGAGAAGCTACACTCTTAAGTTTATCTGCGTTGTTAGACATCTGTGACTGGGTGGGAGAGTAATGGAGAGTTATCTCTTGATAAGAATGAAAACCGCTGGAAAATGGGCTTTACTGTTCTCACAAACTGCTTGGTTTGGATGGTGGCACTAAATACTCTTGTGCCCTTTCATTCTGGAAACAGTTGAAGGTACTTGGCTTTTAAATTTGAAGATTCTGTGTAACTCAGAGTTTAATGGGTGTGTTGAATTGGAAATATGAAATGTGCATTACCAGTCTGCTATGGGTATTTGATAGTTTTCCTCACTTAATTTGTCTTTTAGAACAGATGTAGTTTGCAGTGCTTATGACTTGTCTTTGTAACCGTAATGTTCTGTCAGTTTGAGACAGACAAACCTTGGCAGAAAAGCTAGGCCACTGCTTAGGTTTACAGGGCTGAAAAACACCTTTAATTTAAATTATTTCCATGTCATATTACAGATACTTCATCTCTCTTCTATGAATACCTTCCATTCCACTCTAAGTGTTTCCTATTTAATGTAGCATCTTTCATACTGGAATTAATGAAATTCTTTTTCTGTTTACCAGGGTTGTTTGCTATTTCTCCTCACTGGAGTATCCTGAGCATCTCCCAAGAATTTAGAAATAAAAGCACCAAGCTAGATGGCAAAATAAATGGTTTGATTTGTTTGGGTTTTTAGGCCAATGATTGTGTGACTGTGTAAAAAAGGTGACTGAAGGAAGGGCAGGCTTGAAAAAGTGGAGGTGTTTAACTTTCTCACATCAATCCAGGTCCTCTTCAGAACTCTGACATTGTGTGGGTTTGATCCTGTTTTTAATAGCAAACAAAACTTTTAGTCTTTTTTTAATTAGTGCCGCTGCTTAAAGACATATGCAAACGATGATTCTTTTGTGAATGAAATTTAAAACTGTGTGTATATGTTAAGTACATCTAGGGATGCTCTCAGCTTGTTAGGGTCCCTATTAGAGTACCTTGAGATTGTCCCTGTTCTAATTGACTTGAGAAAATAAAACAGGTTCTCTTTCTTTTCATTTAACTTCACTTTTTGTAGGAAAAAACCTGCTTCCGAAATGTGAAATGACATATGTACCCCAGTAAGAAATCATGCATTTCATTATGAATATGTGCTTTGTTGATGTGTTCTTCACTAGTTCTCTGAATTCACAGGTTCTACTTAACCAAACACATAACTGGGGGGGGGGAGGGGAGAGTATCTTTGAGTCAAGTTATAATAGTTATAAACTTGTTTAATTGTGAGCATGTTTAAGCATATAACATTTTGTATAAACAATGATTAGTGTAGTATGTTATATGACACTTATCATGGAACGAATTTAGTGTTTACATTTCTGTAAATATGTATCATCTTAGATTTTCTGTGCAGGATTTTTTATATATATATGTATATATGTACTATACTTTTTTTTTTCCTCTGCTACTTTTGGTTTCAGTTTACTTATTGAATGTCCAGAGAAAATTCATCTGTTTTTTAAATGCAGGAAATGTCTTTTGCCCTCCCCACACCAGTATAGTCATACACTGGAAGATAAAAGCCCCTAATTCTTAAAAATAAAACATGCAATTGAGGGACAAGGGGAGAGAATTCCTAAAGTGTGTAGACATATATCTCATTTCCAGTGTCAAACTTTTTCTGGTACTGTGGGCCAGGTCTTTACTTCACTTTAGTTAGTGAATTGATACTGATTTTTAAACAAAGGAGGTACGTTTTACACTTTTTCTGAAGTATCCAGTATATTTAAGATAGCTATGAGTTTATAGAGGAGCAATGTTGAAAGGTTTTCTGTCACTACCCAAATTCTGATTTGTATGTGGAAGGAGAGGGGTAATACATTTGCTGTCATAGTCTGTAACAAATAATTTAGAATATGATGTTTACTTTTTAAAAAAATAATCTCCTCCTCCCTGCCCCCCCCCCCCCCCCCCAGGAAGGTGCTGTAAGCTTTGCTAAATAGTTGGTTCCCATAGACAGCAGCAATGAGCACATCACATGTTTGAAGTGACTTTTGTCACCTTAAATATTTTAACATTTACTGCATTAACTTCATGTATTTATAGGCGGTGCCTGACAACCTCGTAAGGTTGTATTGGCCATGAAAAAAAGTTTGGGAAAAAAACCTGATTCATATGAATAGTAATGTGTGTAATATATCTGATTGGTTAGCAGAAAGTAAGCAAATACATTGTAAAGGTAATATTTTGTAACAAAGCAACACTTCCGTAGCTATACCAGCTGGTGAGACATTTCTTCAGGAAAATAACCTCATAGGAGAAATATAAAAAAGGTAAAATCAAATAATGTTGTGATCCAGGATTCATGCTTGGTAACACGTGACCTAATAGCACTTAAAATTGCTATTTTTGAATAGTTCCACTTTCTTGTGGCTAGGAGTGACAGAACTTATTGACAGAATAACTTATTGGTTGCAAAATTACATTATAAATTAAGTATTACCATAGTGTTCTGTCTCACAAATACTCTTATGAATGAGTCTCTTAAAGGAAGCATTAACTACTTCTTACTTTTAATAGGTTGAGCCTGCTTCCCTGTATTATGCAAACTGCTGAATGGAGGAAGGGGGTGGAAGTCAGTCTTTACCGATACTCTTTCTGTTACCATCCTGCATGGTTCTTTACCCATGTTTTACAGAGTGGTGAAGAATTAGGAGAAGCTGCAGTTGTTCAGCTGAGTGGAACTAAATGGGTGGCTTCCCTTTGGACCCTCACTTCACTGTCTTAGGTAAGAGGGGTGACCTGCTTCTTTTGAAGCAACTTGCATTTCCTTAGAACAGAGTTATATGTGTTTTAAGAGAAACTTCTAGTTAGTGAAGCAGAGGTTTGGACTCTTTTTTTTTTTTTTTTTTTTTTTGATGGCTTGAAAAGGATATTCACAGTATGTAGCTCCTGAAGACTTTTCATCAAAAAGCATTACTGTTTGATTCCATCCAGATAGCTTTAAAAACATGCTCTATGTTCACATAGTTTACCTTTGAGAATTGTGCTTATCTTGTGTAGTATGTCAACAGTGGGACTGTCCTAGGGGTGAATTACAGCAGTGGTGGTTTAGCACAAACTTGAACTGATGTACCCGTTGGCTGCTTGATACGGAGGGTACTTTTTTTTTCCTCCATAAAATCTCAGAATGGTTTGGGTTGGAAGGGACCTTTAAAGGTCATCTAGTCCAACCCTCCTGTAATAAGCAGGGACATCTTCAACTAGATCAGGTTGCTCAAAGCCCCGTCCAACCTGGCCTTAAACGCTTCCAGGGGTGGGGTATCTACCACCTCTTTAGGCAACCTGTTCCAGTGTTTCACCACCCTCATTGTAAAAAATTTCTTCCTTGTATCTGTCTAAATCTACCTTCTTTTAGTTTAAAACCATTGCCCTTTGTCCTGTTACAACAGGCCCTATTAAAAAGTTTGTCCCCATCTTTCTTATAGGCCCCCTTTAAGTACTGAAAGGCTGCAGTAAGGTCTTCCTGGAGCCTTCTCTTCTCCAGGCTGAACAATCCCAAGTCTCTCACCCTTTCTTCATAGGGCAGGTGTTCCATCCCTCTGATCATTTTTGTGGCCCACCTCTGGACTTGCTCCAACAGGTCCCTGTCTGAGGACCCCAGAGCTGGATGCAGTACTGCAGATGGGGTCTCACCAGAGCAGAGGGGGAGAATCCGCTCCCTCAACCTGCTGGTCATGCCACTTTTGATGCAACACAGGATATGGTTGGCCTTCTGTGCTGCAAGTGCACATTGCCAGCTCATGTCCAGCTTTTCGTCCACCAGTACCCCCAAGTCCTTCTCTGCAGGGCTGCTCTCAATCTACCCATCCCCCAGCCTGTATTTGTGCTTAGGATTGCCCTGACCCATTGAGCTGTTGACCACTACCCTCTGGATGCGACCATCCAACCAATTCCTCATCTACTGAACAGTCCACCTATCAAATCCATATCTAGTCCAATTTAGAGAAGGATGTTGTAGGTGACAATGTCAAAGGCCCTACAGAAGTCCAGGTAGATGACATCCATAGCTCTTCCCTTGTCTACTGATGTAGTCACTCCATCACAGAAGGCTACTAGGTTGGTCGAGCAAGACTTGCCCTTGATGAAGCCATGCTGGCTGTCTCTAATCACCTCCCTGCCCCCCATGTGCCTTCATGTTCAATCCTTGTGTGACATAATTTCAAAGCCGTGACCTAAATAAGACAAAATTAAAGTGTATCAAAAACTGTAAGGTACAACATCTCAGTTTGAAACCCAATGGAAATTTGGTCTTGGTGGGCATCGCATCAACCAATGGGATCACAAGCAGAAAATCATGGAACCTGTATTTGGGTTTGGTGGTTGTTGCATAATTCTGGCAGCGATTAGTCCACATGGCTTGCTTTTTTTTTTCTGGTGTCCTGTGAGGACTGTGACAGGACTTCTGTTGTCTTGACTGAACTAGAGTTCTAGGGGTGAAGGTAGTTCTTCATATCTTCTTCACAGAGGAGACCACACTCTTGCTCCCTTTGGTGGACCTCTTTTTGGACTTGTTGATACTTCCTTGATAACTGGTACACCAAAGAAATCGGTGAAATGAGGAGATTAGAGTGACAAATAAACACCCCCTCTCCCTTACCTTTAGGAGCTGTGCGCAGGGGAGGCACAAGAGCTATCTGTGATGTGTTGCCAAGCTCATGCGGTGTGAGAGATGCCAGACTTGTCCAGGCAGCTGGGCTCTGGTATTACTTGTGTACTCCTGCCCTGGTATGCTCTGTGGGACCCAGGTTGGAGCAGCTGCAGTTCAGCAGGCTTGCAGTGTTAGAGGGTGGTTGAATGGCTCTTAAAGGAGCTGAACTTCTAAAATGGGCTGCTGGTCAAAATACCTCAGGAAACACTGCCATAGTTGTAGATGAGTTTTTCTTTTGCATTATGGTTAGTCATGTGTTTGAGCTGATTAATGCTTAAAATATTTTGATTTTACAGTACAGTATTTTTCATTTTCTTAGAGGGTTTCAAAAACTTTTACAAAGCTAGATAATACTGAAGAGGTCTATTGCTACTTCAGAATTTCTATTTCCAACATGATGTTTTTACCTTTTTTTACCTTTTTACCTTTTTAGCCATATTCAGATGATGATTACTTTTTATTTCGTAGTGAAATCTCATGTCCAGAGTCTTGGTGTTGAATATTGTGCTTTAATATGTGTATATACCCTATTTTATTTTTTAGGAAGTCCCAGGTATGCTAGCATACACTGTCTGTAGTAGCAGCATGTAGATGTGTTTCAGCTGTTGTAGCAAAACTTGCCTGTTGTAGACCATAGAAATGCATCCATACAGTCCACACAACCTGCAAGTCCCATCAAAGTTCAAGGACATAGGAGCTCTTTAAGAGAGTGTATTGCTTCTGTGAAATACTGGTATTTCTTGGTTGCAAAGGTTGAGCCTTTATGTTGAAGGTGGTAATAAATACTCCACTTGCATGGTTTCTATGACCTGAATATCTTATTGAAAGAAGGATGTTTGTGAATACTTGTTTTTTATTTGGCTAATGTTGTTATATTAAGAATGTCAGCTGTGGAAGAAAATGATTCTTATTTTAACTTATGTATTTGAAATTGTGTGAGAGCATCTATAATACTAGGTAAAATACCTACCATTTTCTTTAGAGTAGTGCTCTCTGAATTCTTTCTTCCGCTCCTGTCTCATGGCAGTTATTGCAAAAAAAAAAAAAAAGTGGAAAACATTGTTTAAGCACGATAGAGGTGATTTTGTGATGTCTTTCATCAAGCCAGACATGAGTTGCAAAGTATTTTTATAATTTATAGTTAATTTCTTAAGTATTTTGCAGTTCTGGATTCTACAGTTTGGTTAATTCAGTGGCTTACCATCTTTGTTAATATTATTCAGTGTGCCCTGAAGTCTCTTTTTGTTATTGAAAATGTGTGACAGTTGTAAACAAGCAGCTCTTTTGGCTCTGGTCATGTGACAGATCAAGATTTCTTTATGTTGAGTGGAAGCAACAGTGTTAGCCATGCTTTTAGTCACATTGTTGTTTGCATTTTTTTAGGTAGGTGTGGCTTAATGCTAGTTAATAAAAATACTAAAGGTGGATGTCAAAGCACATCTGACTTCATTAAATTATTTTCATTCCTTTTAGACAAGCATTACAGATTCTGTGTTTCATTTTGTTGGTGGTCATGTAGCCTTTGACCAAAATTTTTTAGTAGGCTGCTGAAGTCCTGCTCTGCCTTGGTGGTAGCTGGTGGGGGGAGATTGAGGAAAGAGAACTGGAAGTCCAGGAGCTTCAGTTTTGTGCTGTTGGAATTACTTGCTCTTCTGCTGGCTACATGTTGTTAAGCAAATCCCCTGTCTCCATCTCCTCCGCTGTGGTCTTATTTCTCATAAATTGTACTGTCTTAACCTACATAGCTTCAGTTATGTTGGGAACCTTTGTTTTCTTTTCTCCTATTGCTGGGCAATAATCATAAATTCCTGATAGATGTATTTGTGATACATTTTCATGCTGTGCTTTGTCCTCTGCTTATACTCTGTGCACACTGAAGGCTGGTGCTTTTGTACCTTAGAGGAGAGTGACTGAATTTTATATAGGTGACATTGCTCTTTGCATGTACATGAACAAATATATACATTGGAGTTTAAGCTGGAAATCCTGTGATACAAGGTGTGAAAATACTGGTCACGTTTGTCAGAATACTTTTGAGTTCACCTAATGGCATCACTGTGAATGAAGAATTATCCTTTAATAGAATATAAGATAAATATTCTGGATTTCTGCTGTTGGTATGGAGTGGATGGGAGCTCTGTGGTTTGACATCTTTTAAGACAAACCTGAATGTACTCTGAAGGTAACCAGATCAGGGTTTCCTCCATGGGAACTCTGATCTATATTGGATATAAGCCTAAATCAGCTGCATTGGATGTGATTGTTCTTAATAAAGTTTCAGAACCAAGAAATTAAATATTAAATCTTCACAGTACTGAAAATGTGATACTCTGTGCCAAATGAGTAACTGTCTGGAAAGTAATTACTACATTTCTTTAGTTATATATATGCCTGTTTCTGTCACTTTTTCCCCTGAAATTGGTTGTGCTTTTAGGTGTTTGTTGAAAATGTTTGGAGTATGTTTTAGTCATGTGTCCCTTGTTAATTACGGCTTCCCTGAAAATGAACCATTTGTAGAAAAGCTTATCAAACTCCAGCAGTTTTGTGCAGCCAGGACAAAGATGCAGTTCTATTTGTGACTTCTTTTGAGTGTTGGTTTGTTTTTTTTTTTCTTATTGTAAATACCAATTCTTAAAAAAAAGAGGGGGGGGGGGGGGGGGGGAGGAGAAACCTTGCCAGAATCTTCCAGAAGAAGGAAATGGATATTTGTAATGAACTGGATGAATGGAATTGTAAAACTCTATTGCATCACTACAGAGGAAAGAATAGCGAACATTGTGTGTCTGGACTTTCTGGTTTTGTAGTTTCCCTAACATAATAAGTATTTTCTGTTGTGGTTTTTATGGGGAGTATGATTTAGTTTGGGAAGTCATATGATCTAGTTTTAGGTAGTCCTGCGAGGAGCAGGGAATTGGACTTGATGGTCCTTATGGGTCCCTTACAACTGGAGAAATTCTATGATTCTAGGTATATGTTTTCGTTGAGTTGCAAACTTGTGAGTAATAGAAAGGCCATTCTTGAATGTATCCTTTTGAAGTTGTATTGAGGTTCAGATTGGTATGAAGCATAGTACAAAAACTGAAATATAATGTTTTGCATTATAGGTACAAGAACTGTAGAAGTCCATTTTAGAATTTGAAAGAACAAGTTCCGGCAGCTCTGGAAAGATATGGTATGTTTATGTTTTCACTTATGTTGTGTGTATGCTAAGAATTATAATAACAAATAATTATAGCTTTGTTCCCTGATTTAAAAAAAAAAGTTGAAGACAAATTCAAGAAGAAACACACACATTCATTTTTCCCATATTTTTTTGACTGTGATGTCTGTTACTTAGGTATAGTTCTCTAGATAACTGAGTTACTTGATTTTTCTTGGAGAAAATGAATACTGATGATACAACATTGATGAATTCCCTTTTAATTTGTTTTACAAGCTCAGCATCATGCTGCTACCATCCATCTATTTCTCCATGGACTGGATAAGAATTGGTGCTGTTTCTGAATGTTTGGGGTTTTTTCCTTGCTGCTGAGCTTATTTATAGTGAGGCTTGTACAGTTTTTAGGTATGACTTGACAAATAAGTTCAGAACTACTGGAGAACTTAAGCAAAGATCAGTGTAAGTCAAATTTGCAAGTTGGAATGTTAGGAAATACAGAAATGTAACCTTTATTAGCAGTGTTAACATGAGCCAGTGGCACATGGTATCTCTTTTTGTCTAGGCTCTTAAATGTCCAGCCAACTTAAAAATATGTACATGTATTACAGCAAGGTTGGAACCTTAACTTGTAGTTATTTTAATTTCCATTTTCTAACTTTATTCTGATGTAGTCCTGTGGACATACCTGCTAGTATGGAGTAAGTGCACCACTCTGTAGTGTCTTTTAAGTTCTGTAGTTCTGCAACTTGGTACAAAGAGAATTTTTGAAACTTTTTGCGTTGCTGCATTCAGAAAAACAATTCTTGTTTTAAGTTCAGTTTTCTACTGAATTAAATAGGTCTGTTAATGCATATATAAAATTGTATGTCATTACTGCAACAACTGCTTCTAAGCTATGTGTGTACTTTAACAGCTTAAATTGTGGGGAAGAACTCAGTAACTGCTGATACAAGTTTTATATGCCATGGGTTTACATCTAGATTTTTCTTTTGAAGATAATTTAACATAGGAACATACTTAAAGTTTTGAAATCTTGACCTTGCAGAAGGGTTGTTGGGTGTCTTTTGTTTTTTTCTTTAAGTTCTGTTTCATAGGAAGCTATAGACAGGAGCTAAAATGATTAGTTCTAAGCTGAAACTTTAAATATAGTGTATGCTAATTAAATACTGTAAATCTCTTAAAAAGCTATAATGTTACATTATCACAATCCAGATGTTCCTGAGAGAATTGTATAGATTGGTCCTTTACTCTAGCAGGCATCTGGCAGGTAGTGTATATTCATTTTTGCACCCACAGCACCACTGGGACCACCCACCTGCTTCTTGCTCTCCAGTTCAATACCAGTTGTGTGTATGATGGCTTTTCTTCAAACCTAAGACATTATTTCTTTCTTGCTGTTATTTCTGCTGGCTGCTTTTTTCTGAACTGCTTGCCACTGTATGTATACGTAGAGTCTTTGTAATGGTATGTGCTTTGTAAATGGATGAAGAATTCCCATCTAATCCCCCACAACTTGTGGGTAATGAATACTAATGGAACATCAGAAAAGCTGAATGTTATGCTACAGAATTGCATGATTGCTTGGTCTTAATATAAACTATATATAAACAAACATGCTGGTGACACTGAAGAACTTGGTGAACAGAAAGGTACTTTACATGGAAGGCTGCATGAAAGACAGGTAGCAAAAGAAAGCAAAATACCAAAGCATAAGCAAAAGGACAGATGGAATAAAAGTTTAAATATTAAAGCTGAAGTGAAGCTGTAAAACTTACCTGTTTGGAAAATAATGTAACCTGATACCTAGCCAGTAAAAGGAGAGCTACTAAAAGAAATCTATATAGTAAAAGAGCAGCTACTAAAAGAAATTTAAATAGATGATTGGATTTCACCTCCTGATGTAGGTGGGGCTTTCCATTCATAACTGTATATCACTTTGAAGAGAGCCTGAAGTTGCAGGCATAACTGAGATAGAAACAAATGGTTCTGCTGCAAAAAGATGAGTATGTATAGTGGAAGAAGTATCAGCTGTGGTCCAAGTGAAAAATACAGACGCTAATTTCAGGTCTTTCCCTCTTTTACAAAGATGAATAAAGTACATCTATGATCTTACTGAAATATCAAACCAAAAACAAATGTTGAATGAAAATTTAGGGTACAGAGTTGCAGGGACAGTTGTAGAAAATGAGAATAACACACAGGCCTTTAGCTTTGGGGCAGGGGGAATGAGAGCAAACACTAGACCTTTTTCTGTTGCTATGTGATTTGTGGAGTATTGACATCAAGGCAAAGTAAATGTACAGATATTATAGGATGAAGCATTTATGTAACTCTCTAGTTGATCTCTCAGTATAGAGATGCACCAAATTCTACCTTTATTTAACTCAGTAACTTGTGTTTTTCCTGAAGTGTAAATTCCAGAATGGCACCAGCTTTAATTTGAGGATAGTAGCAAATTCAGACCCCCACCCCAAATAATTTATTCAAGTGTTAATTGTCCTCTCTATCCTGCATGCTTGTGCTCCTACTCTAATTTGAATTTGTCAACCTTCAGTTTCTATTCATGTGGAGGTTTTATATGCTTTCTTTCAATTGGAAGATCTTTTTTATGTATTCTTTCTGTGCTAGGAGAGGACTTAATTTCTTCCAGTATCCATATTGATTAGCTTGATTAACTTTGAACTCTTTCCATTATGTAATCACAAGGCAGTTTCTCCTATCTTCATGATGTCTTTGTGGCTGTTTTCTGCTACTTCTGGAACACTTTTGGAGAATATTGAATAATTGGAGAACTGGGCTCAAGTTTTGAACATGTCTGAAATACTTTGTGCAGATGAACAGACACCTTTCCAGGAACCCTTCATGAGTCCTGTCTGTCACTCTAGCCATAATACTGGGAGCATGTGTGTGTTTGCTCATCAGTTGTGACTTCCTCAATCACTTCAGGTTGACGTTTTCCAGGATAGAACCAAATTCTTTTGTTCTTCTAACTATGTGATTTTGTATTTGTTGTTATTAGTTGAATGGTTTCGTTTACCAGGCAGTGGAAAAAAATTTTTATAGATGCCTTACCACTGTTTTTTTGCAGCTCCATTAGGATTTATGTGATCAGGGTTTTTTAGTGGCTGTTTTATTTTACTTTAGGATCATTGATAATTTGACCTGCTATTAGTTGCATGAAGGAGACTTCTAGAATCTTATGTCTTTTCATGTTTTCTATGTTGAAAGCAGCATGCGAGCAACAAAAGTAATTGATGTTTCCAACATTTGCAAGAAATTAAGTCTCAAATATGCCTATTACTTTTTTTTTTCCTGCAAGTGACAGTTAACATTGAACTTAGGGATTTGGTGAACATTCTACAATTTCTTCCAGGACTTTGAATCAATCTTAAGTTCTAAAAGGCCAGCTTTCCTATCAGTTGTCAGTTCCTTTTTTGAAATAGTAAGCTAGCTAGCGTATTCTGTGGGCACCTTTTACTGTATAGATGATGACTGTCGGTTTTCATCATGGTACTCAAAGTCATTCTGGAAATGTATCAAATTTATTCTTGGGGGATTCAGAGGGATTCTTCAGAAAACATAAAAAAGCTGTCTCTAGTGGTATCTTCTTGAGAGAGATGGTTATTTTTTAATTAAGCAACTAAAATTCTGGCACTGGAAGGTAAGGAAGATCGTGGTACTTTGTACAGGTGAATCACCCCCATTTTCATTAGATCATCTGTCAAAAAGAGCATCTTAAAAATACTTGGATCAAAGATTGCTTGTGTGGATACTAAGAATGCTTCTGTAAAGGAAACTTAAATTCCTACAAATGCCACCTCCCTGGGCACCCGTCCTTCAGTAAGGTTAATAAGAAGTTATAGTTTAAATAAGAAAAGTGTTCCTCCTCTCAGGGATCTTCCTAGACCTCAGATACTGGGTGTCAGCTCCCAGATTGCTGTGTTGTCACAGAAAATGAACATCAAATAACACAGGGAAAGTAATAGGTATAGGAAATCCATGCAAGTGACAACTTTCAATTAAGTGATTTGTAGCTGGAAGTTTTTGGCTTTGTTTTTGATTGCTGACAAATAGGTACTTAGGTTCTCCGTGGTGTGGCTTTAGATTCTATATGTTGAAGTTAGGGACCTCTTCTCGGTTCATATTTGTGATTCCCGACTGTGATGGGTTGACCCTGGCTGAACACCAGGTGCCCACCAAAGCCGTTCTATCACTCCCCCATCCTCAGCTGGATAGGGGAGAGAAAATATAACAAAAGGCTCGCGGGTCGAGATAAGGGCAGGAGAGATCATTCACTATTACTGTCACGGGCAAAACAGACTCAGTTTGCAAAATTAACTCAATTTATTACAAATCAACCAGAGCAAGGTAATGAGAAATAAAATGAAATCTCAGAACACCTTCCCACCACCCCTCCCTTCTTCCCGGGCACAACTACCCTCCCGGATTTCACCACCAAGCCCCCCCAGCGGCACAGGGGGACAGGGATGGGGTTTATGGTCATCACACGTTATTTTCTGCCGCTTTACCTCCTCAGGACGAGGGCTGATCACACTCTTCCCCTGCTCCAGCATGGGGTCCCACCCACGGGAGACAGTCCTCCACGAACTCCTCCAACGTGGGCCATTCCCACGGGCTGCAGTTCTTCACGAACTGCTCCAGCATGGGTCCATTCCACGGTGTGCAGTCCTTCAGGAGCACACTGCTCCAGCGCGGGTCCCCCACGGGGTCACAAGTCCTGCCAGAAAACCTGCTCCGTGGGCTCCTCTCTCCACAGATCCGCAGGTCCTGCCAGGAGCCTGCTCCAGCGCGGGGTTCCCATGGGGTCACAGCCTCCTTCGGGAACCCACCTGCTCCGGCGTGGGGTCCTCCACGGGCTACAGGTGGATATCTGCTGCACCGTGGACCTCCCTGGACTGCAGGGGGACAGCCTGCCTCACCAGGGTCTTCACCACGGGCTGCAGGGGAATCTTCACTCCGGCGCCTGGAGCATCTCCTCCCCCTCCTTCACTGACCTTGGTGTCCGCAGGCTTGTTTCTCTTACATGTTCTCACTCCTCACTCCAGCGGCAGTTTCTCCCCGTCCCAACTTTTTTTCCTTCTTAAAAATGTTATCACAGAGGCGTTACCACTATCACTGATTGGCTCGGCCTTGGCCGGCGGCGGGTCCGTCTCAGAGCCGGCTAATATGGGCTCTCTCTCTCTCGAACACAGGGGAAGCTTCCAGCAGTTTCTTACAGAAGCCGCCCCTGTAAACCGCCCCCCCCAGCTACCAAAACCTTGCCAAACAAAACCAATACACCGACTTTAAAGATTTAAATGAAATATGCAAAGAGAAGATCTCATCAGGCTATGCAGCAAGTTGCTTTTAGCCCCTTTTGATGCATCTGAACTTGGTTTCTAACTTCTTGCTCTTTCACTCATTTATTATTTACTTCCTCCCTCTTTTTGAGTTGATAGGAACATTATTTTCAGAAAATCCGCACCTTTGCCACTTTGGAGAAATGTGTGTTCTCTCAAACTACTGCATAAACATTATTTATCCTGTTCCCTCTCAATGAGGGCTACTCCAAGCCACACAAGCTTCTTCAGATAGATGGTTCGAAGGCATGGATCTTGTGTATTGCCTTGCTAATTATAATAGTTGTTGCAGTCCTGGTTGAATCTACCTCTTGTAAATAATCACTAGGCAGATAGAGATGTGTCTGTACTGGAGTCTGCCCAGTCCCAAAGAGCCTAGCAGCCATCTCAGATTTCTTGGACGTACTCCACAGGCACAAACTTCGTTTGATACCTTCAGCTGCTCTGTATGTCTGAAAGCCTAAACTGTAATCTATGCTAATCGTGACAGTGAAGACCAGAGAAATCTATTTGAGTAATAAGAATAAATATCTGCTCTGGGGCTGCTCTTCCTACCCTCTAAAAGGTAAGTTACATCCAGAGAGGTTTTTTTGTAAAAGAATTCCTGTGACAGAAAAGCAGTTGGTCTAGGTCAGTTTCCTATTCTTCAAAATGCCCTTTTCCAAGATGTTAGTGTATTCATCAGTGTGGCTTCCCTTTCCTGATCAGTGTCCTTTGACTCTCTTACCAAGTTTATTTTCTGTCTTGTTTGGATCCAGCAGTCAATGTCCTTTGTTCAAACTAGATTCAGAATAAGGGGTCTTTGATGGCAGTCTCCTTCACCACCCACCCATATGTTTCAATATGCTGGTCTCTTTGCCAGCAGACAGTACTCTGCTGATGCATGGATGAGTAAGGTTTTAGAAAAATGAATTCTTTCATCTGTGCTAGGGAATCCTTGCCAATCATATTCTGTCACATGGGAGTACCAGCAAGGATAGGTGGTGAAGGTAGGATGAGAAGGAAATAGAAGGAAAAATGATTCATTAAGATTTCTTGCATCTGGATTGTTGAAAAGTAGCATGAGATTTTTAGACCCCAGTACAGTATATCTAGTTTTAAGGTGTCTTGTAACATATCAGAAATGCTGCAACTACCTGATTCAAAGCTCTGATCCATTATAAGTTCAATTTGTAGGTACAAATTTTACTACAAAACTTAGGTGAGTTAACTTCAGCTCGGTGAGATTCATGCCAGTTCAGATACTGCCTCACTTCACAGAACTGCTGTAGATACTATGTTCAGTAGCGTGGTAAACCTGACTAACAGCATTGGATCTGTGTCAGGCCTCGGCACAAACTTGTCTTGGCCATGATTGTGGAGCTGCCACCTCAGTGCATATTCTTTAACATTCCAAAATCTAATGGTTTTTGAATTCAGCACCAACACTTCATGTGTTCCTTCACCATTGACAATTTTGTTCGTGACTTCTCTCCTCCCATAAGAAACAGCCTCAGGAAAACCCTGTTTCACTAAGGTTGCTGTCAGCCTGTTGTTCTAAGATGCTTGTGGTTGAATGGAATACTACTGTAATTATTTTTTGCCTGTGGTCTGGGTGATACAGGACACAAGTCTAGGTAGGGAGTGATTGATTTGGTGAACTCCAGGACATGAGCTGGTACTTCTAGCAGTCAGACAGAATGTGGGTGTTCCAAGCAACAAGGCATTAGAGATAACACCACTGTCCTCTTTGACCAGCACTCTAAAAGTTACTTGGGCAAAGTGCTAGAAGTGGCTTTACTTTCTAAATGCATTTTTACAGAACCATTTCACATCAGTTCAGAAAGCAGCAAGAACATAGATTTAACTTTTGAAGAAAGCACTGCCTTACAATAAGCATCTGTTTCTTTAAAGGTGAGGCTTGCCTGAAAGTGGACATTGTCAAGTCTTAAACAATCAGAATGCCATAAGCAGTGTTTGAAGGTTTCTTAGTTTTGCTTCAGCATCTTGGGTTTTGCTGTTTGCTTTTCTGTACAGCTGATGATCAGCAAACATTAATTTGAAAATCATTACCCTGTTTGTCATTTAAAGTTGACAGATGAGGAACCTTTCCAACTCATTGTACTATGTTCCTAGCATTGACTCAGTTAAACTTTGACATTTTACACCTGTAAAACATAGATACTAGAGAACCTCTGTTTTGTTTTGGAGGTTTTCGGTAGCCTGCTTCTTCTTTGCTTTCCTCATGTCGACTGCATTTGTGTTTAGATAAGAAGACTCAAATATTACTGATGTTAAAATAATTAAATGTCACTTTTCCTGCCTCAAGGAACATACCTGATAAAACTAGTAAGCATCATTCTAAAATTAATGCAAATTTTTGTTCCGTTGCAGAGTTTGTAGCAGAATGGCAAATTGTAGTAGAATGGCAAAAGTCAGCAGCTTTTCTGACAAACTTTAGAAAATCATGGTCCTTGCTTACTGATCAGTGATGTCATATCTCTGACAAGTCAACAGATACAAATTAGCATTGAGAATGCTTGATTGCTCATCAAACCTAAGACCTTATTGAAAGAATCTTGCAATAGATTTGACTGAAGCACAAAAGTTTTCTTTACTGAAACATTTAAAGCTCTCTGATGTGCTCTCTTAATATTTGCACCAGGTAGTTATGGCTGTGGGTGTTGCAGGGAGCTGCAGATGTGCCCTCAGTAGCTCACTCGCCTTTGTGCACCTTGCTTCTGTATGAGGCTTCTGCTGCATGGCAACCTACAAATGTGAGGTTTCATCTGGGTTAGAGCCACAGGAGTAAACTTCTCAGATACTGTACAGAGGTCTGTCTTCATAGCTACCAGCTGTTTAGAGAAACTAAGATAACTTTTTATTTACTAAACACAGTAATAACATTTCAATTTTAATCAAAACTTTATATTAACAGAAAGTGAATAATGCTGTTTGTGATCTGACTCTCCATCAGAGGCATTTTTTCTTTACAGTCTTTGTCCAGTGCACCTAGGAGCTTGGGTGGGAGAGAGAATGGGGTGAATTGAGTGTTGAAGGTTATGTTTGGAAATATTTTATCAGTTAAGTTCAGTTTAGAGTAGATAATAGCAGTAGGTAAGAGACTAACTGGTTCCTTTTCAGCCATGGAAGTAATCAGCTGGGGTGGTCCCAGGGCGCTCTGGGCACGAGTATTGCTGAGTGATCATTGGCTGCCACCTGCGTGACAAAGTAAAGGACCAACCCTTCAATTTATACCGGTGGAGCCAGATCACGGGAAACAATTGACAGGTAAAATACACTTTTGAAAATTTAAGGGAGAGGAGAGAGTACATGTGGTATAAATGGAGCAAAGAACCTAAAAGGTTGGCCACAGATAGCAAAGGTTGCTCCTCTGAAGCTTTTACATAACTTTGCTGTGTGCCTCTCCCCAAAATGAAGTAAGCTAAAGAGCAAGTTACATGTTGCTCCCCCTGGGAACACAGAGCCTTGTTAGGAACCAGTATTAATTGAGCTGTAGCAGGAAAACAAGTAAAGAAATTTTATTGTAGTTAAAAATTACACTTCATATTTATGCATGTGCTTCCAAATCTTTGAATGCTTGTTGTCTTGATGTTGGGTGCTTTCCACTGGTCCAAGAAATGGGTATTGGGTTTGGTTTTTTAGAGAGGCTAAAAATAAGTTGATGAATTTTCAAGCTCACCAGTTGAAAGTACCATAGTGAGTTACTCTAGAAGTCTTAGAATGCCATTCAAAATTGAACTAACTTTTGTGCAGTAGGTCTTAATCTTGCAGATAAAATAGTGCTTAGCATCAACATTTTTCTTCTGTTTTACGGTTTTTATTTTTAGTGGACTGACTGAAAATAATTTCTAAGGACTTTCAACTAAATTATTTTTACTTACTTAGAGTTGTTAAGCTTATGCTTAGCCCAGCGTGATACAGGACTGGTGTGACAACTCATTTTTAATCAGTGACTCAAAATTGTGATCACCCTGATGTCACCGAATGGCCACAGCTTGTAAAAGGTAAGCATGAAGTTTATCGTGTTGTTTCTTGGGATCATTTTTAGTGTGATGTTTATTTTATAAGTATTTCATTTGTTTGCCACAACTGGCAAAGTTGACTTACCCTCTTGCTTAGTGATTTCAGTGCTCGCTTAGCTTGTCCCTGCCTGCTTGTTAAGATGAGCACCATGGTGCTCTGTGGTATCCCTCTTAAGAGCAGTACTATCACTTAAAAGTCTCTGGTGGTTTTTACTGTCATACTGAAATTCTGTATAAACTGTTTAGTGTACTTATTTAAGCACTTTGCTCAATTTTTTAAAGTATTTGTCCAGGAGACTTGATGATGTTAAAAATTGTAGGCTTGCATACCTTTACTTTTCTCTCCTAGGGAGCTACAGTGGAGGAGGTAAAAGGAGTGGCTTGCAGAATGGAGAAATTGCTCCCTGTGTTATTGGAAGTGAGCCACCATTTGAATTTGCTAGCTCATACTGCAGTATTCAGATTAGTTGGTGTCTTGTGATCAGTATCTATGATCTAATACAAAGCTAAAATTTATAAGAGCATTTGCTCTGAGATTTTCTCTGAACAGAACTCTTGTTTCAGATTTTAAGCAAGATGAAAGGACGTCTTGCCATACTATGTAGTTATTTTTCAGTACTGTTGCCTGCTCAGAGGAATAACAAGGTATCTTGTTTGTAAACAATTGGGTATTGCAGAATAAATAGCTTCTCAACAAACAACTGCAATTCCTGTGATCAGATTGGTCTTCCACGTTGTTTTAATGAATACAGAAAGCTCATTTTATTTGGTGCTTAACATTGTCATTTGAAACCTTTTAAAATCTGGTTAATAAGTGCATTAATAATTCTGCAAATCATAGTTATGGTAGGTCTGCTCATGTTATAGAAAACAACAAGCTGAAGGACTTCAATCCCTCTCTTTGTAGAACCACTTACCTTAGAGGACCAAACTTTTTTTGACTCAGCTAGGTTTTATTTTTTCTGAACTTTCCTGAAATTTCTTATATTATCTTGTACAAGAAGCCTTTTTTACAGAATAGCATGTACTGAACTGCACTGTCTGTTCAAAGCACACATAAAACTCACGCACATGATAAGGATAGAAAAGATTTTGGATCCACTGATAGCTGTGTTTACATGTCTATACTGCAGATCACCAGGCTACCTTTTTTACGTGCTAAGTTTAGATGCCAATCTGCTCTTTTTCTGTAATTTTTCATACTGCTGTGCATTTTAAAGGCTCAAAGTGATTAATACTCTTGATGTTTTTGTTTTAACACCACTATTTCACTTAGATTTTCCTAGCAACTTAAAGCACTACTCTTACCCATACAACCAATAGGTTTTATTTCCTACGACTAAAAGAAAGATAGCAACTACCTCAAGCTTCCAGACTCTTTGCTGTCAGCTTCTGAAGCAAAGGATGTGAATAGAGGAGCTAGCCAGTATGACTATAAACACTCTTCTTTCCACTGCTCCTCAGGTTGTATGGCTTCTAGCTCTTACATGCTTAGGTGAATAATTGCGGGGGGGGCGCTGTCTGTTCTCTCTGCTAAGTATTTACTGACTTGTTTTGGTCACTGGAGTTGAAGGGAAATGAAATTTTGGGTTGTTTGCTGTCAAACATTATTTTTGTCAGCAACTATCTTGTCAGTCCTGAACTTCAATGAGTAAGAGAAACATCATTTGGAGGGAATAAATAGAGACCAAATTATGAGATTGGGCAGTTTTTATGTTATTTTCCAGTTAGAGGCTATTTGCATTTCAAACATGAGTATAAAGTTAGTTGGATAGTAAGTTCAAGAATTCTGTCCATAGTGTCAGTTTAATTTTATAACTTAGTGAAATATAAATAAAATAACTTCCTGTGTTCTGCATCATCTGTCACTGCATAATATCCAGCTAGCCTAGGAATTTTAAATTGTCTGCCAGAAGTGCTTTCTCAGCACTGGGTCTGTTAATATAGTACAGTTTGGTAAAATCCAGAAAGTTGCTAAGATCTCATATGTCAATAAAGGAATTAAGATTTTAGTAGAGAATTGGGAGAACAGTCCAGGCATTAATAGGAAGGACCATCCGGTAAGGTAGCACAATGAAACATAGGAAAAAGGGGAATGTTTCAGGCTACAGGTGGAGATTTCTGAGAGTCTTCAGAATAGTAGAGATAGTCATATAGTAAATAGAGAAATTTGGAAATTCCATTCCTATAAACAAAGATTTTCCCAGTAAAGCTATGGAAGAGCCTGCTTAGCTGTGCTAACTGAAGTTCCCTAGCAAATTCTGTTGAAACCTATAAAGTGAGTTTTATTTGCAGAATTTAGCTCACTTCTGTTCTGAGAGAGCTCTGTCATGAAAGATGTTTTTGTTCATATAAGCTACAGAGTTTTACTGTAATGGCTGTGCTCTATTTCCACTCCTCACGCAATATATTCAGCATGGCAGTTCTGGTCAACTGTACCAAAATCTATACCCAAGTGAAGGTTGGATGAGGTCCTTCAGGATATGATTTCAAGGCAGCTTAAGGTGATTGAAGTCAAAACTGCTGCATTTGTACTTCCTCGTCTCCTGGCTCATCTGGCTGCAAACTCACTGGGTAGGAGGAAGTCCCAAAGGGAGGAAAAAAATAATCTGTCTAAAGAACAATTAAATGTTAACTTCTTGAATCAGTGCTGGCATAAGGAAGATGATCGGAGTAAGGAGGAGCTAAACAGCTATAATTTAGCCTACTTAAGTTAATGTGGAACTATACCCCTTAAATTACTCTGTAAATTAAGTCAAGGAGGGTGGCAAGCTGAACATAGGTGCTGCTTATGTGTTCAAAAATGCCAGGCAGTAACACCTAATTCTGAATATTAGTGGCTGACCTGTTGGCTGGAAGGAAGAAACAGAAAGCTGCCTGTGAGATTATGTCTATAAATTTAAGTAGAGAGAGACGTGAAATTTGTTTTGAGATCATGTTGAGACCTGCTTCTGAGCTGCTGCTTCTTAGTGTCCAACTGTGCAGAGAATCTGTTTGTAACAGTTGATCACTGATAAACTTTGAGTATACGTTTTGGTTACAGAAGTGGTTATGAAGGATTAGCCCAGAACTGATGCACTGTACAACCTGAATACAGAAATACTGCCAGCTCTTCTCTAATGGCTGTTGTTGTGTAAGCTGTGGGGGGAAAAGTGCTGTCCTCCTTCGAGAAATTTGGCTTAATTATATTGTCAGGTTTTATGTTATAAACTGTCTTCTAGAGTTTGGTCAAATTAAATGTGCAAGTGCATAAAAGTTGATGCTTTTAGTGGCAGTAATACATCGTTATCACTTTCTACCTTTCCTGACTCTTCATATTGTAATTACTTAAAATAATGTTTAAGGTTTTATATCTGTATTTGCAGATCACCAGGAGAACCTCACTCTGAAAACATTGAAACTAGCCGAATGTAAGTAAATGAGTGGATGAGTTTGGTATCTCTTGTTTAAAAATGTTTTGAACATATGTAACAGTTACTATTGCACCTGCTTAAAAAAAAAAAAAAAAAGCTGTGTAGAACTGTGGATTTACCTTAGAAAAAGTTAGTATTTTGCTATGAAAAATAATTTTAAGCCTCTGTACAAACTGTGATTTTTTTTATTATTTTTTTTTTGGAGGGTGAATGGGTTGAAGGGAAAGTTCAGAGGTTTAATGTAACAGGAACCAGTAGATGGTAGCATAATACAGTGTCAGAAATCTTCAGGCCTATATTCAGACTTGACAGTAGGGGTATCATTTCTACCTGCTGTTCACTAACATCTTGCATGGGTTTGAAGACACTTCAGTACTAAGACACAATACCTGCTAATATCTGTTGTGGCAGATGGATTGCTGAACTAAGAAGAAGAAAAAAAAAGTCTGACTTAATTTGGCAAATTTATATACTAGTTAATTCTAGAAACAGAAAACTAGCTTTCTTTCACTAAACAGTATTCGTGTAGCATCTTGCTCACAGTTCTGAACCTTGTTTTGGTCTGTCTTCATTAGCCTAGAAGCAAGATTGTGATAGGCTGAAATGTTCATTTCAAATTCAAAAGGGTTGCAGGAATGAGAGGACCATTTTAAAAGAGGAAAAAAGTTATTTGAGGCCTTACTGTGAATTAGCAAACAAAGATTCTTTTTTAGCTATTCAAACTGTCCTGTCATGGAACTCGAATAGGGAAACCACGAACTGCTTTTCTGGCCTACAGCACAAGTTCCAAAATAATAGCAGGACCATAGCCTAGTGGTTAGGGTACTGTATGAGGCTTCAAGAGATCTGGGTTTATTTCTTTTCTGTCACAAATTACTTCTATGACCTTAAACTGTCTCCTCCACGCCCTCCCCGCCACTGGTCTGGCATTTTACACACTGTGGCCTGAATGCCAGTTTCAGGATGTTTTGCAGGCTAGTGACATAGTGCGAATTGCTCAAGGACTTCTCTGCTGTAGCTGTCCAACTTGGGGAGGAGCAAAGCTGAGGTGAGCCCCTCCACATTGGACTGCATACCAAACCTTAAAAGTGATGAGAAGAAAACAAGGAATGCTTTTCCCCTGTATTTTTAGTAATTAACTGCAGTGAAGTCTTTTCTTGCACTAGGAGGAGCATTTCTCCTGGGGTGACAAATTTGCTTTTTCCCTCTCTCATGCCATCTGTTATAGAAGTGCTGTCTAGCTGCTTTCTTAGGAGTACAGGTTGCAGGGATCCAGACCTGAGAGGTGACTGGCTGTCACTATGTGGACATGTGTTAGAGACAGAGGTTGCAGGGCAAAAACACTGCCGTACTATCTTCTGCTCCAGTAGCAGCCCCTGCTGCATTGTGGTTTATGATTTCTGCAGCAAGATGAGTTGTGCTCTTTTGTTTCCCTGGCCTAGCCAAACAAGGGAAATCAGGCTGTAGACTGGCTGTAGTCCACTCTGGATATTGTCAGTTGGACTACTGCTTTTTACAAGTTGTAAGGAAAGATATGTTAGAAACAAGCATCTTGACTGGTGAGAAACAAAGACTCTATAAGGACCTATGATAAAGCAGAAGGAAAAGGCAGTACAACTCTTTTTCCTTCTAGCAGTTTGACAATTATTTTTGTGTGTGTGTTTTATCCTCTTTAAAACTGAACCTGAAAAAATAATCTACAGTACCAGTCTACAGTAGCAAGCTTTTCTGTGTGAAAGCTGAATTTTTAAATTTTTTTTTTGGTGCAGAATGATGATCAGAGCTGCCCTGATGGTATAGGTGTTGGGTATCTGTCTAAAATAGATGTAAGCCAGTCAAGCTGTAGGGATTTACATATTTGTTTGAGTAGTAGTTATACAGTATTAATGCATGGTACACTTGCAAAACTAGATTTTTTAAAACTGTATCACAAAGTGATGTGTACATCACCTGTTACAGAGAATTTGTGTAATCCTGCTGCATAGTTGCTCTTGCCACATAAGGTGGAATGGCAGGTGGGGCAATACAGTGACCTGCAAGCTACTGTGTAGTTAAAAGTTACTATGTTATTTACATGCCTATAATTCATGAGTAAAAGCAGGGACTTAAACAAGTGTTGTTATTTGCACAATGAATGGTTAAGTTGTTTTTGTTCTGGTTGGCTGATATAATTGCTTTATTTGTTTCTATGTTTTGCACTGCAAAGCTTTATACCAAAAGCGTAGTCACATGTTAGACATATGTGAATTTAAATAAATAAATAAATCTACTGATTCTTTCAGACCCTTATCCAGGAAATTCTTCCATGGATAAGTCTTGCTTATCCCAAGGTTTTAAAATTCTGGCTCTGTGCGTGATGAACATCTTCATGCTAGCTCAGGAGTCTTTTTTCTTTAGCATTCATTCAAGTCTTTGAATTTCTAAGATCAGCAATTTCTCTTATCTGTTCCTGTCAAAGGTCTACATTAATTTTCAGCTTCAATTAGTATAACTTTCTTAAACCCTCTTTAGTATTAAATTACATAATTTTTAATTGTTTAACAATAACTTGACTTATCAGTTCATGTATTTTCACTCTGTGTATTGTATGTTGTCACGTATCAAGGCAAATGTTGGGGTATTTTGATATTATGGCTGTGTCATCATTCCTTCTTTCTGTTTTTTGAGGATGGGATGCTTGGCAATTTTGAAACTTCTCTCTCTTTTTAAAGTTGCTGAACACTCCCCCATTTAAGGTGTTGTTGTGGTTCTAGTTGCTGTATAGTCATCTCACATTGGAGTAGATTTGATAAAAATTCTGCAGCAGCCTCAAAATGTGCCAGAAAGAAAAATTACAACCATTGCAAATATATGCAGTAACTGTATAAGTGTTTCCTGATACATACTTTCAGATGCTATCCTAGTGCTTCCTGGACAGAGTGCCTTGAATTACTTTCCTCACAGCCTAAAAGAGAGGCGGGTTTGCATAACATAATCATGGGACATGCTGATCATGGCCTTTATATCAAACCTTGCTGCATATAGGTGTTTTTGTGGCATTCACTGCTTGTTTTATTGACATTCTTGGAAAGAAAAGCTGTAAAAAGTATCTTTATGTACACCTGTAAGCCTGGACAGCCTTGTTACACTGTGATCTGTCCAGGATTAATTAAAAAATTTCTTCTCAGAGCCTCTTGGAATTCATCATTTAGCCAGATGGTGATTCCCTTGAGGAAATGTCATCAGTTAATAAGACTGCATTGACTCAAGAATTACTACTTCCTTAAATTTAGCAACTAAAGTTACAATTAAGTGTCTGTTTTACCTTTGCTTTCAAGAGCAAAAGTGCAGTAAGATAACTTGACCAAACTTTATAATGATTTGAAAGAAAAGGAATCCCAGATTTCACAGTAGAAAATATAACTGAAGCAAATGTATTATAGACCTTGGTTCCCATGGAGCTTGGAGGATGCTGTAAATTTACCAGTTAAAAAGAAAGCTTAAAGAGAAGATATTTCTCTCTGGAGCTGTCTAATCCACAAATGCTAGGCTGTTCTTACACTGGAAACTCATGTGTTTAAGTCTTATGATCCATGTTACTTGCACTTAGTTTCTGCGTGATCGTTGTCATCAGAGTCATGCAGAGTCATGCAGAATGAAGGTGTAGTAAAAGAATGCTACCACGGAAACCTAACCTTAAAAAGTGTTCTGGAGTTTTTAGTAACTTGAAAACAGTCCCTTTCCTTTATTTGGCCTCTTTTCTTCAAGTTGTACAAGGCGAGTACTAGGTTGTTCAGCATTTAGGTCTGTTCTCGGCAGATTGGTCTTGCATGTTGCAATGGTCAGTCCCCTTCTTATAACAGTATTTTTGTCTGAAATAATTTGTCTCTTGCATCATGCTTTCTACTGAAACACTCCAGTGGTCCAGAAGTAGACAGTCAGAATCAGCGTCTCCAAGTTACTGTCTGTGTCTTTTGATATCTCACTGCAGTGCTAATACTAGTCTTCTTTCTTTGATTGGTCTGCTGATCAGAATACAGTGTATAAATTTCATACTTGACAAATTTAAGCTTGTTCAGTAGAGTACAACATAAAGTTTAATTGTACTTGCTTGAGTGCCAGGACTTCTTTAACCAAGGGGAAAACAACATGGAAGGTACTAAAGACTATGTATTTTGCTTAATATTTGATAAAATACTCATTATTTGTTTTGTCCTGAACGTAAAAGACTGAAGGATTCCTGCAAGTATGTGAAGTTACTATCATTTAATTTCTTTCCAATAAAGACAAAGTTTGTCTTATTGTGGCCTCACAGCCAGTAAGAGTATTAGAGTTTAGGACTCGATAATTTAAAATGAAATTTGGACAACTGTTGAAAAAATGTTTTGTGTGGTTAGACGTGATTATTCTTTTGAAGTTTAATAGCTGATAATAATTGTATATTTTCTTTAAAATATTAAGAATAACAAATCTGTTCAAAGAGAATAAGATGTTGTAAGTTTATAATCAGTCCTAAACTTAGTAACGAGTTTATTCTGTCAGTAATTCAAGTTACTTTTTTCTTCATAGTTAAATAAATTTATGGGCTTTTTTATGAAGGCTATTTTTCTCCCTGCCTTTTCAAAAGGCACTGGTTCTGTAAATGTGAGCATAGTATATAAAACAGTGAAGTATGCCTACAGTCATTAACATTTACATATGTTGATTGCTTACAATAATTGCCTAATAACTTTTTCCACATAATCAGTTATTTAATGGCTTCAAACCTGTAAGGGGGGGGACGGGGGGGGGGGGGGACATGACTGGGGATTTTTGATGAAATTGCTTGGGTTGAAAAGCCAGGGTATAATTGATGCATTATTCATCTCTCAATTTTATGGCTAATTGAATGTTAGAGGGGTCACACAGGTGACAGGGCACTGAATGCCTTCTTAAGAAGGACAGATAGGAAGCATGGTATGAAAGTTGGTCTGTGGAATGACATTGTCTCTGTAGAGTACTGGAGCTAATAACCTGAAGAGGAAAGGGCATTAATGAAGGGTGCTTTTCTAATAGGACTGTAGGAAGGTAATTTGTCTGTGAGGCAAGATTAAGAGATACGTGCTGACTGTGTTCTTGACCCTCTCTCTCTAGCTGTCGTTCTGCATTGCTCCATAAAGCCAGGACAGCTCTTCTGTTCTCAGGTTTGCCCTTCCTGAGGAAGAGCCGTGCCTGACTTTGCCAGCACATGCTGTTCCCAGAGACACAGTGGATCTAGAATATGTGGTGGGGAGGGAGGTCCCTTGGGTAAAGCCAGGATGGTCCAAGGGGGTTCACAGTCTGCACCCCAGCTATTGGTCCCCACCACACTGGAAAGAATGAGGTTTGGAAAATGCGAGCTCCTTGCACATGTGCGTTTGCACACATATGTTTGCTGGGGTACCAGTGGCTGAGACAGGCAAAAGGTGTTACAATACTGCTGGAACAGAGGGCTCAGCTGTGGCTCTGGGTAGAGTGTTTGGCAGTTTGGTGTGCAGGCTACTTCAAAAGGGTCTGTGTGGGTGGTGCTTTTACTGGAAGCTTGTCTTCTCTAGCACTGCTGTTCTTACTCTAACTAGACAGAAGCAGGAAACCAACATATGAGGTCCTAAACTGAACCTCTAAGAAGGCAGTATTTAAGTTCACAAATATGTCCATCTATAACCCACACTTTTTTTATCAGTTTTTGATCTGCTGGTCATCTTATTTCCAAGGCCTAGTATAATTGTTGCAGGTGTATAAGGATCTTTATGCTCCTGTCTGTTAAGGCATATACTGAAAGTTGTTTTGCTATTACTACTAAAAAAACTGTTCCCTGTGTTTTTACTATCCAAAACACAAACATAAATTTTCTTCTCGTTTCCCTGCACATTAAGATTTTTGTTGGGTTTTTGCGTTAAGAAAGAGAACAGCTTACGAACATTTTGGCTCATCGGAATTCTTAATAGTCTTGTTAAAACAGGCCATTGTAAATTTCCACTTTCATGTTGCTCCAAGATAGCTGATTTTTGTGACTTCTGTGTAGAAATAATATAAAAGTTGTGTCCCAAGCAGAAAGCATTCAGAAATAAGTCATTTCATACTGATATTTCCAGACAAGTATGAGACCTTCATACATGTTTCTAAAATTTAGGTAAACTTAAAGCAAAAATTATGCATTTAACTTCAGGCAAATTTTGAAACTTGGATGAAAATTCTTTGCTTTGTAGGTGAACTTTAAGGAATTATATGCTTCAAATTTTTCTAAAATTCCTTAAATGTTTAAACTTAGGATTTTTTTCTATCACAACAGTTTCCTTTATGTAGCATTTCTCTGTATTTAGTTTAAGATATTTGAGAAATCAAATTGGCTGCTGTTACATAGGAACTTTGAATGAGCACGCCCGATCTCTTTGTATAGGTTTTAGACATTCAAAAATGACTTTACGACTCAAAACGCAGCCCACAGTGCACCTTTGCCTAAGTATCTAGAAAGACAGGCTGAGTGGTGCACATTTCTAGTGATACTCCACAGTTTTGGCAGCATTTAAGTTACAAATGCAAAGTACTTATTATCTGGCTTTTTATTAGTTAAAGAACAACTAGAAAGCCTAAAGGCATTATTTTCTCTTTAAGTACTATAGAAGTAAGTCAGTGAATACTAACTTCTTTTTAAAAGGAAAAATGTACTTGTGAAATTGTTGGACTTTGGGGAAGGAAGATGACATCTATTTTAGGTGCCTGTCCTGCTCACTGAAGTAGTGTGTCTTGCTTGAGGAGGTTATACAAGGCCCACTGTGTGGGAAGTTATCCTTAAGGCATAAGGATATGCCTGTGATATCTGTGAAATGTTTACAACTGCAACCACACCAGTGCAGTTTCATACTTGGATGTGCGACAACAGTGTGAGTCTTTGCAAACACTTAATGCAAGTCAGTCACTGCAGCCTTAGGTACACTAGAAGGTGTCTGTGTGCTAATGTAAACTAGTCATTGAGTTCATAAGGGACCAGTTACTGTTCACTAGATCCCTGTATAGGAACTTACAGTGAGGACTGCAGCTCCCTTTATATAGCCTGAGCTAAGAATAGAGAGGGGTTTTGTGTTACCTCACTTGATGAACCAGTTTTAATGCCTGAGGGTAGAACTTGAAGTTTTCTGCATAGTAAATGAGCAAGGGAAGAAAGAGATAAAGTTTTCACCTCTGGAGAATACAGAAGGTATGCTACATTTTTTTTCTGAATAATATAGGAAATGTGGGCTGTTGGCACTGGATAGTGACAATAATTCTTCAAGTACCCCAATGTGAACATGGTATAGACTATCTTACTGTTGTGTAAAATCACACATTGACTTACTCAGAACTGCATTCTCTGTAAGTGCTTTCATGGATGGACCTTGGTAAGGGTAGCACTTGTGGAAGGCTTGGTAAATTCTGTTCTACCTTCTTAGGTCTGTATCCTCACTTTAAGTCTCCACCTTTTTTATTTACTTAAATGATTTATCTGAGGCCATATCAAAAGTCTGCAGAATAGCTGCTGGGGAGAGGTGTGGGGGGGAATTCTAATACTGTTGTATTCTAGTACTGTTGTACATTGTATTGTTTGCTTCCATAGTTGATTTTAATATTAAAAAAAAGTAACTTTCAGTCAGACCTTCCGTCTCTAATAGAATTTCACAGTTGAGTCAGTGGTCATGAGTCAAAAGGACAATGTTTGTACAAACAGCATTACTGTAGGCATGGCACAGTTTGAGAATTGGTAGTTAAATGTTGGAAGGCAAAAAATCTTGAGTCCCTCAGAAGTTAACTGTTAGAGACAACTCTAAGCTTAGCTTTGTCTCCTGGCATCTCAGATATGACCTAAAGTGGAGTGTTGTTTAATATGATAAAATGTGTTGTTAATATATCAGTGTTTATACATTGAAATAACTTTATTCAAACTAGATGTTACATAAGCTAGGAAAGTGTGCATGCCTCTAAGACTAACAATTTCTCCAGTTTGAAAAAATAAGTTCAGTCTTCTTAGGAAATTGGTTAGCTTTTCACAAGATATTTATCCTGAATAACAACTCCAGCTGCTTTAGGTAAGTAAATAAATACACACATAGCCCTAATTATATATACACTTAGAACAGATGTGAGAAATAACCCATATAACATTCATAGGTGTATTACATGGGTCAGAAAATTATGGCAAAAAAATGTGATCTACATGTAGACTGCAATGGAGAAATAAAATGGAAGGAAAATGCAATGAGGAAGGATAAAGTTAAAATAATAACACGTATATGAAATAACCACCATTTTGTATGCACTGTGGAAAACATGGTCAGTGAGAGAGAGGGAGGAAGAATAAAAGAACAGTAAGTTACAACTTGAGTTGGAAAGAGTTTTCATGAAGGCATCAAGGCAATGCATAGGACAGACTGCAAGAGGAGTAAATAAGGAGCATGTTGGTGAGACAGGTGGCCATAGCTCAGGTGTAAAAATTCAATATTAACAAAGAAAGGCTTTCACATTATATATTTACCTGCTTACAAATGGCAATATTTCACCCACTAAATCTTAAGGTCTGCAGTGATTGAAATTCAAGAATAATCAAAGCATTGAAATCTTGGCATTCAGAAAATAGATGTCTGAAATCATGTACTGGTCTAAGCTGTATTAAAACACTGTTGGTTTTTTAAAGCCTCTATGCTAAAAGCTGAAGTATGAAAGACAAGATCAAAAAAACCCTTATTTTTATACATACATGGAGAGAGGCAGGTTTTCCAAAGTCTGCATATAAAAATTGGAGAGGCTGGAACTCTTAACCTTGGATCAAAATACAGCTATTCCCTGTTTATACAGTAGTGGTTTTGATGGTGTTGCTGGTGCTGCCTTTTTTTTTTTTTTTTTTTTTTAATGGTCTTCCACCTCTGTCTTGAGGTGCCAGGGAAACCTTTCTCTTCAATTTTTTTGTCTTGGAACACACTGGGACATTTGGAAGGTCAGGTAGATAATGAGGTAATGGTTTTCTTTGTAAGAAATATTTTCTTGTCTAGGATTATGAGATCTTGAAGGGTGAAAAGGAAGGAGCAAAGGTGTTATTGCTGAATAATATACACCTCAATAGTTACTTTCAGAACTTCAGGACATTTTCCCTTCTGAAGCAGCTGTGTTGAAACTGATACTTAACCAGCCAATATTAACAGCTAGGTGCAGCAAGTGCTGAGTAGTACCAGTGGGTCTAGCACTTCAGTTCTCAAGTACTTGTTCTGCGCAGAATCTGTGCATGCATCAACATCAAAAAAGGCAACTTTAAGTTAATACGACAATTTCTGATGAAAATCTTGCTTCCCAGTACTAATCTTTATAGTACTGTATCACTAAAGTTAGGTAAAAAGCCTGCATGTTACACGTAATCAAAATGTTAGAAATGTTTCATAGTTGGTATTTTTCATTAATAACTCATTTTCTTAAATGAAGTGAAGGTTTGGGGGTTTCTTTCTAAAATGTGATCAAATGTGGTGTTCTTGGTGCTGCATGCTGCTGCTTCTGTCCCAATTACCTGTAGCTTTCATGTGATTTCTTTACCATTTGCATGTTTCTGTAAAAGTTTGTGACCTTATTAATTGGCCAGTTAAATTTTCTTGTGTGTGTATATATAGTACTGAGCACATTGACTTGTGTAGGTGATACAGTTGTGATTCTTCAAAATACATACTTGGCATGTATAATTGCAGGAGAAAGGGGAGGATTTGGCAGATAGTTTTTAGAGAACCATATGCCATATTAAGCTGAGGAGAGATATATTCAGCCTTGAGCTGTTCTATAATCGTGGTTTTGTTATCAGTTTAACCAAGGAATATTTTTTCCTAGAGATTTAAATAGACTAAATATCAGATAACTTACTCATCTGGAATCTTGTTAAAAATAAAACAGTTTAGATTTTTAAATGGTTTGTATCCTATTGGTGTAGTATTGATAGTATTACTAAATAAATGTCTGGATCATTTGTATTTCATGCTTCTTCCCTCTGTCAGTGGCAACCATACCTCATTCCTATACATCAGACTTAATCATCTGTATGAGATCCAGTTCTGTTTCACTTGCAGCCTTGCTTTGCATCTAAATTGCTCTTTTTCAGTGACAATTGAGATTGTTCAGAACTGAACAAGATTGTGTCCACTGTAACACTAGAATGTAAAGCTGAAAACTGTGCATAAATAGGATTTACCTTCCACTTACATAGGACCCACAAATTAAATTGTGTGTTAAATATATTTGCATTTGTCAAGATGAGAATCCTGCATTTAAAAAAAATCTCCTGATATGTCCTCTCTGACACAGAAATCTTGTGTTTCAGTGCCTGACTAATCTCTGCCTTGCTGATGCTTTTGAATGAACTTTGTATGTGAAAGCTCTACTAATCCTTGTACTTACTGTTTGAATGTTTGCTACAGGAAGCGAGCAGCTGCAAAGCATCTAATAGAGCGCTACTACCACCAGTTAACTGAGGGCTGTGGAAATGAAGCCTGCACGAATGAATTTTGTGCTTCCTGTCCAACTTTTCTCCGTATGGATAACAATGCAGCAGCCATTAAGGCCCTCGAGCTTTATAAGATTAATGCAAAACTCTGTGATCCTCATCCCTCCAAGAAAGGAACGAGCTCAGCTTACCTAGAAAACAATTCCAAAGGTGCCCATAACAATTCCTGCACTGACAGAAAAATGAACAAGAAGGAAATGCAAGGCCCAAGAGATGACTTTAAAGGTAAGATGTTATTTTAGAATTTTCCTAAAATAAAACACATTTAATACACGTGACTATAAGCCTACAGAATTCACTGTGGTGGTGTTCTGCAGACTTAAGTAAAATACAATATTGAGAAATCAAATATTTTACTATGGATTCTGAAAAATGGCTGGATTAATGGTGAACACTTAATTCCAAATCTAGAACTTTACCACATCTCTGTTAAAATCCATGTGCATTTGTTGCTTTCTGGGATTACTGGTTTTGCAAATATGGAGAGGTTTTTTTAAGTGCTGTTGTATGACTGCTTTAGTTTTGCTAGTTTTGTAACTCTTCTTTAGTTAATGAGTTATAAAAGTTATACTTTAACTATTTCCAGATTTTATGTTAAGAAACTTAACACATGAACAAGAAAGTGATACAGTGGATGATAGGCAATACATCTACCAAACTAAAAAAAGTTTAAGCAAAGTGATTTCTAAGCCAGTGTAAGAGAATGAAATGCCATTCTATGTCTTTTCTAACTTCTATTTAGCTTTTCAAACTCTCTAGAATAGTAAATACATACTAGAAGAATAATTTAGTTCTTGCCAAAACCTGTGGTGCAAAGAGAAATCACAAGCTAAATGAAATTAAAGCTATTAACCTTTGAGCAGGCTTTTAAGTATTATTGCAATAAGTGGTATAAACACAGAAGTTCAGATTCATTCATTGTAGCTGAAGAAGGTGAAATTGTTTACAGCAAAGAATTAAAAAGACCTACAGAATCAGCAATAAAGATAGCACTGTGTTACAAGGGACCTAAGATGCTCCAGTCAATACCTACATCAGTTTGTTCTTTATCTGATGCAAGGATAAATTTGTCCCCAAATTATTTATGATCTGAGTAACTAGAGAGGCAAACAGTAGGGAGGGGAAAGGGGAGCCAGTGTAGTGTTAGATGGGCAAAAGGCACATTACGTCTGTTTTGTGATTTGTCTTTTGGGTTTGTGTATTTTTAATGGAGGTGTGCACTATAGAATTTTCCTCCCTCTCTCTGACCCTACTGCCCTCTCTCCCCAAGATAGATATCTAAGAGTCTTCTCAACCTATCTCCAGAGACAATCTGTTGCCTAAAGCAATGACTCAGACTTCATCTGTTGCAGCATCACACATATTGACCAGTCTTTGTAGCTGTATGGGCAGAGAGCATTAATGTGTTTTTAAAGCCCATCTGAGACTATTAGTTACCTTTGGAATTGGATGATGTCTAAGAAATCCAGCACTCTGAAATTTTTTAAGGTTTATTTGCAGCAACAGGTATTGGGAAAACTGTAGTTAAGTTTAAGAAAGCCAAGGAAAAGGATGTGCAGCTTGCTTTTATGCTTGACATAGGATTGAAAGTTCTAAGTACATTGAAAGAAATGTCCTTCAGAAAGAATTATTTACATTACTTTTCTGTAGTGTTAAGCCCTAAGACTATTACCTTTGGGGGAAAAAACGTATCTGGAGGCTGTTATCAGCATCTTAGTAGTAACTTAGATGGCAGTCCAAAAAGAGGAGGGAAATAGAGAAAATGCAAATATATGAAAAGCATGGGTTACAAATGTAGTCATATATAGAGAGCGCCATTTCAAAATCAGTGTTATAATTACCTGGGAAGCTATTTTCAAGTTTAGTCACCAAAACATTAAATTGGGAACAGAGAAGGTCAGCAGACGGGCAGTGAGCACACAATCATAACAATGCTTCCGTAAGAGATAATGGAAGGATAATTAATAAATTTGCTAATTAGGGAGTGTGTGTTGTCAATATATAGATCACATGCAGTCTTTTTCACAGTCAAGGATCACTGCTAAAGCTGACTTCATGTACAGATTTGTCATGGAGTATTACTGAGAAGGTCTGAGAGGAGATACTTTGTGGGATCGTTTAGTTGCAATACAAAAGGTAAGGGGAGAAGGCATGTGAAAGCTCACATTCAGACACAAGTCTGCTAAAATTGACTTGAGTTAGAAGAAAGTTTCACTTATGATTGTTTTTCTCCAGCTGTTCTCACTGCTGTAAAGTAAAAATGGGGCAGACCCTTATGGCAGCTCAGAGTTTGGTCACAGGATATGACTTAAAACTGTTGTGAAACTGCTGAGGGTAATGCTAAATATTTTAAGTGGAAATAGCACCTGGTTAGTTCCTTAAATATTAAAACCTTTAAAAGAATGACTGGGGAATTCCTGTTGTAAGTATGGAAATCTGAAACGTATAATATTGTTAAATTGTCAACTTTTGCTCATAAACTTTATGCTATGAATAACCTCTGCAATCCAGAGTCACTGAACTTGAGGCTATGGTCCTCATTTTGAGGAGCTATAGCATGGAACAGCATCTGTATCAGCAGTTAAATTTCTTTTAGGCAAGTTTGCCTTGAGCATGCACTGCAGCAGATAAAAATAGATGCTGCACTAAGCTTGAACCTTTCATAATATTTTCAGTGCTATTGGTTTTTTTACCAGGACAGATTTTAGTTTTGAAGCTTCTTCACTGTCTTCAGATTGGTTGAAAGTCAATCTCAGTTGCATGATATAAACTTAATCTTTGCTGTACTATATGTGCTCTAAGAATGGCTTGGGGCTCTGAAAATCAATAGGTTGTCTGTCTTTGCATCATTCAGTTTGTATTTTTAATTTAATGACTGCTTGGAATCAATGTTAGTGTAGGCAATCACATTTCAAAATACTTTAACATATATCTGTCTTTATTAAAATGATATACTTCTTTATGCAGAGGTAGTTCTAGCATGGTTGGTGAATACAGTGCTGTGATGTGTGTTTTTTAGATCTCTAGAGATGCTATTAAACAGATTCAGTTTTAGTTCTAAATTATGTGTCAGTTCAGAAGAATCTGCTTAAACTAGAACATCTTTTCAGGGTCTGATCATGTGGTAATCCTACTCTAAATCATCACCTGATGTGAAAGCATCTGTGGGTTCTGTTTGAGAAGTAGCATAGAAAGCTATAAATAATGTTTTCTCCTTCTCTTTTCTAAAGAGAAAGAAAGATTTCAAATAACAAATGGACCACCAAATTACTTATATCAGAGGTTTGGAGGGGAGGGGGAACAGACAGGTATTTGGAGCCCATGCAGATGATGCGTGTAAACCAGCGTGTTAATCTGAATAGAATTTGTTTATCTCAGGCCAAATGTACAAAGAAATAACCCATATGCCCATCTGTGTGTGCAGTTTAGAAGGCAGTATAAATTTCTGAGCATTGTGGTTGTTTTCTGGGTTTTCAGGCATCAGATTTGTATAAAAACAGTTGCAGAAAGCATTAAAAATAGAAATGAGAAATCTTACTTTCCCGTTAATGTACAACAAAACAAATTATTGAATCTTTTCTTCAAGATCTGTTTTTAAGGGAGAAAGAGTGTGCACATATGTGCATGTGCTGTGGTTGAAAAATGACATCGATTCAGTTTAGTTTGTGTATAGTTTAAAGACTTACTGTGCAGATTTACCAGAAGAATGTATTGTCACACAATCTCACTCATTATGTCTTTTAAAGTTTAAACATCTTACTGATTGGTTTAGTTTGTTTAGATGATACAATACTGTTGACTACCAAATGTAGTTAATTGGCTGCAAAACAGTTTTACTATTGAGCGTGTTCTCTGATCCACATTAATGAATAAAATATTTTACAAAATCATAGTAATAAAATCATAATTCTTCATGCTAATGAAATACAAAGTATCTGTCTTGAATTCACCCAATACTGACACTGGTTTTCCCAGTGTTAATGATGTGATACACAGATTTCTTGAGTAGAGCAAATCAGAAGTATTTTTCTTTTTAAATTTTATCTTACTAAAATTAATACTTTATCTTTTTATAGATGTGACTTTTCTAACAGAAGACAAGATATATGAAATTCTTGAACTATGTCGAGAGAAGGAGGATTATTCCCCTTTAATCCGGGTGATTGGGAGAGTATTTTCTAGTGCTGAAGCATTGGTACAGAGTTTCCGAAAAGCCAAGCAGCACACCAAGGAGGAGCTCAAGTCTCTTCAAGGAAAGGATGAAGACAAAGATGAAGATGAGAAGGAAAAGGCTGCCTGTTCGGCTGCTGCTATGGAAGAAGATTCAGGTGCATCGTCATCTTCATCATCAAGAATAGGTGATAACACACAAGGGGATAATAACCTCCAAAAACTAGGCCCAGATGAAGTGTCTGTAGATATTGAAGCAGTCAGGCGGGTCTATGATAGGTTACTTTCTAATGAAAAAATAGAAACTGCCTTTTTAAATGCACTTGTGTACTTGTCACCTAATGTGGAATGTGATTTGACTTACCATAATGTGTACTCTCGGGATCCTAACTATCTGAATTTGTTTATTATTGTTATGGAGAATGGCAATCTTCATAGCCCAGAATATCTGGAAATGGCTCTACCATTGTTTTGCAAAGCAATGAGCAAGCTACCCCTTGCAGCTCAAGCAAAACTGATCAGATTGTGGTCTAAGTACAGAGCAGACCAAATTCGGAGAATGATGGAAACATTTCAGCAGCTTATTACTTACAAAGTCATAAGCAATGAGTTCAATAGTCGTAACCTAGTGAATGATGATGATGCTGTTGTTGCTGCTTCAAAGTGCTTGAAAATGGTTTACTATGCAAATGTAGTAGGAGGGGATGTGGATACAGATCATAATGAAGAGGAAGATGAAGAACCCATCCCAGAATCAAGTGAACTAACTCTTCAAGAGTTGTTGGGTGAGGAAAGAAGAAATAAAAAAGGTCCTCGAGTGGATCCACTGGAAACTGAACTTGGTGTTAAAACTATAGATTGCAGAAAACCACTTATCCCTTTTGAAGAATTTATTAATGAACCACTGAACGATGTTCTAGAAATGGATAAAGACTACACTTTCTTCAAAGTAGAAACAGAAAATAAATTCTCTTTTATGACCTGTCCCTTCATATTGAATGCTGTTACCAAGAACCTGGGATTGTATTATGACAATAGAATCCGGATGTACAGTGAAAGACGCATAACTGTGCTCTACAGCTTAGTTCAAGGACAGCAGCTCAACCCGTATTTGCGACTTAAAGTGAGACGTGATCACATCATAGATGATGCACTGGTCCGGGTAAGTCATGCAGCAACATGGAACTTAGGTTTGTTGGTTCTGACTAGTGCAATCTATGTGGGCGTTGACTAACTGAAAAGGACTGTGTGTGAGTGCAGTGTTTTATGTACTAGATTTCCTCTAGAAGAAACTCAAATAGCTTTACCATATTAAGTTTGAATTCTGAGTGTGCTGCTGAAGATTTGTATGTTCAGCAGAACCACTTCTACTCAGAGTGGTTGCAGACTTAAATGTTTTAAAGTGTCAAATAGTTCTTATTCCCCATTAACAGATTCTGTGCTGCTACAGCTCTTAATGGTGAGAGTGACCAAGTTCTGTTTCTTTTTCTTTCTCCTCTGGACTGTCTTGGATCATCTTCTGATAGTAGGGTTTTTCAGATGGAAGTTGGAATTAAAACCTTTCAGTTGTGTACTCTTCTTGTGGACTTCTGAACTTCTAGATATGAAGTGGTGGAGTGTCTACTTATTAAGTAGAACTTCTCACTTCTCTAAGCGTTGTTGCAATTTGGTGCAAATACTGATATGACTGAGAAAGGAGAAGACAGACCTGTTAGTACCCAAGAACTGTGAGAGCAACCTGTTTCTGAATATGCTGGCTTCTCAAAGTAAAACTTAAAGCCATTTGTTCACACAGTTTTGGAAGATGGGAATTATACAGGATACAAACTATAGTGTTTCACAGTAAACTTTTTTCCGTAAATACGTCTTTTCATTTTAGGACTCTTCCTCCCTTTATTTTTTGCTTAAAGCTGTTATTTTTTAGAAGCTCATTTTTCTGTGTTCTGTTACTAAAACACAATAAAGTCTACAAAATTTTTAATTTAACCCTGGCTTTTTAAAGCTTGTTGCTGAAGAGCCAGACAAGTATTTGGAGAGACTCTGGAGAAAAGTACCTGGGTTTGCCTCTCAACCCAGCTGTTACTTCTAGTTAAATTTGATGACACTAACTGCTACTGAAGGTCAATTGTGAGAGCCCTAAATGAACTCCCACCTTGATTTTTCTGTGTACCTATGGATTTCCAGGTGGGTTAGCTGCTTCAGGGAAATTGCTGATATTATGACTTTTCAGGGGAAACCTTTGTCTCCAGTACCAATAGGAAAAATAAAATTGCAATGCAGAAATGGCTTCTGTCTGTAAACCCAATTTTATATTAGGCAAATGAGAAATACACTGTTTTAAATTAAAGCCTACTGTGTACCAGTTTTCTAATTTAAGAATACTCTTTGTAATTTCACTACCTATCAGATTTGGGGTTGTATCGAGTTATGTTTTCTCACATTAATGCAATAGAGTTTATTTTCTTGACTGTTCAGCTTTGGGATACATAAATACTGGGGAAAAGGGAGGGACAGCACTATATTTTTAGGAGAGGATGGGCTAAAAGAGAGTAAGACCTTGGTTTAGGGAGATGTTAATTTTAATGTCAGTTCCAGCAGAGAGGAAGCAGACCTCCTTCTTCATGCTGATAATGACAAGGGAAATCTATAAATATGAGAAAAGGCCTTCTTCCACATATTGCTTGTTGTGGAAGGAAGTTGAAATCTTTGAGGACAAAAAAATGTTTGATGGTGCTTAGAAAGCTCATGGGCAACATCAAGTTGGTGCAGCTGCTATATCGCAACAGGGCCACAGCATTCACCACCATGCACACTCTTGGTCTGTTGGAAATTTCAATAATTTAAATCAGATTAAGCTCAAACATACTAATTTAAATTGTGATGGGCTTGCAGCAGCCCTTGCACAGCCTAGCAGTCTACGAGTACATGCCTGGGCAGTTGCCATGGATCCTCTTATGGCTGTTATTTTAAGCTGTCAGAACATGCTAAATTATGGTTATCTGACTCTGTCAAAGCCCCAAGGAGAGTAAGAATTTTAAACTGTTTATTCTGGGACAGAATATAAAGGGAAAAGATAAAATTGTTCGAAATTCAGGTAGTCTGAGCTGAACTGTAGTGTTAGTCAACAAGACCAAGTGCGGTCCAGGCATTTCTCGAAAGTGGAAAATAGATTATATTCAGTAAAATGGAGATGAATGAAGACTCACCATCCTAGCTGGAGGAAGGGAGTATGTGCCATTTCAAACAGATGCAACAACGTAGCTGTTGAGATCATGTGGACTTAGAGAAAATTGTGTTGATACATGTAGTGGGTATAGAAGTCACCTTTTAACTATTGGTATGTTTTGACTGATAATAAGGAGTATCAGTGCTCAAGGAAGAGATATTAAATATTCCTGAGGAAGTGTTAGGAGGTCAGAAAGGAGCAAATGGAACAATACAATGTCTCTGTTTACTGTGGTGTGCTTATGTTTCTTTCATCTGTTTCTTCTCATTTTAGTATCAAAAAGATGCAATAGAAATACATTCAGAGTTCAGAGTCTCTTCAGAGAGATTGTAAAGCCCTCTTAATGGTAAAAAGGGTGATGGAGAGGACATAAAAGATGGCATGGAGATGTTGAATGGGAAATACTGTTTTTTCAACTGGTAGCACCCAGTCATATTATCAGGAAGCAGGCTTAACATAAGCAAAATGACATATTTTTTCCTGATTTTTAAGATACACTGTGTACCTTAAAATTATGGATGTCTTTGCCCAGAACTTGTAGCTCTTCATGAAAGAAAGATCCATCAAAAGGTAATAGGCATTACAGGCATTTTGATGTGACCCACACACAAACCTCAAAGTCTGTAAGCTGCAAGTCTCCTGGTAGCTGGAAAAGTATTGCAGGGAAAATACTGTTCCACACTGTCATCTTGCAGTTTCTTCAGCGAGTGCCTAATGTGTTTAAGAATTGTATGCTGTTGTTACAGGTACTTCTGTAACAGGTTGAGAAGTGATTTTGGTAATTTTCACAATTCATTTTTGCTTCCTAATTGGTGTAAAATAGGTCTGGAGAATCTTCAGTCTTATGTCCTAATCCTTAAAGTAACTTGCTTTATCTTTAATTGTAGTCAAAGATGAGGTACTCTGTGCTTCTGTAGCAGCACTGACAGCATCAAACCTAAGTGAAAGCTGCATTGTATGAGTTTACATCATTGATGGTTGCAGTTTTGGGTGCAGTATTGAACTTTGGAAAGGTCTCACTGAAAACTATCAGAAAGATCTTGCCAAGATAGTCTTCACTAGTAAAAGCATATTCTTAGATCTGTTCAGTGGCAAAATGTTTCCAAACATGCTTAAATGACAGGTAAGTAATTATAATTACCATTATTTTTACCCTTGAATTGCATTTGTTATTTCTGGAGTTTGAATACTTACAGGCTTGTTTGAGTTGTAAGTAATTACGTACTTGTGTCACTAGACCTGTGTCTTTACAGAATAATCAGTGTAGACTTTTTTGACTACATACGGAATAACTCTAACTTCCTGATAAAAGCATTTTCAGAAATATTGATTAAAATGAGGTTGAGATGATCTTATTAATATTTTCCTTATTGAAGTTGGATATTTTTCAAGCAAATATGTTGATCAGCCTTCATAACTTCTTGCAAATGGACTAAGTACCGCTCTTTCTTTGCTAATTAGTCGAGCTAATGAAGTTATCACCAAGCTGTTTTTTCTCTTACCAATACTTAATATTTAAACTTTTAGAATTCAGTATGTACATCTTCTCACTTTTTGGACTTCATTAAAACAAATATGAGCACTGGTAAGTGATTTTTATTATTATTATTACTGTAGGTTTTTTCTTTTATTGAGAATTTGAAGCAATACCTTTTAAATACCTTTGAAGCAATAATTTGTTTAAAGTTGCTTGAACACATACATCTAAGCAAAAATTTTATTTACGGATTCATTGTTCAATTTCTTCACATGTATGAAACTTGAATCAAAGCTATTTTTCTTTTTTTAATTGAAATGAATTTTAATGAAACATGCTTTCTTTGTATTATATACTTTTTGTGTGCTTATTTGTATGTATGTTAGTCTGAAAAGTCACTGGGGGGGGAGGAATATTAGAATTAGTGAAGTGCTAGTCCCCACTTTTATTAAGGAACCCTTACATTTGGGAGTTGGTGGTTCAGTTTGCAGTTCTTGAAAGCGTTTAACATGCTTTTTGGGGTCTAACAAGCTTAAGAGGTTAGCTGTACTCCTGCTGACTCATGTTATGTGGATATGATAGTAATGAAGTTTATCCTTAAATGCCCTCTTCTGCCTTTTTATCCATCCAACAGTTATTTTTCATCCCTTTCCGAGTTTACTCTGCCTCCCCTGCCCCCCCTCCCGATTTTAGGTGGATTTATTCTCAGGTAACAGTAATTTAAAGGGTGTGAGTTACGACACATAAGTTCAGCAAGTGAAAATGTGGTGGGTTCTTTCAGCAGAGTCTGGCTGGTACTTGCTCACAAATTAGAAACTCACTTTGACAAATTTCACATTGAATGTAGATGGCTTGCAAGCAGCAAGCCTCACTTGCTTGTAAGACTGCTGAATATATTGCTGAGCAAAAACTCTTATGTGACAACTGAAGCCAGTAGGCAGATTCTCTCGTACATTAGCAACAAAGTACTTCAGGAGCTTTGAGGTTCTTTTAGACTAAATCAGTGTTTATGTGTGTTCAGTGGAAAATCTCGGCAATAGTATGCCTTGGTTGCATGCAGAACACGTGTGACTGTTCGTGTATGCAAGCTCCACTGGCAAGTGTATGCATGAACCATAAGTACAGCTTGAGAGGATGCTTCTTAGTCACTTTAAGTATTACTTCACATGCCACTTCGCAGAAAAAAACGTAGTGACCAACTTATGTCATGATGTGTCGCTGGTACTTTCAAACTTGAATTAGTTGTGTTTGTGTCATTTTTGCCTTCAAGTGTGGAAAGTATTCCTGCCACTGCCTGAAAGAGAATTTCTATGTTACATTGCTAGAACTTGAGGGGGATTTTGATCATTTTTAAATGAATAGAGATTAGTTCAGTTACTATCAATTTTAAGAAGTTGGCCAAACTCTGGTGTTATGTTAAGCTTTTAAATGTTGTCATATTTCTGTCATCCAGTGGAAGATTCCTGTCTTTCAGGAAAGCACAATGTTGTTCTGTAAGCAAAGTAAATTATACAGTCTCTTATGCTGTGCCACAATATCATGTTTCAGCCAACAAAATGCAGGTATTCTTTATAACGTTGTGTCTCAGCTTTCAGCTTCTCAATTCATACTTAGTTTTTGATGCTGCTGCTTCAGACATGCTACACACATGCTATTTGGGAAGTCCATGAAAAATGTAATGATGACTTCATCTGCTTGGCCAGTCAAAGCATTGTGACAGAAAACATATTGGCTTCTAAAACTTTGGGAATTTACACACACATAGATTGGGTTTATCCAGCAGCATGTTCACGTGGCAGGTCTGATTATTTATAAAAACAAACAACTTTAAACTGAAGTTCATACTTCCTTGCTGTAGAAACACTGCTGCAGTTCTGCTAAAATGCAGTGCCTCTACCATCGTGACTAATGCTGTGTTTTCCACTGAGTTCAGTTTTCTTGTGAAGCATCAGTGTTGAGACATGGATGTTCAAAGGAGCAGCTAAATCCGCAACCTTCAGTTGAGCCACTTAGCAACATTGTCCTGGTTACAGAATCTACTTCAAGGAACATTAGGCTTTGACTCAAAATACGGCCTTTTTGGTAATCCTTTATATGATTGCCTCAGACATGCAGCATACCTGTCCTGGTTTCAGCTGCGATAGAGTTTAACTTTCTTCCTAGTAGCTGGTACAGTGCTGTGGTTTGTATTTAGTGTGAGAATAACGTTGATAACATGCTGATGTTTTAGTTGTTGCTGAGTAATGCTTATCCTAAACTAAGGATATTTCAGTTTCCCATGCTCTGCCAGCAAGCAGGTGCACAAGAGGCTGGGAGGGAGCATGGCCAGGACAGCTGACCTGGAGTAGCCAAAGGGATATTCCATACCATACCACATCATGCTCAGTAGATAAACTTGGGGGGAGATGGCCGGAGGGGCAAATTGTTTCTCAGGTATCGGTCAGTGAGTGTCGAGCAATTGCATTGTGCATGGCTTATCTTTTTCTTGGGGTTTATTTCTCTTTTTGTTATATTTCTTTTCATCATTATTAATGTTACTAGTGTTAGTAGTAGTAGTAATATATTTTTTTATTGTTGTTGTTATATTTTAATTTAGTTATTAAAGTATTCTTATCGCAACCCACGAGTTTTACTTTTTTTTTCTGATTCTCTTCCCCATCCCACTAGAAGTGGGGAGGAGTGAGTGAGCAGCTGTATGGTGCTTAGTTGCTGGCTGGGGTTAAACTACGACAGCACTGTTCCAATCTGCCCAGCCAGCATTGCTCAACTAAGTGTTTCCTTCCCCTTTTTTTAATATTGCTCTTTGATTACATCACTCATTTCAGCATAGTTCTCAGCCAAAAAAATAATTTTGAAATAACTTTTTTAATTGCTTTATATGTATAAATATGAGCACTCTCCTTGGTGTAAGTGTATTTCTGTGACACAAGAGAGCCTTTACACAATGACAAAGGGTTGCAGTCCCAAAAGAAAAGCAGAGGCAATACTTGCTTTCTCAGAACTCATAAAAATTCATAAAACTTGCAAAATAGTATATTGCTGGTGGTAAATACTACAAAGCCAACAAAGTCATGACTGGAGAGAAAAAAACAAAGCATTGTTAGTGCCAGTTGCAAGTGGAAGGGATTCAAATAGGAGAACTTCTGTCTGTCTAGCTTGAATGTATAACCTGTATTTACAGTCTTAAAATAAATGCTACTTCTCTGTATTTAAAAAGTCTCAGTGGTATTTGGAACATGGCTTAGGTGCCATTGTCGTCCTATTCAGGAACAAAAATTTTTTACACTTCTGTAAGATGCATAATTTTAAGATATACATGAAAAGCAAGATGCAAAACTACACTATTATGGAAAGCATGATGAGAATACCAATGGGGGAGAACTGCAACATGGTTTTTGCTGCAGAAGTATTGTTGATAAAATAGAGTGAATTTCAAAGAATAAATGTTATTTGGTCTCCTTGGGGCAAAAATAGTTCATTGCAAATGATATGCAATAGAATACCAAATGCTTTAGGTAGTACATAACTAAGTTTTCCAGATAATCTTGTAATTTAATATGTATCTTAGTCAGCTATTCTGACTCGCTGTCATTATCGGGGTCTACGTGGCTTGCCTCCATTTTTTTAACTGAGCTTTATAAGCTACGGAGTTACACTCTCTTCCTGATACTGTTTTTCAATACCAGTTAGTGCAAGTCTTCACATGCTGGTTTCACATGAGGAGCTTCAAAGTTTTCAAACCTGTTATGCTAACCACCTTAGCTCTTTCACCCAACTAGCCCTGCTGTGCTGCTTGAAACATGGCTGGCTGGCTAACTCAGCAGTTACCAGGAGAAAATGTATCTTACTGGTGGTGTCACTTTATGGGTTGATGGTGTCATTATTGCTGCCTTTATCCTCTTTGTTCTGTTCCTGTTTTCTTTTACACTTGTGTAGTAAAATTCTGGGACGTAAAGAATGTGTTGGCGTGTGTGGGGGTAAGGTAGGGTAGTGAAATAAAAAGGTTTGGCGTGTTAAGGACACCTGCTGGTAACTACAGTGTGCTCTAGCCTGGATTAGAGGCAAATCTCACCAGTAATATGGTTTGGTAGAGGAATGTACAGGTCCATCTGTGCCTTACTTTACTGCAGTTGAGTTTTCTTTGCCATGTAGGTACGTTTAATGTAATCATGCTGCACAGGTTTAACCAATATGTTTACGCTTTTAAGCAGTATGTTTCTTACCAGCTGCAAAATATTCCTGCATAACTTCTGATTTACTGAAAGGATACATTTTTGTTGGAAGAAAGTGAAAGACCTGTAATGGCCTTTATATAGACATGCAGCCCTTTCCTATGAAATGTCACAACTTCTGTTTGACCTTAACTGAATTTTCACTTTCATGGAAGCAATGCAGTAAATCTGTTTAAAGGCACTGAAAAAAATAAGAGCAAGAGATTTCTGAGACTTCTTCATTAGGGTCAGGAGGAGAGGGGACTGATTTGACTGTAATATTAGTGTCTTTTTATTTCTGGGGGTTTTTTCCCCCAGCTCTTTGTTTGCAAGATGCAGCTGCTAGTCAAATGCTTGTCTTCTGTCTTCCACTTTAAATTATCACATGAAAGTTCTGAAAACATATCTGTGTAATCCGTTCACAAAACCATTCATTGTCAAACATGTAGATCAGATTGCAGTCTCTTTTCATTGTCAGATGAATTTAATTATCCCAGTAATACATCTTGTTTTCATACTGTTTTCTGTGAATTTTGTGCAACACAATGCTAACTTATTTAAAGTAAGTGCTTAAAAGAATAGAAATGGAGAACGCTAACAGATTTAGTTGGCTAACAGAGCAGATCTGTGGTAAGTTTCTTGCTGTGTTAATCCCCAAATTCTAATACATGCATAGAGTGATTTAGCACTACTATTGGTTTCTGATATTTTACTGTTGTGATTTATACTTGATCTCTTAGGTTTGGAGGGTAGTTTTGATTTCATTATTTGATACTCAATTGACTCTTCTAGTAAACAGATTTACTAATGAAATACTTCTATCTATTCACTCAATAGTTAGAGATGATTGCCATGGAAAATCCTGCAGACTTGAAGAAGCAATTGTATGTTGAATTTGAAGGAGAGCAAGGGGTAGATGAAGGAGGTGTTTCCAAAGAATTCTTTCAACTGGTCGTGGAAGAAATCTTCAATCCAGATATTGGTATGTGTTCTAATAATTTACTAATTTATCAGATTTTTCCCATGAAAGATTGGACCAAATTATTTTTGAAGGTCCCTTCCAATCTGGGCTGTTCTATGTTTATGTAGTGCCTTTCTATATCTGCTGCTGCTTCTCTCTGAAGCCCTCCAGATTTCTTGGTGATTATGCGAGTACTTGACCCATTGATGCTCACTATGTCATCATCAGTCATCCTCCTAAGGAGAAGTGATGAAAAGGAATAACTGTGTATAGTTAGTGAAAGCTACCATTACGTGTTTAGATATAAATCAGTAGTGTAGGGTTGCAGGGTTCCCTTGTTTGTTCTCTCACCTTTCTCCTCGCTTTGCTTTGTGATTAGCTTCTAGAATTAGTAAACAAACCAAAGAGGAAGAGCTTCTGCAAAAAAAAACCAGAGTAGGACTATGGTGAGTTTTTGAGTTATTTCCTCCAGCTTAAAAAATCTGATAGTCTCAGTTCTTCTAATGATTTAATCTAAAAGGGGTACAGATCCAAAATGTGACAGTAATGTCAGATTTGATTGTAGTTAGCTAAGAACTAGGAGTAATTTGATATATTGGAGCCAGAGTTTTGTATTTGTGTTTTAACAGTAACATTTCCATCTTACTCTCTTCCCTTGCTCCCTGCACCAGTCTTTTATGCTTCTGTCTTTATACCTGCAAGGACATGCTGCTTTTAATATGCAGCTTGTCTACTGTTCTGAAAAAATTAAAATGTTTTAAAATGTTGTTTCCATGCCTGGAAATCATGACACTTAGCTGTACAAGCAACAGGTCACTGGGACTATACTTATCCAGGGTGGTCTCTCCCTTCCCTTAAGTCTATGGGGTTTGCATTTATCTTGCTTCAGTATCTAGTCAGGTAAGCAATGGATTTTAACTGTGGGACTCACTTAAATAGTTTATAGCCTGTACACAAACTGGTTTCATAAACAAGAGCTAATCTAGTGGCTTGCTACAGCCAAAAGGGTAAGGGACTCTTTGCCCTTTCCTTGTCTGTACAGTCCTATCTGCTCTCTCCAGCTCCTGGCATGTGCCAGTTCAGCAGTTTGTTGAAACCTTCTCTGAAGATACTCAGCTTGTGAACTTGGCAGGAGATTGGTCACCTGAAATAGTGAGCTGAATCAGACAAAGGGATAGGGGAACAAAGCAAAACCTCTCCCTTTCAAGAATGACAAGCTGTTAAAATTGCAAGCCCTCCGGTGAAACAACAATCCCATGTTACATTTTCCCCTCAAGTTAGAATGTATGTGATAGGTGCAGCAACAGTGGACCTTATCGAGTACCTTTAATAAAAAAAAAAAAAAAAAAAAATCTATTGAGCATCTACGATCATATGTGATAGTTAATCCCAGCTCCATCATCATAGCTTCCAGTTTAATAATAGGGCTGCATCTAGTCCTGTTCCTTTGCTGGAACTGCCCAGAAAAGCTTTTGAGGAAAGGCTATCACTTCATAGTAATTGGAGTTCTTCAGGATTATTTCACCACATGTTTTTTGATGGTGTTTTGCACTGTTGTATTTATCAAAGATACAATCTATGTTGACAATGTGCTGCTGCTTCCTCAGTAATGGAAGGGGATGAAAGGTTGTGTACGTACAGCTTCAGTGGCATTGCAGGATGTTGTATCACAGGTCTCCTGTATACTTTTAGTGGTAATGTGAGTAACAGTATTTTGAGCAGCTCCAGTTACCCTAAGGTAAGTAGCTTCTCTTTGCCATTAAATTCAGCGTAATGTTAAGTTAAACACTCTTTAGAGGCATTATAATGCAAATGGGTTTATAATGGTATGTTTTACTTGTAATTTTTATTGAAATGTAACCATAATTGTTCAAAATCATTTTTTTACAGGGATGTTCACATATGATGAATCTACAAAACTGTTTTGGTTTAATCCATCCTCTTTTGAGACTGAGGGTCAGTTTACACTGATTGGCATAGTACTGGGTCTGGCTATTTACAATAACTGTATACTGGATGTACATTTTCCCATGGTTGTCTACAGGAAGCTAATGGGCAAAAAAGGAACTTTCCGTGATCTGGCAGACTCTCATCCTGTAAGTTCATTGTGCTCTTTGAGTTTATTAATGCATTTTCCATGCAATAACTTAATCTAGATTTAAATTAAACACAAGACCGCTGTCAGAAGTGGAAGTGACATAACCAGTGACTTGTGTGAAGAGTCTGTATTTGTTAAAATCATAAGCAATAAAACCTCTTAGTACATCTGGTTTGGAGGAGGCAGAATTGTCAAGTCAACTTGGATACCAATAAAGCTTTGTTCTATTTTTTTACATACTGCCTGAATTGCTTAATACCATTAAGCATAAACTATTATTAATAGTATCTTCCCAAAGAGACTTCTAAAATTAGGCTGTTTATATCTATTTGTAGAAGTAGATTTCTACAAAAAATGTGAAAGTAACAGTAGGCATGCAAAGGTGTGATACTCATTGGTTTTTGTCTAAAGCAAAAGATAGATGAGGCAGTTCATAAAGATCCCTGCAGTTTGGGAGTAGTGATTAGTGTTCATCTTCCCCCACCTCTCTCCAGTTCATGGCTATACAAAAACACTAAGCTGTGCTCATGCTTTAGTAGATAGAGCATAGAAGTATGTATGCAGGATGTGTTGGCCATGCACCATCTTCAAAGATCATCAGTAACCTTCCATCATGCTAGCTAGTATGAGTTATTAGTATGCTTCATTTCCAGTTCAACAAGGCCAAGTGCAAGGTCCTGTCCATGGGTCAGGGCAATCCCAAGCTCAAATACAGGCTGGGGGATGCGTGGATTGAGAGCATCCCTGAGGAGAGGGACTTGGGGGTGTTGGTTGACGAGGAAGCTCGATGTGACCCAGCAATGTGCACTCGCAGCCCAGAAAGCCAACCATATCCTGAGCTGCATCAAAAGAAGCATGGCTGGGAGGTGATTCTCTCCCTCTGCTCAGCTCTCGTGAGACCCCACCTGCAGTACTGCATCTGGCATGTTGGGCCCCCCAACATAAGAAGTTCATGGACCTGTTGGAGTGAGTCCAGAGGAGGGCCACGAAGATGATCAGAGGGCTGGAACACCTTTCCTATGAAGACAGGCTGAGAGAGTTGGGGTTGTTCAGCCTGGAGAAGGGAAGGTTCCAGGGAGACCTTATAGTGGCCTTCCAGTACCTAAAGGGTACTGGAAGGAAGCCAGAGAGGGACTTTTTTACAAGGGCATGTAGTGATAGGACAAGGGCTAATGGCTGTAAACTCAAGGAGGGTAGATTTAGATTAGAGGAAAGGAAGAAATTCTTCATTGTGAGGGTGGTGAGGCACTGGAGCAAGTTGCCCAGGGAAGTTGTGGATGCCCCATCCCTGGAAGTGTTCAAGGCCATGTTGGACAGGGCTTTGGGCAACCTGGTTTAGTAGAAGGTGTCCCTGCCCATGGCAGGGGGCTTGGAACTTGGCAATCTTTAAAGGTCCCTTCCAACCCAAACCATTCTGTGATTCCATGGTTTCAAATGGTGGGACATTTCCCTTTTCATAAGCAGTTATGCAAAATCTTCAGCTATTCAAAAAAGATGAGTAAACTGATACTGTTTAAAAAGAACTTGCCTTTTATTTTTGCTTAATCAGAAAATGAGGCATATGTAGTCAAAAAATATGTTATCTAGTCTGCTTTGGATGGTTACATACAACAGCATGCCAGCTTTGACTAGTTTCTCTGTAAAGTGATGTTGAGAAATACACAGTGCTCCCAGTTCCCTGTAATTTTTTATTACATACTCAAAACTTTTTATGACAGAAAAAGTGAATTTATTTCTGTGGAACAAGGCAGTCAGGGCATTTCTTATTTTTGCTCCCCTACTCTTATGTTTCTCCTCCGACACCTACACTGACTTCTTTTAAAGTAATCCTTTTTAAACTCTTTAATATCACTTAAACGCTTCCTTCAGAGCTTCTCAAAACAAAAATGAAATCCGCAGTAGTCAAGCCTCCCAATGCTTTTTCTAATGCTATAGAGCATGGAGGATAGGGTGTTCACCGGCCCTTGCCACCAACAGATGTAATCAGTGGCTCTTAAGCTACAGGTCTGACCATTGCATTTAGGAAGATTCCTGGGCACTGACAGGCCCTTCGAAGGGAGTTATCACTCATTGCCATGTTTCTTTTTTATCTTTCCTTAATATCTGCTATTGGTTGTGTTTTACAAACACTGAGCTCAATATACCTTTGTTTGGAGTGTTATGGGAGATCTTGGGTGACTTGTGTCATAGAATGTAACAACTTTTTTTGAGGCAGATGATTTCATGACTCAGTGAAATCTATTGAAACTTATTTATGATGGACATGTATTTCTTATTCTGTTAGGTTCTTTACCAGAGTTTGAGAGACTTACTAGAGTATGAAGGAAGTGTGGAAGATGATATGATGATAACGTTTCAAATATCTCATACGGATCTCTTTGGCAATCCAATGATGCATGATTTAAAGGAAAACGGTGATAAAATTCCTATTACAAATGAAAATAGAAAGGTACGCTCAAGTAATTTTTTTAATGTAATTGTAATTTTTAGATACTCTATGCAGAACTATGTATCACTCTATAAAGGTTTGGTCTCACTTACAATTTAAGTTTAAAAGCCTTTTAAAATTGCTATAGCACAGTGTAGTTGTAAGCAGAAAAGGTTTCTTTCTTAACAAAAGCATAGATACATGCATACGTAGCTTCTGTGTGTGGTGTTTGACCTGCTTGAGAAATATTTGAGACTTACTCTTCATTATTGCTGAGTAGAAGCTGAGCCCAGATAATCTACGTAGAATTATAGAATTAAATATATTTCAGGCTCTTGTATTTTTGGGACATACTTCAAGTGGCATGTGTTGAAGTACTAAGGGTTTTTTTGGGATTGTTTCCTTACAGGAATTTGTCAATCTGTATGCTGACTATATACTCAATAAATCAGTAGAAAAGCAGTTCAAGGCCTTTCGGAGAGGATTCCACATGGTGACCAATGAATCTCCTTTGAAATATTTATTTAGACCAGAGGAAATTGAATTACTTATTTGTGGAAGTAGGGTAAGAGCCCTGAATGTACACCAGAAAGTGGAGCTTTTTGATCCTAAGTATATAATTAGTGGTCACTTTTAAAAATGTCATCTTCTTTACAGAATTTAGATTTTCAAGCACTAGAAGAAACTACAGAATATGATGGTGGCTATACAAGAGACTCTCTTATTATTAGGTAATTTTTTCTAATTTCTGAAAGATTAAAAACACTTTACATGCCTCTTCCTTTATAATGAATTTAATATTGTAAGATTTAGTATTGTTTTAGTGCTTGGAGATGCAAGTGTCTTACGTATAATTTCAGTTTACTCAAGTACTGTTATTAGAAAAGAGCAGATAGTATAAGCATTGTCTTTAGCTTCCAGTGAACATTGGTAAAGCTTAAAAGGGATTTTTTCCCTACATTTTTTGTCCTTCTCTTATACCATATAGTTAAATAATCCCTAGCATAAACAAGGCTGTTTCAATAAATCACCACTGCTCTCTCTGCTGTTGTTTAAAAAAAAAAATTATCACAAGCACTGAATTTTTTAATAGGTTACATGTGTAGAACTTTCTTCTCCAATTAGAAATCAAGTAAATTCAATGTTTTTACCTTCTAGTCCCCTTTGACTAGAGAACTCTGAAGGCAAGGGTCAGAGAAGTGTGCGTCTTTGGTCATCTAAACTTTGCTAACTACTTAACTAGTTCCTGCTAGGGTAGAAAACCTTTGACAGCAGCTGCATTTGTTTACTGTGGTGTGTTAAGAAGGTGGTAGAAATGGACAGTGTAGTGGAACCAGTATAATTCCTTAGGAAACAGGAATAATAAAAGAAAGGAAGAATATTTGCAGATCACTTGCTCGCCAAATTTAACATTTAAAAACAGTTAAACTGCAGTGTTTTGGTAACATTTCTCATTTCTACTTTTGAATCTCATTGATTGGTAAATACATTACTGTTAGTTTTGGTTTATGAATGCAACTCGTAAACTTGACATTGAGATTGATTGGATTACTAAACCTTAAAAGTTCAGTTACTTTTGAAAGTCTCACTTATACCAAAGTTTTCAGTTTACTTACTTTTTGATTTTGTCCTTGATAGGGAATTCTGGGAAATAGTCCATTCATTTACAGATGAACAGAAAAGACTATTCTTGCAGTTTACAACAGGCACAGACAGAGCCCCTGTGGGAGGACTTGGAAAGTTAAAGATGATCATAGCCAAAAATGGCCCAGATACAGAGAGGTAAATAAAAAAAAAAAATTTAAAAAATCTACATTTTGCTTGTTTGTTTATAAATGGAAGCAAATTCTGTGCTTTTAATTTGTTAGCTTAGTTAAATCTGAAACTTGAATCTTTAAGCAAAGTAGATTCTCTTTAAATTCATTATTTTGGATTTGTGAAGTAACAACTTATTTCTTTGTACTACATGTTCCCAGATCTGAATTTTTTTTTTTTCCACCCCACAGGTTACCTACATCTCACACATGCTTTAATGTACTTTTGCTTCCGGAGTACTCAAGCAAAGAAAAGCTTAAAGAAAGATTATTGAAGGCCATCACATATGCCAAAGGATTTGGCATGCTGTAATAAATATAACAAAGGGATTAAAAAAATGATGGTGGTGATGTCCCTGTCCAAAAAGGCCATAAGATAGTGAGCTACAGTAGTCACCTGTGTTTGTGCCTCCCTTCTTTACTGGGGACATTGGGCTGGAACAGCAGATTTCAGCTGCTTATATGAACAAAATCTTTATTTTTTTTCTTTTAGCGTGAAAGTGTTACATATTCTTTCACTTGTATGTACAGAGAGGTTTTCCTGAATATTTATTTTAAGGGTTAAATCACTTTTGCTTGTGTTTATTACTGCTTGAAGTTGAGCCTTTTTGAGTATTTACAAGAAAACAAACTGTACTCTCCCAAGGAAAATATTGCCATCATTTGTAGACCATGTAACCTTCAAGTATGTGCTATATTTTTGTCCCTGTATCTAATCAAATCAAGAACTGTACTTTTTGAAGAGTTTGCTTTTGAAACTTGAAGTCTTGGAAACCAGTGTGATGCAATTACTGCTGTTCTAGCCCCCAAAGAGTTTCTGTGCAAAACCTTAAGAATCAATAAAGATGGAAGGGAGAACTTGGAATGTTAAATTGCAGCCTTGAGAACTTTACTTTAGTCACAGCACAACAATTAAAATTCATTTCACTATATGTTGTCTTCACATGTCTTGTAATAAACTGTGTTTTTAATTAGGAAACATTTCTTAGCATATGAAAGGGTAGAAATTTTAGTTACTTTTTTAAAAAAGTTTACTTGGGAAAGTGCATTTTCAACTGAACAGCTTTAGAGTAGGGAGTGAAGTGTTTGGAAAAAAGATAGGAAGTTTTTGCTATATTATAGACAAAGCATGTGGAAGTGCACTTAAAATGAAGTTTTATTAATTGCCTATTATGTTGACATTTTAAATAGACAATCCAAAGTCTTCCCTACATGTTATGTCATCACTGTTTATTTAATGAATCATTGTTCCTACTTATCAAGGCACATGATCAGTGTTGCAACATAATCTAAAGGGATGGCTACTGTATTTTAATCTCATCTAACAATAAGCAAAATTGAACAATATTAAACATAAGGCCTACTTCATGTTGTACACTTCCAACCATTAAATAAACTGTTAGAAAGTAAGTACTAAGGTTATGTTCATCTACTACATAAAGTATTCAGTAGGTTTTTAATTTAACTCTACAAATCATATCAGAAATAAATCCTTTACCTTTCATAGTCTGTGTTTAACGTTAATTTCTCCTGTTGCAATATATGATAAAGGGATTATGCGTTTTTAAGTGAAGACGTAACTGGCATATCCCTTTTATAATGCAAGCTGCAGCGGATGTGCAGAGCTGAGCTTGTGCCTTGACAATTGCTATAACTGACTACTACCAATCAAATCCATAACTGTGTGGAATTGGCATTAAAAGGCATAGTTTTGAAATCATTGGAGAAGGAAAAGGTATCTTTCAGGACTATTTTAATGAATTCTTTCTAGTAATAGAAACAGACAACTGTTATGTAACTATGATGCTGAATAAAACAGTAACCTTTTTTCACCACGGTTCAGTGAAAAAGAAAACAAATGACTTCCTTACTTTGATAAATCGGGTATTAAATTATTTGATTAGAAAACATTGCAGTACAGCATAATTTGAGGGTTACAGGTATGTAAACTCTCCAGACGTGAACTGTAGTGATGTGGGGTCCAGCGATGTTCCCCTCTCAAATCCAAGCCAATGCAAGACTGCCTGGACACAGGGACTGAAACTTGCTGGGGAGGGAGAGGTGCTGGCTGTCTTCTGGTCTTTGATCTCAAGGTGGCACTCAGGGCGTGCCTTATTTCATGTCCTTGAAGAGGAAAACACAAGATACCCTACCTCTCAGCAGGGTGGTTGACGACAGTGCTTGCTGATTCCTTCAGATTTGGAGCATCTTTTACTATAGGTGGTGAGAAGAAGATATGCTGAGTGCCTTGAGGTGTTTTGTTACAAGTATGAACCACATCATGGTACTGCTGTGTGGTACGTACTACATTGATAGTCTTATACTGTTAAGCTATATCCCTATAACTTGGTTTATTCTGATGTAGCTATGGATGGTGGTTATGCCCACCTGATGTGTGTAACATTAATGTTGCGGTTTTTATATAGGTCCAAAAGCTGGGCAGACAGCATAATTGGATAGCAATACAAAGCTCTCTTAACTGAAGTGTTAACATTGTAAATACGCTTTTTTTCTGTCTTCCTTTAGCATTAAGATTAAAATAATGCATATTTGTATTGGCCTTTAAAAGCATAAGTTGTTTTTCAAGGAATCATATTAGGTAAGATAAAAGTACTTCATGTTTGATGTATATTTCCCCTGTAAATATATACTGCCTCGCCCAAAATGCACTGTATTGAAACCTTATGTCCTTAGCAGTGTTACAAATGTGCTAATTGTCCAGCAGCAGCAGTTGATAAGTTTTAAAACAAATAAATCTTGAAGTCTTGTAGCTGCAGGCTGCTCTCCAGCCCTACAGAAGTTCCAGACAGTCTTCTGTTGCTTGAAAGGTTTGTCAAAGTGGGAAAAATGCTATTTTAAGTTCTTTTTTGGGGTTTTGTTGTTTTTTTTGGTTTTTTTCTTTCCTGGGCTCCAGGCACACCCAGAATGTCTTTCACCCTCACTTAGTCTTTCAGCAGTGTTCAGCAAATTTAAGGTCTGCAAAGCTGACCTTGCAAACTTAAGTGTACTTTCATGTCACTGAAATACCTCTCTCAAGTGAGATGGAAGACTTCTCTTCCAAGGTAGCAGTCTGATGCAAGTGTGCTGGTGTTCTCTCCTCAGGGTGTCCTTAATATGTTAACAAAATATTTTGGGCATCTCGGCATTGTCTCATTTGACAAGTGATAAATGCCTCTCTGAGCATTTCCTTATGCACCCTAACAGTCTGCCAAGATGTTTCCAACCTTGGTGCGAAGGGGTCATCAGGCTTTTATCTGTATTTGGTAGTGTTATATGCCTCAAAAATTACAGTAATGCAAGATACACTGAAAAGAATCATCTAAGTACTGAACAAATATGGCATTTTTTCAGATTTCATTAGGAGTGAAGGAATAGTTTTTTGTAGCTCTAAAGGCATGTTAGCACATGACTCCGCATGAAGAGAGCATCACCTTTTAAAAGATGAAAGCTTTTGTTTCTTGCTAAAAAGATTTCAGCAACAGTTGTCAGGAGTGAGCACAGTTCAGTTAACTAAGGAACAGTGTTTTGTGAACTTCTGACTGGGCTTATCTTCTGTTTGGCAGGCAGTTGCCTGAGATGGGACTGTGGCAGCCAAGGAGCCCCTCTCCAGCCCTGTGCTTTGAGGAAAGCTGACATTGGAATGGGCTGGCGATGAGCCTGGCGCTCCAAGCAGCTCTGTTACAGTAGTCAACCCATGCCTCTCATCCAACTGTGGTCTTCACTGCTGAAGCAGGAGCTTCATACTGCATGTCATACCACGCAGGTGTGTGATGTACCTGATGGGCTGAGCTTCCAGGCAGCCCGCAGTGTGGGCTGCCCAGACACTTGCCCAGGTTTCTGCTCTGTGGAGCAGGGAGTGGGACACAGGTTTCCATGCTGCTGATTTTCAGCCAGAGGACAACCCCCACAGCTTCAGCTTTACGGTGCTTCACTGGCACTGCTTTAGCCAATTACCTCCAGATAAATTTTTAATCTCATTAGGGGTTTAAAACTTTCCTGGTTGTCTCAAGAGTTTTTTTCAGGATGAAGATAATCCAGTCAGGCTGATTGTTTGAGCTGTGCCTTATTTATTATGCAGAAAAACTCCAGCATTTCAGCATGCAAGATGGAGCAGGAACTTCTTCCAAGTTTAGCTATGCAAGATCAAGCCTTTCTTGACAAGAGCTTACTTTATTCTGGTTAGTCTCAGAATCACAACTTGTGATCAGTTACTTACAGTTCCTGTTTGTACTTGTGCACAACTTTAATTAAACTTTCAGAATTAATGAAGTGATCAAAGTTGTTGTCACCAAATTCATAAGACCATCAGGGACTTGAGATTAATTTTATTAAGAAATTCAGTTTTATACCCTATCGTAGAAGGGATACTGCTTTGGAAATGGAGTTGATACTGGCATTTGCCTTTAGATAGGTCACTTCATATCCAGTTGAATTCATTTGGAAAAACCATGAAATAATGGCATGTATTTTCTCCAGTGCTCCTTCTAAAGATGTCTTCAACTGTTGATTTTTATTATTTTTCATTAACAAAATTGAAAAGAGTGTCTTGCTGCTGGATTTCTCTAAGCAGTAATTTTCAAAGTTACTTCCTAGGTGACTTTGGCTGTATGCTGTGGAGCTGGAAGGTTTCTGTCTTCATAGCTTTGCTGTCATTAAATCACCAAGTGAGGGGCTGGCCTGCAGTTGGAGGTGTTTCCTGCCACTGACTTTGCGTCCTGATGTACTACCTTGTCACTGAATGTGAGAATCTCCCTCCTCCTGTTGTCCTAGAAGTTTCCAGAGCATCTTTGGTTGAGTTTCTGGTAAGGGGCATCGTGGCCAAGCCTGAAACAGGGCAATTCTTTCACTGCAACTGCAGACCAGGACTGCCCAGCCTGTTGAAAGCTGCTGTGACAGAATCCATGGGGAGCAGAAAAAGCAACTTTTTCCTTGATGTGTCTGTCTGGATTGTACCTCCTCTGAGCTTTGCTCTCTGAAGAGCTGATAGTGGGGTATGGTGGGTATTGGTTTGGGAGCCATGTTCTTGAATGTAAGGACGGAATTTTGCAGGCATAAGATTGCAAGTAGAAAAGGCTTGTGATCTTTGAAAGCCACAATCAATCCCCTCCCCGCCCCCGCCAAATGTAGTATTTTTTTCACTTGGATGCAAATTCCCATTTCTCTGAAACCTGTGTGAAACATCAGTCCTTCTTTTGCAGTGGCTGGTTTACAGGATGGGTCCTGGGCAGGAGCTGGGCTTGGCTGGAGAAGTCACTCGTGTTGGCTGGTGGGGGGAGCAAGTGAAAGGCTGAGATGGGAGAGGAGGGGATGGGTTGGCAGACAAAAGCAAGTAGGTTGGAAGAGAAGCAGATGAAAAATGGATTTTGACTGAGAAAGAGACTAGGGAGGATGAAGGAAGTGGAGGTGTGTTTTGGTTTTAATTTTTTAACTGAAAGGAGGGTTGTAAAGGATCTTGAGAAGACAAGGGATGGTGGGAAGGTGGTTTTAATTGCAGATGTGCTGCTTTGTGGTATGCAAATATGGTTTTGTTCTGTTCTACAGTATTTGTAGGCTACATACAGAGAGTGGTGCTGATAAATAATTGGTCTACCTAGTATGCTTGTGTTTATGGATGTCTGTTGCTCAATATATATCCTGCTTCAGGGTTTCTATGTGGGGAAATTTCTAAGAGACAAGGATGTCAGAGATATGAGTGGAGAGCAGGAATTTTTATTCTATTTTAGGATAATACAATGGCACTAGGAACTGCTACGGTACCTTCCTGGGTAGGTTTGTGCATAGTTTTTGAGACTTAAAACTAGGGTTGACTCTGAAAGTCAGGCAGTGATCACTGGAGTCGGATTTCTGCCTTTGGATGGACAATGCAGCACAGCTAAACTATAAACGGCTACATGTGCATGGATGCTGCTGCACATATAGGCTTGGTTGACACCTGGTACTGAGCAATGTCAAGTGAAGATAAAACTGCAGCGGCTTGAAGATTTGTGGTGGAACTGTTGTCACATGCAAAGCTGATGTGAAGCCTTTCTTCGTTAAGAAGAAAGCTCTAGTATAGAGTTCTGCTGTGCCAGTGGGTTCACATACAGAGATCCTACTGCATCCTTTTGCTTCCAGATCGGTATAGCACAGCTGTGCAAGCAACAGTGCTCACAAGTAACTGTAAATTGCCAACTAGTTGAACATTTCTGTTCTAAGTTTTCAGCTGCCACATTTGATTTGGTTATTTGCCATTGCAAGCACTCAATGTTCGAGCAGCGAGGGGTAAAGATCAAGTGAGCTAATATGATACAATTAAAGGTTTTTATTGTTTCCTAATATAATTGATGTTAATAAAAATGGGGAACAGCAGTAGAATGTTTCCTAGATGAAAGCATGTTTTTATCTCCCTTGTGCTATATACACTGATTTTTTAAATTAACTTTTTTAATTGTCATCTGCACATGAAGAATCCTATGAACTTTGTAGCAAGTCACCTAAAATAAAGCAGGTGACGTTTTGTCCTCACCAACATGGATACTTTCTTTTCAGAACACAACACGGACTCCTTTATGAGCATCTGATAAGGGTTGCCCTTGGGCCAGGTTTTTTTCACCTTGAATCTCTCTGGGAAGGATCTTGTATTCCCAAACTAAAATCCCCAAGTGGATATCCTTTCTAACAAAATTCCTGTCTGGCTGCTTTGGAGTAGGGCTGCAGCCATTGGGCTCTGTCTTTGCTGGGCTCTGCTTTCCTCCCTAGCTGTAATGGCCAGCAGCCAGCCCAGGTGAGAGCATTGCTCTTGCACCAGGATTTGTTCTGGACAGCAGACCTCAGGCCTTTCAGAGGCAACCCTGCTCCAGACCTGTGGCTTTTTGGATAAGCAGTTTGACATTATCATCCAATCCATTTTCCTTGCTGGCTTTGCTTTTGGGAAAGAGAGCCTTCCTGGTGTCTCAGCCCTAGGAAAGGTTTACTGGATCTGGGACTCTGCTGCTGTTGCCACCTTCAGAGGATGGTTTTAGCCCATTTTCTCTCTTGGCTTTTGTGCTCTTGGCTTTTCCCAAAGGGACAGTGGGTGGCCTGGAGCCAGTGCTCTCAGCTGCTCTGTCCTGCTCCAGACCAGCGGTTGCAATGGGGGAAGCTGGAGGTGCAGAAGCAATGGTAGTCTGCCTGCTATCTTTAGGCCTCACTGCTGCAGGGCTGTGGGTGGTAAAAATGGGCTAGTTTGGCAGTTTCTTCCCGGCATCCACAAGGCGGGAGCCTCCAGCATCCATATTCTGCTGCTTTTCACCTTTCCTCTGGGAATCTCCCATCCCAAGGTTGATTGCAGCCTCTGGAGTCTCCCAGTGGCTGATGGCAGCATCAGTTGGTCTCAGTGCCTTCCGCGTCTGCAATTCCCCCCCCCCCGCCCCCTACACAAGTGAGAGTGAAGCCCTGTAGGACTGAAACCCGTACAGAGTAGGTAGCTCTGCTGTGCTACACATCGCTTATCCTGCCCTTGGTACCGGTGATGGCTGGGGAGGGGGAACATGCTCTGCTGGAGACATCCCATCGGTCTCTCGTGAGCCTCTTCTGGCCACCAAAGTTTCAGTGTAAATCAGTTCTAGAAAACTGCCTGGTCGATAGAAAGGGGCTTACCTGTCTGCTTTCTCCAGGGCTCCAGGTCACTGCGTCTCTTCTGTAACTGTCTCTCCCCCAGTGGCAGCAAGCTGAGCTGCTTCTCCCTCGCCCAGGACAGGTCTTTCACCCCTCCTCTTGGCTGCATTTTGAACTGCCACTGGGTGTCCTGAGGTGCTGCATGGCTCTTTCCTTGCTCCTCTCCTTCCTCATAGCAGTCATCCTCCTTTGGCCACCAGTGCTTGCGGCTGGTGCTTTTAGGTTACGGCAGGTGAAACCTTTTCAAAGCAGTCGGCCTTGAAACCCTGAACTGAAAGTGTTTTGCTTGGGGGAGGTCCTCTGTCAATCTACCTGGTAGGTGGGAGTCTCATCCTTTCTGCCGGCGCTCTGGTCTGAACCACACACAGAGAAGCCTGGCCATGGCTGAGAGGGTAAATGAGCTGTGGTGGCAACTGATGTGTTTGGAAAGACATGAGGCACTTCCCTAGAAAAGCTCTGCAGCTTTTTGTTGCTAGACATAAGCGTTTTTCTAACCTTCATGCAAGCATAGTTGGAGGCAGCTGTGTTATTGAAAGGAGATGAGGCACTGGGTTTTCAGTAGTCAGAATCCATTAAAAAACCCACCTCTGGATAATTTCTTTCACCATAAAGTGCCCAAAGTCACTGCTGTAAGAGGGGCTTCCTTGTGCCAAGCTTTGGACAAGTACCTGTGAACAAGCAGCCCCAAGGACTTGTTTTAAAGAGCCTAAATCTGCAAATAATTTGAAAATAGCGGGAATCCCAGTGAAGCTTGTTGGATGAATTATCTGCACCATTTTTCAAGTAAAATATTTGTACTTCAGTGGGGAACTGGCAATTGGTTCTCCTAAAAAGAGTAGATCTTTGCAGCACAGTCTGTTTGATTCATCAGCCCTGGAGGCAAGCTGTGCCAAAAAAAACCCAAAATCCTTTTGTGCCTCTCTATCTCCTTGTCTAGAAAGGCAGGTAGTGCCCATGGGTTCTTGCTGTGCCACCCGCCTGGAGGGGCTACTCAGGTGTAGGGACTGCTGTTGGGGTGGCTCCCCTTCCAGGGCAATGGTGGGGGAAATAACTGTTTTGTTATTGTTGAACAATGTTTCGGGTGGGTTTTTTTTGTCAGGAAACTAAAGAAATGACGTATCAAAGCAGACAAAAAGCTGAGAAATTAAAAGCCATTCATCAAGCTGTCCATCGGTCCAGAATACAGTTGTGCTTTCCCAGTTATCCAGTTCTTCAGTTGCCCTGTTACAGAAAGGTTGATAGCAGCCACTACAAACGTTAAGGAAATTAAAATGGAATAGCAACCATTAGTAAATTCCTTTCCTCTTTCTGCACTTCTGGTTTTAATAATCTACTGGTGACTATCCAAATATGACAGGTCTCTGTTAAAGCTGAACAGTGTCCTCCTCAGCCTTTTGGGAGGACATCCTTTGGCATGGGAGCTGCAGCCATTGGCAATGCAACCTGTGCTCTCCTTGCAGAAGCCAAGCAGAGATGGTAGAGCCGATGAAGAAAATCTCTTTGCGAGAACTGCTGCTGCTTCTGGAGTAAAGCTAACATTTGTGCTCATTCTTGATGCTGAGGACACCCTGCTGTCCTGCTCTTGAGGTTGCAGAAATCAATTTTGCTTAAATAATGTGAGTCTTCCCTTCCTCCCTCACTCTGCTCTTAGGGTTCAGAGCAGGGAGAATTGCAAACACAGAATAGCAGAATTTTATTTTCCTCAGTGAAGCTGCAAGGGTAGTTGGCAGCTGCAAGCCTCAGCCTTTGATTTGTGAGCTGGAAACAGTTGCGAAATCAGAATTTCAGAAATAAAAGGCTTGACCATTTTTAGTCCCAGAGTTTGTTCCTCAGGGCTTGCATGTGTTTCCCTCCCCATCCGCTCAAGGCAGAGTGGAAGGGAGCAGGGCTTCCCCATCCTGCCTGTAAAGAATCCCCAGGCAGCATCCTCCTTGGGCTCTGGACTGTGGATGGGGCTGGGGGGAGAGGGGGATTCCCAGATTGATGGCTTCCCTCAGAAAAACTGCCACAGCTGAGATCCTGTGCTTTAGCTGCCTGTACAGTTGCCAGATCCATTTGGTGCATAATTCATTTTGCTCTCAGGGATATGCAAAGTATTTCTATGAATGCCAGATTATGTAAACGGGGGTTTGATTCTTTCTGTCTGTTCCAGGATGGAAACGTTAATAGAAGAGCCAGGGGACTTTGAAGTCAAATACTAATGCTGTCATCTCACAAATCTTCAGGATAAAGAGCAGCTCTACTTTAGTCAGCCTAACTGCATTATCTCATTGGACAACCTGGACTAGGTTTGCCCTGTGAAACCCTCTTTCATCCTTGCCATCAGCAGCAATACAGAAATGAATGTGTCTTCCGAACCAGCAACATACGGACCAGCTCAGAGAAAGCATTAATGCCTTTGTGGGGAAAAGGAAAACGAACAGTTTATTTCTTAATGTAAAGCAGAGCCCTTTCTGGTTGTATGTTAACAAGTATTTGGCAGGAATAAAACTGTAAAGCAGATGCCTAAAAGAAAAGAATTAAATGTAGGGTTGTTCCTTCCCTGGGCTGTTTCTGCAGAAAGAGCTGCACAGTCAAGCTAACCCCAGCCCTTGGCTGTATCTGAGGGGGTCTGTACAGATACATGTGCTGTTTTGCTGTCACCACCGTTTCTGTTGTCCAATTCAGTTCATTGAATTTTTCAGAGCAGAGCTATCTACTGTAAAAACCGTTACAGTAAAATAATTGCAGGGGACGAAGGGAAAAGGATGAGGTGCTGCTATTGAGAGCACTTCAGAGAGCAGCAAGACAAATCATTTGCTGCTGGGGAGCAGGGCCTGTGACTTGAGACCCTTTCCCTGGAAAAGCTCAGTCCAGGCAGCACGTGGAGCATGGCGGTGCTGCTCTACCAGCTTTGCCCTCCTTTTGCACCTGCAGCAGATGTTCAAACACCTTGGGCCTTGTCCATTGCATGTCTCACCTAGCACAGGCACCTTGGCTCCCCATGGCCACCTGCTTTGGCATGGGTTGGCTCCTGTACCTGTGTGAAGTGAGAGCTGTGGCCATTACAGCCCTGTTTGCAGCTTCAGGGTATATGTTCAAATGCTCTGTAAAAGCTGTCCTGTTCCTTGCTTGCTTTTGTGGTGGGGTTGAAGGACCAGGTCAGCCCATGCCAGGTACTGCCCAATGCTTTGGAGGGGATTTTTGGTAAGTGATGTGTCTACAAGTAGCAAAAAACTGCAAACGCTTTTATTTCTACTGAACAAGGCACTAGCCCTGCTGTGCTGCCCTGCATGGAGCTGGAGAAGGAAAGGATGGGAGATTGGTGGCAGCAGCACAAGGAGCCTGGCAAGCTCCGTGCCCCTGAGGCCCGGCACCGCTGGGGAAGTGGGGTGGTGGTCAGGCTCTCATGCCTGCGTGGTATCTGCAAACACAGTGACGGTGTCAAAACCAGGCATGGGACAACAGCTGTGTGCCAGCTGCCCCACCATGAGGGTAGAACTCTGCCATTCCCACTTGGTCTTCTGTCAATTCAGATCTCTTTTCTAGCTAATGGTTTTCTGGGCCATGTAATATTAGCATGATCAAAATCTGTCATGAAACATTAAAATCCAGAGGGATATGGATAAGAGAAAACACTGAGTTGCTTGAACATTATTCAAAATATTTTAATGTACATGCTGTTGCCACATTAAAGAAGGGGAAAAAAGCATCTTGGAGATGAAAGACATCAAAGGATGTGATTTCATCATGCTAAAAGCTGTATATTTCAAAATGACTAAAGCCAATAGCATCAAAATAGCTCTTTTTCTGGCATGTGAAAACCAGACCAAGAGGCATGGAAAAGGGAAGAGCGAACATGTATTTAACTGATAGATTAAGCTGTTCTGATCCATCAGGTAAAGAAGTATTCTTGCATTTATGGGTTTTTTTGAACAGGTATAAATAACACTTTAAACACTTCTACTTGTATACACGTAGTAGGCTGGAACAGCTGTAGTATGTTGGGTAGATAGATAGTTACAGAGAATGATGACTGATGTAGAACATGACGATAAGTATGAAACCCCTACCACATACGGTGTTTGAGTAACACAACAGTGAATGTCAGCCACATGCGAGTGCGTGTACCTGCCTCTGTTACAAGGTGAGAGTTGCAGGTTTGGCAGCCTGTGACTGCACCGTCGGTACCAGCCAACACCTAGCTCCACTGCAACCCTGCCTTCCTCAGGGTGGGAGCGAGGGCATAAGGCCCCTGCCAAAAGCAGCCTCTCTTACTTCCCCCATTTGTCTCAAGCCCTTGGAGAAAATAAGGACAAGATTCAGCTGAAGGACCAAAACTCCCAAACTCCACCAGCTGCATATAGGTCTCAGCTACTTTCCAAAGCCCTTACCATAGTCAGTGGAAATCTTGATAAAAGGGGTGAAGCCCAGCCTACAGTAGACATCCAAGTCTAGTTGGCTTCTAGGCTGATAACAGGAGTCTAGACATGAGCCATGTGTGGAATTCTAACAACTGGTAGTCTCTTTTCCAGTGTTGCTGGTAAAGCCCCATTCCTTAGTCCACTATCAGATTTGTCTCTCTCACTAGGCGCAAATGTGTCAAGAGGAGTGGGACAGCTGCTTGCCCAGAGATGAGCAGTTGTACTCAGTTTAGCAAAGCAACTGCCTCTCTTGATTTCACTACTATCTAGTTAACCACCCTCTTCTCAGTGGGTTTCTCACCAATTTTCCAGCAGGACATCTATTCCCACATGCTGTTAAGGCTCCTAAGTCAGGGCTGAGGACAACTAAATGGCAGAGTGCTGCCCACAGCAATACGAAATGCTGCTGGAGGATCCAGTCCCCATGCCACAGATGCTGAACAGCCCCTGCTACTCCATGCTGTTCTGAAGTCAGTGAGGTGCCGGAGAATACAAGTAACACAGGGAAAGCTACATGACAGAAAAATACTGTACAGCAAAAAAGGAAAGCGAGTATCTTCCCAGAGGGAGAATATTAGAGAAGTCCCCTCAGCGGGACGGAGAGAAGCCTGGAAAGAAACTGGAAGCAGCAGGGTGGAAGAGGCTAAGAGGGTTGTGTAAGAGGCAAATCCTGAGGTTGCAACATGACAGAGCAAGAAACCTTTGAAGTACCATTCTGCCCTGAGTGTCATGGCAGGCTAAATGGACCTGACCTGTGTATTCACCTCAGAGCCTGACCGTTGGCAGAGACAACTATTCTGCAGCAAGTAGAAAAGCGACCAGCACAACTAGGCTCCTATCAGTAGGACCTGAGCGAACGTGGCCTTACTTCTCCCTAACTAATGGAAACACAGTAGTGTGACAACTACTTCAGAGAAAAGCTGACAGTAAATAGCACGGGGAGGAGGAGTAGGCATCCTTAAATGAAATAAAGAGGAAGAAACACAGGGCTTGTTCTCCCTGCCTCGCAGAAACCCTGCTGCAGGAGAAAGCTGGCTCGCAGGCAAGGACAGCCTGTCCTGCCAGCCTGTGCAGTTTCTCTGTAGCCTCCCTCCAGGACTGCCACTTGGTGAAAGGGAATTCACTCAAGACCCTGTGTATGGGAGCTGCATGCACCAGGGCCCTCTTTTCTCATCCCAGGTTTAGCGAAGCCATATTGCCACAGATAACCTTCCATCAGTGAGCTTTTGGGGACTCTCTTCCAAGTGAGGCTTTTACCAGTGGGGATCAGGCTGAGCTAAAAAAAAACAAAAGGGGGGGAGGATCTCCCACTCTCCCCCCAAGCAAAGCAGTTGCAGATCAGCAAAGGCTGTCGCAGACCATGCCAGAAAGGACATGAATGAGCACTGCTACTCTGTCAGCATGGTCTTTTGTGCAGAGCCCAACTCATTAGAAAGAATCAGATGCACAGCTATTTCATACACGTGCAGGGCTACACCGCACAGGCCAGGTCCGTGCTGCTGCGTAGCTGTAGTCCAGCTGTTTGTGCAGATGCTTCACTGTGAAAGAACAAAGATTTCTGAGAAGCCCAGATGTGTGTCCATGCATTTAATCAGCTACTAAGGTAGCAAGTTCAAGCATGTACCCTATAAATATTTTTTAAGCCCTTTAAAAAAAAAACAACAATCCCTTCTACTTCAAGTACAATGCCTTCTTAATGCAACATGCATGGGAAGAGACACTGTATGTCAAGACCTACATGTACCATACACAATAGACATTCTGAGCACAGCTTGTAGGAAACCCACTCCCAGTACAAAAAAGTACCCAAATGCCAGACCAAATCTCCCCCTAAGAAGAAGGTGACAAAGTTCTATTTACAAGAAAATACTGCTTCAGTTAAAAATACTAAAAACCATTCTCTTGAGTTCATATAAAAATAATCATGTCTATGTATGCACACACGTATTTACATACATTTATGGCTTTCACATGCTTCAACCTTCTCCAATAAATGAGGAAATATAAATACTCCATTACTGCTTTTTCTCCTCCTCAGGTTTTTCAGCCTCTGTTTCTCCAACTGATAAGGTGCCACTACCATATTTTTTCACTCGGGTTTCTACACTGGCAAGTCTCTGCTTCACCTTTTGTTGAGATGAGGTGTATTCTGCCAAGAGCCTCGCAAACCTAGTCTGCAGTGTATCCAGAGCTGTTTCAAGTCTTTCTATTTTTTCTTCCAAGTCTTTTGGGTCAGCTCCTGCTTTTGCTGCTTCCTCATCTATTAGATTGTCTTTCATCAGAATTTGTCGCCCTTTCTCTTCCAGAGCCTTTTTGGCTTCTGGATATTCTGTGAGGGCTTCCATTAAATCATCTTTAGACAAGCAGAACAAATCAGAATAACCAATACTCCTTATGTTAGCTGTCCTCCTGTTGCCAGATTTGCTACCTTTGATGTTTAGGATGCTGATTTCACCAAAGTAGCTGCCATCGCTTAGGACTACAAATTGGGTTATGCCATCATCTGCTACCACAGCCAGTTTTCCCTCTTTAATAATGTACATTTCTCTCCCAATATCTCCTTTTTTGCAAATGTAGTCCCCAGGACTGAAGACCGTAGGTTTCAGTTTCAGCACCAGCTCAATGAGAAGTCCAGCTTCACAATCCTGGAATATGCGCACTTTCTTCAGTGTGTCCAAATGGACATTGATGGCAATTTCAGCCTTCAACTTGTCAGGCAGATTTTTGAGAACTTCCTTCTCATCCACTGTTTTCTTGTTGGTCCAGAGGTAATCAAACCACTTAATAACCCTGGCTTCCAGATCCTTAGTCACTTTTCGGAAATGCATGTACTGTTTAATGGAATCCACTTTGGCCTGGAACTCTGCCCTGGAGGCATTCATGTTGGAAATCATGGAGCCCACGTTACCGACAATGGTAGCAAAGATCAGCACACCCACCAGGAAGTCAATGACTACAAAAAGATACTCTTCATCTTTCACTGGGGGAGGTGTTTCTCCAATGGTTGTCAGCGTGAGCGTTGACCAGTACAGACTGTAAATGTACTTTCTAGACAGGCGCCCATACTCTGGAATGGACACATTGGGGTAGACCCAAGAGTCAGTTCCAAATCCGATGAGCTTCGAAATTGCAAAGTATATACATGCGTTCCAGTGGATGATGATAAGAATGTATAAGACAAGATTTCCAATACGAAACATGTTTGGATAATTTGTCCTGGTTTCAGTACGGTCAAAAAACTCAAACAGACGAGAAATCCTCAGTAAGCGGTTAAATCGCAGTTCAGGGTAGTTCAAACCAAGCTTCAAATATGCCAGGTCTGTTGGCAGAAGAGACAGCACATCCAGTTTGAACTGCAGAGTTTTGGTATAATGATCTCGTAATTTCTTTTCATCCTGAACTAGCAAGCCTTGTTCAAGGAAGCCTTCAAAGAATAAAAATACATATTTTACTTGTTAGAATAAAAATACCATCAACAGTACTGCGTGACTTATATTTCAGATACCTGAGAACATTAAAATTTGTACTGTTATGCATACAGACATTGATACACTATGAGTTCATTTAATGACAAATATTTAATTGCAAATTTAAGTATTTCAATTAAGTTTCAAAGCTGATATATAATGATAAAAAGCAATGACTCTATTATTAGCACAGTGCTTCCTGCAGTCTTCCACTCTGTTCTGGGACAGCTGTACCATCTTCTTTTAGGTATCTTTGCAAAAAGAAAGGGGAGGTTCAAATGTCTCATTTTTCATGAATCATTGCCATGAGTCATAACTAAAGTTAAGCAAGTGGCAAGCAATTGTGTATAAAATCAGAGTGGAATATTTTTAAATAAATACCAAGAATAAGTAGGTATAATGGATTGTTGGAAACTTTTTCTGAACAATATAGATATTCTTGAGATAAAAGAAATCCAGTTTCCCCCCCCCAAGACATGCTTTTCCTCTTTGTGTTTCTAGTGAGAGACCTACTAAGCAGAATCAAAAGACTTTGGGAAGTATTAGCTTTTAAAAAAATTATAAGACATAAACTGCGGTAAGCGACCTTAAAGCAAACTGCATCTGTGTAAGAGTTCTCGTAGAAAGGCTGCCTGAGCAGTACAGCTGCAGTGCTGTTTTGTACCTCTGAAAGCTCAAGGCATTGAAAATGTTCCACAGGGAACAGCCTATGCACTGCAAAATACTTGCTGCAATTGCAAGTGGAAATGTCCAACTGTCTGCCCACTAGGCCAGTCAGGAGGAAAAGTCCACTGAGAGAAAAGCAAAACATTCCCTGTGTATCAGGGATTATCACATTTTGCTAATCACTTTGCAATCTACAAGCAGCAGCTTTCTCAGGGAGGCATCAGTTGAGGAAGACCAAGCTGCATTTCTTTTGCATGGCTGTATTTCTGGAATGTGTGTTTATCTGTACAGCTGCCTCATGTATATGTGTGTATCTGTCTTTGGCTATCTGCAAGCTGATGGTGACTACAAATAGAAGTAGTTCCTGTGCCATGAATGTGTTACTTCCCAGAAAACTGCTGAAAAAGCTGGTCAAATATGCCCTTATTAACAGAGTTATGCAACAAAACAGAAAAGTTGGCCAGGCAGATGAATCTGACTCACAATTATTAAAAATAACTTTGGAAACACCTTCCTTCTGAAGGAATATAAAAGCCCCTCAGCTCTTTGTCTCCTCGCAGAACTGAAGTCCTATGGTGAAACCTTCTGAAAGCATCAAAATGCAAGGTATGCTAAACACAACCAGCTGCTGAGAGACATGAATCTTTTCTGCTTCACAGTGCACAGCCACCAAATAGATGAAATACAGTGAAACTGGCCCTGCAGGTAGAAAGGAATGCACTGCAGAGAAGCTGATGTGGGTCACGGTAGATGTGGGGCTACCTAGATCCCAGTTCAAAGCCAGTCACTGCCCTTAGACAGCAGGGAGTCACACTCTTCCCCAAAGGATTCCAGAACCTCTGTCCTCAGGGCAAATGGACTTTGCAGACTTACAGGAAAAAGCAGCAGGCACAGACAGAAGCAGGAGGGGTTGTTAAGAGAGTTGACAAAGACTGCAGCACCTAAAAGAAGCGACTTCTTCCTTACTTGTGTGCCTGAAACTGCAGCAGACACCTGCACTGAAGCATTCAGGAGATCTCTGCAGCAGTTCTGCAGTTCCAATCCAGGTCTGCAAAGCTGACCTTCTAACCATGCTTTAACAGCTGTACAATCATTATCAGGACAGCCCATGGAAATTTTGTAACTTGCACTGCCTGGATATGGCCAATTTCTGCTCAGTTCTTTCCCATTACAATAACAGATATAACTGCAGAAGAGAAATTTAGTTGGCATAGTTGACATTTTAACTACACAAAGATGATGAAGCCCCCTCCACCCCAAATACAGCAGTCTTGTGATTTAGGCTGCTGTCTGAAACGTACTTTCCTATTGAACAAGGTATTTGCTAAGTTTAAGAATTTGGCTTGCCATGAGTTGTGTGCTTCCCAACATGACAGCATTTTTAGCCTCTGTCTTGTAATTATATTTACAACTTGTCACAAGCCTTAATTAATGTCAAGCTGTCACCATGATTAAAAAAAAAAAAAAGAAAAAATGTAAAAATCAAAGATTTAGAAGATCATTTTTATAACTATCAGCGTGGTTTTGGACCCTTTCAAGGGACATTTGGGGGCTGCATCAATACCAGTAAATAGAACAAGCCAGGAAATGTTTTCTGGCCCTGAGACCATCTACCATGACAGCTTCTATTCACAGGGAAGTTCTCCCAGCCCCCTCCAAAAATGACACCATGAACAACACCAAACCTCTACTGTCCTTCCAACTGTGCCCAGACACTGCCTGAGGGACTGCTAGCTGGCATAGCCCAAAGTACATGCACCAAAGTACATCAAGGACTATCCTAGCAATTTAATGGTATGGATCACTGTATGTTATTGCTTAGGCCTATATTATGACCTTGTTTTGTTTAAAACAAAACCCTTATCCCTTTAAGCCTAGAACCTGCATCAGCTGGGCACACTCAAATATGGAATCTTCTCAGTCTCTCTGGACTACAGAAACAGGAACAGGAAGCTGAAGAGAACCATTTCATGCATGACATGGCACAGTCCTCACAGGTCCCTTAGGTTCACACTTCTTTCAAGAAGGCAGGACCTAAGCAGAGGTGCCTGAGTTAATCCCATACGACCACCCTCTTGGGTTAACCCTATACCATCACCAGGCAGTGGGAGACCCAGACAGGACCTCGCAGAGGCTGCAGGAAATACAGCTGGTGGCAGGTTCCAGGCTGGTTCCAGGCAGACAACGGAAGACTGGAGGCTGAGATGAGTGCCAGATCTTGCACTTGATCAACTCAGTAATCACTTCTGAGCAGGATGCTACACAACCTGGCTAAGAAAGCAGCACTTGTGGGCTGCAGTTCGTTTCTTGCCCAATCTAATGAGCCTTGTGCTTGAGTACAGCATGCCCAGAGTGATCATGACATGCAAGTGCCTTATTCTCTCTTCACCACACAGCCTGTTACAGTGGCTATTTGGTCAGCATATGCCATGCCTATTAAGCACTGATGGAACTGAATTTAGAGACACATGAAGTGCAGGCATTGGGAAGTCCAGCATTAAAACAATCCAAGCTGGTCAGACACTTCATCTTCCCAAAGCCTCCATTGTTGGGCTCTGCTGGAGACAAGATACTACATGCATCAGTCCCCACCAGGGAATTTCTGTTTCCAGCCTTTATATCCATGCTGTATCTGAAAAAAACTGTAAAACCCTGGAAAGACTCACCTGTTCTGAATCTGACAAACATGTCAAAAACATAGATGACATCAGAGATATAATCCAAGAACAGCCATAATTTAACATGGTCAACTTGGAGCTCATCAAAGCAGGCTCTAAAGAAACAAAGATAGAAAAAAAAAAATTTACACCAACTGCATAAGCACATGTGCACATTACATACTTGTAATGTGCAACCTAGCAGTATGTTAGTGCCCATTACTGGCACTGCAAAATTACAGGTAGCATACCTCCATGCCTAGACATCTGCACACTAGACCTATGTCTAAACAGACACTAGGATCTTTCAGAATTCAAAGGTGTTCAGACCAGGAACAAAACTCAAGCACAATATATGCCACACAAGTTCACCTGTGGAGGAATATGCATATCCCTACAATTAAATATACATCAGATTTCATGGGATACACATCTCCACTAAGATAATTCCCAGAGACAAGTTTTGTTTCTGAGTGGCAAGCCATCCTCATCCCTCCCTGCCACCTGACACAGCCCAACCATTTCCACAGCACTCCATTACTTTCACTCAAACCGATTTCCACATTTTACAAGGGAAAATAAATACTCGAGTAAAATCCTTCCTGCCCTTCAAGCATCTATAGATGCATGATACTAATTTAAGATGATCCCACACTGCCCACACCCCTCCCGTCTGTTCTCTGCTGGGTGATAGGAAGACCTATCTCCAGCAATGGTTACTAGCCCGCAGATGCCAAGACACATCCCCACAGCTAGCCAGTAGGTGGCATACAAAGGCCACAGCCAGCGCTCGTGAGGACGCTCATTGCAGGTGGCAACAAACTTGTTTTAGACAAAAAGACAAAATGTTGGCTTTCTGTTCCCAGTGGTATGTATATTGTACATCCCTAAGGGTATATGAACTGTAAATCTTCTAGGTAAGCCACCCAAAAAATACCACAGGGACATAAGGAGATGCTTTATGTAGGAAACATAATGAGACACTAAATTTGAAACCTAAAATTATTAACTTAAATCCATACCTGCACACTAGCATACACCAGTTATAGAACACGGGTGCTGCAATTATGGTCAGCCAGTTGTAGTAAATATTGCTTGAAGGATCTATCACAAAGATCTCTTTTTTCTTCCTGGAAAGTGAAACATGCAGATTTACACTGGAAAGGTAATGAAGTAACCTCCTGGATCCCCCTCTTCTGGAGGCTGCTCATCTCATGATGAACTCATAGCTGCCTGAGAAAGTTTCCATGCGGGCAGCTCCAGATGAGATACCAAATATTAGCTTCATCTCATCTGACATGCTCAGTTTATTTGCTTGGGCCAACTTTGGAAAAAGCAAGAGTGGAAAGAAAAAGAGACATTTACATTGCCACGGCTGAAAAACCACACTCTTCTGCCCCCACTGAAAAAAAGTAAAACGCTAAATGTTTATTATCATTCCAGCTAGAAGGCTATGGTCCATTGCTAGAGAAAGAAAGACCCTTCCTTTGCAGATTACTTCTGATGTTTTGGCAAATCCTATTATGGAAATGACTGTACATGTACGCATTTAAACAAGTAAAACACATGTTTACACAAGTAAGACTGTGTGTGCATACACACATACAGTGTGTGACTATAAATAAAAGATGTACTATTATGTAAAAGCAAATTACACACTCATAGTCCTGGCTCCCTAGGCCTCAGAACAATGAGAGATGCTAAATGAAGTGTACAAGCCTGGAATTTAGAGAAGGTTTAAAGAACTGCATGGCTAATGGCACATGTAGAGTATGCTCAGAAGTGCCCTTCCCCAACATGAGAAAGGCTGAGATGGAATAGACAGCATTAGGCATGTTGTATGTAATCAGAGGAAGTATGTATTAGTGGATTGTGAGATCCACAACTGCAGAAGTCATGCCAACAGTAACATGATAGTCTAATCTGTGAACTGTGTAATAGTGTGGGGAATACCTGACCAGGCAACATTTGGATATGTATTTGTGTGACTTTTCCTAATCTTCAAGCATGTAATTATAATTTATTTCATATTTCTGGCATTATCCCTGCTGTCAGCTGAATGCCCAGATGATAACATTAGTAACATGATTAGCTTTAATCTAAAAAGTATTTACTTTGCCATTTTCACAACAGGTTTCTAACCATTTCTTCTAAAAACAGGTCACCACCTCAAAACTAGTGACCATGAAATACAGTCTACATGACGGAGTACACTACCTTCTAGATATTAAAACATTTATTTTCTTTGCTGAAATGTTTTGAAACACTTTAGGCTACTGCAAAGCTCAGGCTCTCACTACATAGTAATTGAGGCCAAAAGAGAATCCCTAGAAGAAAGGCTTTCTAATCAAACAAAGCTTTGATTAAGAAAGTCAAGATCTTGAGATCAAGCAGATTCCATTTGGAAGCGATTCTCTACTACATGTTCCCCTGCCTACATAGCACATGCCACCGTAAACACACATCTAAACTTGCAGTATATTACTGTAACATAGTCCTTAATTGTGAAGTCCATCCAAATGCATTCTCTTTTTATCTGCTACCATTGTTATTTTTAATGACTGGTAACACTAAATTGTACTATGGGAGAACAAAACAAGAGCAGGATCCATTTCTGTCAAAAGCATTCAAATGATCTCATTTTGTTGCAGAAATATAGCATCTCCTAATCAGCAGAAGCAAACTTTAGTAATCACTAGTAATAAACTGCACTACATTAAGTAATTAAATATGCTAGTCAGTGTAATAACTAAATTTATTAGTAAAACTGTAATTTTCTACATGTAAGATTTTTGCTCTTTGTCCAAACCAGACTTTTGGTTCATCTGTTCTGAATCATTATGGACATTCTGGAACAATTAAAAGCCTGTGCAGATCTGCAAAGCAGGCTGCCATCCTAAAATGCCCTCATAGTAAAAAAGTGATCTTCAACAGCAAATGAAAATGATCACAGGTAGCTGAATTCCCTTTCCTTCACGAACCTAGGAAGTTGTTTGTGACAGGTCTAAACACAGGTCTCAAAGATGCAACAAGTTTGTTGAGCAGTTGCACCTTTCCTAAGGGTAAGATGTATTAAAGTTTTGACAGGCTAACATTCTGCAGCCTACCGAACAATAATTGTCATGGAAGTGTTACAATGAAATGCCATACCATGGTTTGTAGTGTAGGAGGTGTTTTAGAAGCATACATTCATTATTTATACTTACTCTTCTTTTTTTTTATCATCTTTTTTGTCATCTTTCTTTTCCTCTTTCTTTTCCTCCTTCTTTTCCTCCTTCTTTTCCTCTTTTTTCTCCTCTTTTTTCTCCTCTTTAACCTCTTTCTTTTCTTCCTTTTTGCTGTACAACATAATGTAAGGCTTAGCAATATTACCAATATTCTAGCAGTTATGGGAGAGGGTGGGTGTTGAGGTACGGGAAGCTAGCCTAGACTCCAGGTAGAGTAGGACAAGGTTTCTCAGTGGAACCATTCATCTAACTGGTAAAAATGGTTTACAGGCTGAGGCCTCTCGAACTGACACCACCACACCATTACATCACGTAACCAGCTGGCTGATTCTGTGCATTAGTCACCCATGCTTTTTTTACCTTTTCAGACATCAGTGTACCAGGCTGATTTTAATTAAATGCTTCCAGTTTGTTTCATTCTTTGGAACTCAGGCATTTAAAAAGAAATCTATCAAATGATAACAGAACTTGAAATGGCTTAATAAACTGTCAACTTTCTTTGCATATCCAAGACCTCACAGTGACTGCCTGAAGCTTTAATGGTAATTAAATGAAATGAGGCTGAATTTCCTCTCACAGTTCTTTAAAACCAACATAGCTATAATTAATTAACTACCTCTGGCTTCAAAAATTGCCTTGGAAAAGAATCCCAGCCAATGTTTGAACAAAAGCAGCAAACGTAGAGAAAAGAGATGTGTCTCATTTAACTACATAGTAGTCATTTTATAAATGCTTTGCAGTCAACATGATTAAGGCAACCTATTTGAGATCTCTACAGTAGAGATCTACTGTATCTCCAAGATAGTCCATACCTCATAGTCCATACCCACAAGATGACTTGTGACCTAAAAGCATTTTTTTCTTTCCAGCAACTGTAAAGGAAGAATAGGTTGCCTAGTTCAGATGCAGGTGTCTATGTTTGGTCAGAGGAGCCATGCCCAAGTTGCTCTGCCTGTATTCGATTGCCACGGTATTCAATGGCTGAGCATTAAGTTCTATCCTTGCTAAAATCAATGGGAATTTTTCCTAGACTTAATGGAATCATGATTGTCCCCATGTTTATTGATTGCTTTTCATGCAATAAAGTAAAATATGGACCATTTAACATAGTTATATCCTACCACTCCACACTATCCAGCACAGGCCCAAGCTGCAACATTTAATTCCAGATATGGGTTTTTATACTGTTCAAGTATGTACAGCCTTTAGCTCATTAGAATGTGATAAGCTAGATATAAAGATGGATCTGACTTCCCCCATTCTCAGGTTTGTCTGAACAGAAGAGTCTTCAGCTATGTTGACTTATGCAGATAGGCCCACATGTCCTCTTCAAAACTGCAGAAAGTTAACATCTTTCCTAAGATTCTGTCAATCTTAGAGCTAAATTTGGTACATGTATTGGTCAGGAATCATGTAAGCTGAAGAATGGCACTCATTTGCACAATCAGAAAATCCATCATCTGAGATCTCCCTGTTCTGTATTTGAAATTTCTTTATTCCTTGAAGCAGAAAGTGTCCCCATTGGTTAGACAGAAAAGCCTAAATGTTCCTGACAATACAGTGTATTTGGATAATGCATACATAAACATAACTCTCCACACATAAGGTCTGGTTTGCATGAAAGCCATGGACTCCTGCTCCCATGGTTGCTACATGTTCTCCTCTGAACTGTCAAGATTGGCTCTGGTTCTCCTCTTGAACTGGTGTCAATAAAGTACAAATTAGTTCAATGACAGCAACACCCCATGGCAAAGACAGAATATGTAGTAACAGTTGAAAGTGTGCTGCTTACTGGATTTGAACCAACAGAAAAATTTTAGTGAGTTGTGCTTTGCATGTATACCTGCTTGTATTACTCAGATCAGAAAAAGAATGTGCTGCGAATGGCAGTCCTGTCTATGAATGTGCTTGTTACAGGGAGAAAGAAGCACTCCAAGGGAGAAGACAACAGTCATCAATTTTAAGATAAATATAATAGGTCTAGTGGTAGCTTTCGCCTATCAGCAATGAGCACCTGTCTCAATTCTTACCCTTAGACATTTCCATATTGATGTAGCACCACAGAGTAATTCAGAAATGCCCAGACTCATTTGCTAAAAAATGCTGAGATTCTACACTCCTCCATGTCTAGGGAAATAACCTACCAAGCTGACCAACACCACTGAAACCTTTAAAATTATACACTGCAAGGGAGCATAACCGGAAGAGAAAAGACCATTTCGGTTGACTGGTCTTCTATTTACATACGCATCACAACTCAGAGAAACAGTTTTTCATTTACCAAGGTTGATTTCTACCTGGCAGTGGGAACTGCTGCTCAAGTATTTATTCCTCTAATACTGAATCCCCTGGACTTTTATGGCTTCTTTTTCAAATCTGCCCCAAAAACTCCTTCCTACTTAAAAAACATGTCAGGATTTCACTGCGCATTACTATGCATGGTGCCTGACTTAAAGGCCAATTCATTGTTGCTGTTGTTAGCATTAACATACCTCCTTGATACTTCACGTCTGGCATTCTTACCAAAAAGGAAGAACTATGAGTAAACACAGTTTTCAAAGGGTAGGGCCACTGTACATTTCTGGATGTTGTTATGCAGGGAAAAGTAGATTGAGACAGAGAATCAATCAAAACGTCTCTGTGGTGGTGAACTCTGGAGGGAATATTTTGACATTTCCAACTTCCTCCTATGTTTTGTTTTAAAAAAGAGAAAAAACATTATTTCACACAGTATCTAATGCTAATACTTCTTCTCTGGCCTGAGATCTCCTACAAACTCATCTGTCAACTACAGGTATCTTTCATAAGTGAGATTCTTCCACTTCTGTGGCCTCTGTTCATGTCTCTATTGTGGTAACTCCCAACTTACCATACTCCCACCTACTTGTAGTCGTGTGGTGGAAGTCACTCAGAGGAAACAGTTGGCCATAATTGAAGAATTGAAAGCATCACCTACAGTTCCCCAAGGGCAGGCACTCTTAGGTCTTTAACATAATGAAAAACCCAAAGCTTCAAAAAGACCTGCGTCTTTTTTTCTTTATCAGTGCTACTGAGTAAACTGGAATCTAGTAACTAATAAAACAGTTGTTTGTGCCTTTCCTCTTTCACAGCAATACAGTGGCATCCATTCTGTGTTTCCAGCACATTAAAAGGAGCATACATCTTCAGACTTAGAAAACACGTCTTCATCAGCCCCCATAAAAACACTGTCACGGTCTTTGAATGAGTCAAATATTAGCATTTCTCATCTGCCAAGTACTTCACAAATCAAGTATGTCTCAGACTGTCAGGCAGGTAGACAGACAGGTGTTGTCTTCATTTAAAAATAATGAAACATTGGAAGGATGAAAGTTTTGCCCAAGGTACATGAGTCATTGTCAGAAACAGAGTAAGAAAGCCGTACTTACATACTAATCAGTCCTTTGGTACTTGACTAGCAGGCTAGGCTCCAGACTTCTGGCATTTTTTTTATACCAGTCTAAATAAAATTCTGCACATTTCTGTCACTGTTCACTGCACACTGATTTTCCTTTTTAATAAAAGTTTTGCAAACCAAACCAAAAAATTGCTTCAGGAGCAAGAAGACCTCTTGTTCAGGGAGGTGCACAAAGGTTTTGCAGTGTCATTTAAAATCTACAGTTTGAGCTAGCCTGTGATGGAGCTATTTGGAGAAAAAAATAAGTTTCCTGAAAGTATTTCTGACATAATCAGAACCTGTCCTGATTATTTTCAAATTTTGTTTTCATCTGGAAAGCAATGAAAAAAATTAACTATCATCATGCACGAGAACAGATCTGCTGCTGGATGCTACAGAGCAGATATGTCCTCAGATAGCTGTGGTGCAAGACATGCAACAAACATTGGTGTTGGGTGATTTTAAATTACAAGAGCTTTTCATCTTTTCAAGAGATTTATCTTTGGTGAAATACCTTGTCAAATATACAAACTAGACTCCAAAGGACAGTCAGAGCTTCTGTTGCAATGCAAGCCTTATTATGTTGCCTGTCACTCTCTGCATCTACACCAACAATATCTGCTGAACTGAAATACACATTTTAAAAAGATATTTAGTTTTCATTTAGACTGCACACATAAGTGTTTTCTTGGTACCTTGATCAGTATCCACTTCTCATTTGACAACCTGAAATTTCTGGGGCACTTGATTTACAAAAGGGCACTAGCATGTTAAAAGGGGAAAATGAATACATGAATCTCATTTAAAAACTGAAGAATTAATAAATCAATTGGCAATGCAGTAAAATCAGCCAGCTGAACTAGGGGAGTTAGGGACTAAATCCTTAATCAAAATCACTCCTTGAGAGGTAAGGTTAACTTCAGACAAAAAGAAGTTCACAGGGAACATGAAGGATGCTTTACATACTAAGAAAACTAGATCTTTCTTTATAATTAAACTATATTCTTAGGAAAGGCTTAGGAAGAGATAAGGAGTTTATACTACAAATGTTACTAGGCTGGAAAGGGAAAAAGAGAGGAGCTAGTAGTAGAAAGGTGTTTGGAAGTTATCAGTACTTACTCTTCATTGGTGTTGTTGCTATAGTTGACATTAAGCCTGGCAAAGGGCCAGTGACTGCAGTAAGTTAAATAAAACACATTAAAAGAGTGTAAAGACTGTTGGTATTTCATACACGTGTTTACCAACATGACAGACCGACTTACTAGCTTTCTCACATATGCACTGATAAGATTAGGAAGGTCAACTTTGACTGCAGTGGTAAGCCCCTTTGCATAACTATTTCAAGGCACCAGTTTCTTTTTACCATGTGCTTGGCATACACATTTGTGACCACATCTGATGTCTGAAGCTTGTTCTCAGGCGTATTAGTGCATGGCAACATTTTTAGCCCTGTACTCATTTGGCTACTATTTTAAGCCTTCTTCAATCCTTTCAAGTCTTCTTCACAGATGCAGTGTCGAGGCTTGTGGATAAGTAACAAGCATACCTACCACTGCTGCAGAATTAAGCCTACATGATAGAACAACTGGGAGTTACTGTCACGTGGCAACAGTGTAAAACTGAGAAGGCAAGGATGGATACTCCCAAATTCACTTTTCCTAATAGCCTTATAAAGAGGTCTTTTGGCCCAGGATCAGTGTTGTCCTCTCTAATTACTTCAAATCTGCAGTTGTTACTGATCCAGACATCTGAAAAACCAGACAACAGTCTGGCTAATTCCACAAAATGTGCTTTTGAGCTGAATTTCTAAGGAGTAGATCAAGTGAAGATAATAAGGCTGTGCTGGACCACAACAAATCAAGGTAATCTGTATCATGCACAGCGCTTCAAAGGGTCTTGCTGTAATCTGTACTACTAGCTGAGATTTTGAAACAAATCAACTTATTATTTGCTTACCTACCAATCCTTAATTATGAAAAAAAAATACAGGAGTCATTCAAAGCATAATGCCAAACAGAACATCAACTTTTGTCTTAGGAACTAATTTTCCTCTTTTAGCTGGAGTTAAATTTAAAACACTGTATCATATATTTATAATGTAATAATAATTCATCAAGTCAGAAGACTGTAAAAACATAAAGATTTCTTTTGCAAGTCTCTGTTGGTTTATTAGAAAAATTTTAAGATAAGACTGAACCTGCCTTCCATACCGAAGACTGAGTATGTGATAATAAGTTAAGTCAGCAGCCACAAGATTTTCTCATTTCTGCATCAGAAGGCTTCTGTAATGTTAGCAGCTGAAATCCTGAGCAGGTGTAACAAAGCATGACACATTTTGCACAACTGTTTGTTTGGAGTTTCCTAACACTCACAGATAATGTGCATAACATTAATGTCCTGAAAAGCCACAACTAGCAACATCCTAGATTCTTGAAATAAAAATTGCATTCACCCTCAGTAAAGAGGAGTTTAGCAACATCCAGTTGAACAGGTAGCATATGATAAAATTCCAGTTCTGAGAAACCATTCTGCCTGAAGCAGCATGATCAAAGTCCTTTATTTCAAGATCTTTGCCAAAGTACATTTGAGGGGGAAAGAGAAAGTCTGCTGAAAGCTGTAATACTTCAGTTATGTGAAGATTCCTGGGCAGCATTAGATACTCTATTCATCTCCTATGCTAAGCTCCTTACCTTCTTCTCAAAATAAAGCTTACATCCTAATAACCAAGAAAATACCATAACCTCAGTTGTCTTTGTTTAAAGTATAAACACATCTTCTTACCTGTTTACTCCCCCAGGGCGTTCACGGATACCCAGAAAGGAGCGGATGTTACTTTGCCTACTGGACACCTCTATGAGCTCCGGCCCTCTGATACGTTCTAGGAAAGAATCAGGACTTTGGTCTGCATGGTGCGTATGTCTTGTGGCCCATGACCTCACAGATAAGACAAATCGTGATAGCCTGCATGGAACAGACATACAACATTGACTGAACCAGACAAGAACATCAGATGGCTTAAATCATCCCCACAAAGAGTGGCCCAGGAAGTTTCTTCTCCACTTCTCCACCTGCCATGAAATTAAACTTGATGGATTAACTGTGTGAACCCAGTCACTTCCCACGACTTCATACATCACCTTTTGCAATGGATCAGGAAAGTATCTCACACACCAGTTCCTAGTCCACTGTATCAGCACAGCAGGAGCAACAGAAGAATATTCTTGCCAAGTGGGAGCAAACCAAGTGGTTGGGGTGGGGCAGTTGACTTCTGAGAAACTTCTGACATTATGTGATAATGGGTGAATCCTGGACTGAAAGAATTAGGAGATACAAAATTCTCACAGGATCACGTGCTCAAGGAAGGGCTGGTACACACAGCGGGGAAAAAAAAGCTGAATAGTTGCTGAGGGAGGATGGACTTTGAAATAAGGAATGATAAAAATTCAGTCACTTTCCCTGTGATTTTAAAGGGTCTGTCTGCAGACATATTAATTGCCTATGACATATAAACCTGCTTATTGCACCAGAAGAACTATTTCCTCATCCTAAATTTCTAGCAGAGCACTGAAATGAGATAAGCAAAAAATCATGACATAATTAATTTATCACTGTATCATTATGTATCTTTTTCTCTACCCACTAATTTACATCATGAATCCCTACAGTGTTTTCTGTCAAAGTTCAAAAGGAAATATGTTTCTGAAAAACTGAAAATAATGGAGACTGAAATCTACAAAAGTGATTATATTTATTGCCCACACAATATATTGTATTATTTCCTATCAACAGTCTAGTTTGGACAAAAGTGGTGTTAATTCAGGTTTCCCAAACTTGGCCTTGAAAACAGCATAATGAAATCCTGAACAATGCTTAACTTCTTACAGAGACCTTGGGCTACTCAAGGAAAGCTCTTTACAGTCTCTCTGCATCAGCTAGTATTACATATGCTCAGAATCCACAAAGAGGCTGATATGAACAATTTAAATCTTTTGGTAAAGTACATCTGCCTCTTGATTGCAGTTCTCAAGGGCCTAGCTACACCTCCTCATAGATCTTGCCCAGGTTCTCTCACACTGAAATAAAACAGACAAAAAAGGCAGGAATAATATCACATACCAGAAATTAGAGAAAGATATTTCTAGTTCTTTAGCCCCATACCAAGATAGGATCATACAAATCATCTACGACTGCCAACAATTAAAAGAATCCAAAGCCTACCAAGAACACAAAAGCCACATGAAAGTCTGAGATTATTTAATAGATTCCTCACCCTATTCAAAACACACTGCATAAAGTTAAGCTACAGAATTTTTCTCTTTGCCTGAGCAGAACTCAGCTTTCACATAAGGAGCGGTATGGAAAACTACTAATATGGATGTTTTTACTTACATTAGAAAATAAAGCATTTTTATGAGACCTGTTAGTTAAGAAGCAAACAGATTTTACCAAATAAGATTGAGAGCCTCTCTGTTTGAACAAATAGAATTTTCTGATTTCTGCCATGCTATATTTTTTTAACTTTTTTGTCCTTTACATCTCAAAGTAAGATACTCAGTGAAGTCCATCAAAAGCTCTTGTCTTAGGTCCTTAAGAATTTGCTTTCAAGAGGCATGTTATGTTAGCATAATATTTAAATGCTAAGCATTCATGTTTTCATCACAGGCTTCCTTGTATATTCAGAGTATAATTAACTGTAGCTACACACATGTGTAATTCAAACTATCCTGAAAAAGAGTAAAGAACAATATAAACAAAGATTAAAAAGGAAGTCCTCAATATGAGTTTATATATTCATGTGCTTTATGTTTACACACATACACACCTATAAATGTTTTCCACCTAAAGCCAACTTCTTGCAAACTTTGTAACCTACACGCAGTGGTGTCACTATCTGACAACCAAACAGGGAAATACAAATTTATTCTCCACCACCCAAAAGGGTGAAGTGTAAACAACACTCTTTAAATGACTCTAGTTTTATAATAATTTTTTTCTTTGCTCTTTGAAATCCACTATGCTTAAACTGAGTATGGTCTGTATTGTGTGTAACAATGGTATCTGAAGACAGAGCTCTCTAATCTCAGCTGGAAATATTTAAAGGAGACACAGTAAGTTTTTGAAACTCCACTTTAGGTTTATGTTTAAGTCCCGGTAAAGTAAATGACTTAAGCAAATGGTTTACTTCAGTTTTGCTGACTAAGGCTCCCAATCGTTTATAAATGTAACTGGATTCTAAAAACTGAAACACTTGCAATCCCAACACAAAGGCCCTTGTCTCCTCCCTTGCCAACATGGGAACAATCATCATGTCTTATTTGATAGGAAACAAGTATTGCATCAGCTATCAGCCAGAACGAAACACTTTACCCATTTACTTTATAGTCTGGCCTCACTTCATGCATTTCCTCAGTGTTCAATATATTTTCAGATCTGGTCATGTAAAAGTATTGATCATGTAATATTTTTTTGTATTCAGACTAATTTGTGTGAGCTCAAGGTTTTTATTAGAAATGAGTAATCAGAATCAAGGTCAAAAGCAGCTTCTGTTACTTTTTATAGACTTTTTTCAGCTGGACTCCATATCTTTTCTTTGGAAAGTGATGGTTCTTCTTACTTCGCCTCCAAATTGTGATCAGTCTCTTTCAACAAGTTAAACTTAATACTGGAAATGAGTTAGCATGTTACCTTGCCATTGCTCCACTGCCTGTGAATGAGCTTGTCTGGGATTCATATACATGTCTTCCCTCCACAGAAATGACTCTCTGCAGTTCTGAAGATGCATCCTCACACAGTGAATGGGTTCTGCAAAAGCAAATATTTTTTTTTAAGAATGCCATACAGCCTCCAGCAGTCTTCCCCCCATCTGATTCTTTCCACCACCACATCAGGAAACAATGCAGTAAATTGTCCTCTTCCTAGTAATATGGCATCCATTTGATAAGCCCATGAGCTTAGGCTATATTCCTCCTTTTCTGGAACCATCCAACACCAAATGAAGTCAGTTGAGGCTCTGCCATCCATTCCAGCAAGCTCAGAAGCTTACTCCTTACTAGTCAGTACTAGTCTAGTGTGCAGATACACAATTACGGGAAGCATGTTTTCTACTCTAACACCTCCTGTAAGGCATCAGCAGCTTTCCTTCAACATGGAGTTCATCCCCAGGGGACTTTAAAGTGACTTGCTTTTTTCAGTGTTGTCCTCCTATACATTGTTTCAGTTTAACAGTCTGGAATTTCTACCAGTGCAGTTCCTATTTATGACTCAAAGCAAATACACATCTCTTTTTGCTTTCACTCTTGCTTGGACTGAGAGGGAAAAATGGTGATTTTACAGTAGTTAGCCCTGAGCAGCACCACTGCTGTTCTTACCAGGCTGTTGTCATCAGCTGCACAACTGCAGACCTAATGCTGCTTGCTTTGTACTTGAAACTTTACCTATTGCATAGCAAAACAGGCTACAGACCTTCAGGGCTGCTCTGGCAGCAATGAGATGAGGCACCTCAGGCTATTACCACACATGGAAAACACTGTAACAGCCCAGTTGTGCACAACTGCAGATAGCGATTATAAGGCTAAACTACATGCAGTGTCTGCCAACTCCCGTGACTGTAAGACTACTTATTACTGAAATAATCAGCATTTGAGAAAAATAGATGAAATCTTAGCCTCATCTTTCAGTAATGGAGTTTTGAAATTGACTTCACCGGAACCTGGACTTTACCAGGGCTCACTCTGCGTTTTTTTATAAGACTCCTAGGGTTTTCTCTGTGGTTTTTGTTCTTTAGTATTCACTTTTACAAGACTTTGTCACACCCATTAAGGATCATTTTTTTCCCCCTTTTTAATGCAAACAAGAACTCTCACATGAGTCTGTTAATTTGTATTGCCAGGAAAACACTGACTATAATGATGCTTGCAGAATCTTCATAAGAACTGGCAACAGCATTTTGAATGCCCACAAAAGGATAATTAGCAGCTCAATTTAGTGTGTACTCACAGCTGAGAAACTGACAAACAGAGAATTAAAACTTTATTATTTCTACACAAAGAACCATGCTAAAAAAGAAAGGCTCTGATAGTCCCAGAATTCTCAACTTGTTAACTGTTTTCTTCTTCTCTTCTAATAAGAAGATACCAATAGACACCACTTAGTATTGAAAAGCTTTTATAACCTAGTTTATGTTGTGGGTGCTGAGAATATTGTGGATGCCAAAGTTAACATGGCTTCTAGGGAAGGATGAACAAACTCATGGAACAGAAATCCATTACGCATTACCAGATACACAGAGCCCACATTCAGCTCAAGAAGTCTCCTGAGCTGGATTTTGGGAGAGTATTACAGGAAAGTATGTTGCGGATACTTGCAGTTTGCCTGTTGTTTTTTTTCTTTTTCCTGGAGTATTGCCTTTCATTTTTACAAATACAGCTTATGTATATCTGCAACAGGATCAGAAAACAATACATAAAGGACTCCGCCAGGCAACTCTTATGAAAGCACCTGTCTGATATTACACAGCAATTACAAACATTCCACATCAATTCACACAAATGCAAATCAAAAAGTAAATCTAAAATGAACTCTTCCTTCCATTCTTATAACTCCCTATTATAAAACTCATATACCCATTCTTGACTTTCCTCAACCCTGTTCAGATAATACAAGAGGCCTTATTTGTCAGCTGGCTTTATATTGATGAAGAGGGACAGGCACAGATGGGGCTTTTGATGTTAACACCTTCAATGCATGTGGCATAGTTTTTACTTTATTTTCACAAAGACAGACTAATTCCCATCTGGACTCCATAAGGGTGTTTGCTATCTGCAGCGAAACAGTAACCACTGCCATTACTACCCAAAGGTGTTACATGGTCTGAAATCGACATGAGAAGAGAGCAGGTTACAAAGCAGAAACATCAGCAGATAGATTGTGCCTCCTGAGCTTATGCTGAAAAATTTTTTATTTCCCCAGGGGTAGCAATGTCACTATATCTTAGAGAAAACTCACTGCCACTGAGGTTTCTGCTCCATGCCTCTTCAGGTCTGTAAAGGCCAATTTATTCCCATGTTTTCAAGGTATTTAGTGGAATAAGCTCTGGGAAGGGTACCTGCTCTGTACCTGTCCCTTGCCTTAACTTGATTTAGCTCTAAATTTGCACAAAGATCTTCAAGAAAACCCTAGAAGACCATTTTCACCTAAAATGCATGCAAATAATCCAGAATTTTCATTTAGTAGTAATTGTTTTGAAGTTCTAATCAGTTAAACAGGAATTGCTGAAGCCATTTTGAGTAATGACTATGAGCCAGACTTCAAGGGCAGGATTTGGCTCCAGATGGCAGTGACCTAAATTAGGGTGTCTAATATAAGCTGAGTATCTAAGTTCCCATTATAGTCAATTGCCATCTTAGGGCTTGATTCAGTTGCCTCAATACAGGAGTCTAGTACCATTTTGGAATACCTCAAAACACATTATCTGACCTCTCCAGAGCACACAGGTCTCACCTCATATCCACTGGCCCCAGCTAAACACCTCAGATACTCTATGGTATCTCAAATAGCTTTAGATGCCTATTTTAGGCAACTAAATACCCTCATAATCAACAGAGCCAAATGAGCCTGAAGAACTATTCAACTTCAGGGTAAGCTGAACAGTTCCTTAGGCACCACCGACTATTAGTACTGACTACATCTCCACTGATGACAGCAGGAACTTAGACACCTACTCACAAAAAGACACTGAAATCCAGATGTCTACAAGACAGCTGAATTCTACTTCCCAACTTCTAGATAGCCAGCTTGTGTCTATAAGCTAATGTGCTGCCTGTCCTATTTGAGCTGTTTCTATACAGAGGCTGGATTTTAAAAATGAAGACTCCTTTGTTATTTTTTGTTTTGTTGATTTTTGTTTTAACAAAATGAACCAACTTTATAGTACACTACACTGTAAGAATATGGGCACATGAATCACCTACTCCAGCATAACTGAGAATGACAGTTTAAAGATCACTAGCAGTTTTCTATTAACTCCTGCAGTGAATGCTTTTTCTTGGTAATACCTCATTCCACAGCAGAAAAGTACTTAAGCACATCCTTAGCATTAAGCATAAATTTAACACCCACTGACCTTAATGAGAACTAAGTATGTGCTTAATTGCTTTGTTGAACTATAGTCAACAGGAGTTGGAAGAAGATAAAGGCAAAGGAAAAATGCTGCTACTCTAGGAAACCTTTTTTTTTCCAATGTCTATGGTTGTATATTTTGCTACACGACAAAGAAGGGCCAAAATTTTCAATGGGATCTGTCTTTTGGTACAGACATATTCTAAAACAAATCTGAATTTAAAAAACATGTTTCAGAATTCTTTGGTATTAAAAAGGCATTGTATATACTTACTAGCAATCACTTCAGCAATCCAAAAACCATAAATATGAGATCTCCTTTAGAGAATAAGATTGTATCTTTTTACTCATCTATGAACTCCTGTAATTAATGCTGATAACAACAAACTTTTTTGGCTATATCTGTCATAAGCAAGTCATTGCCTCTGAAACTGCAGATGACTGCAGCGATTTAATTCTACATTTAAACCTTTATAACCACACTCTTACATCCCTGCCAGTAATTCCATTCTGTGAGCTGCCAATCACTGATACCCTCTACAAAAACGACATTAAAAAAGGAAAGGAAGAGGCTCATTTCGATCTGTGTTTTCACTGTTTCTGAGATATCACTGTAAATGGAGACAAAGGGACACAGCTCTTGCAAATCTCCCTAAGGAGACCATGGGGTAATATAACTAAGTCAAGCAAGCCATACTGTGCAGAATAAAAGCAGCTCCATTTTCACCAGTGTAGGTACACCTACATGACAGAAGGTATCATGTAAGCAAAGCAGAAAGAAATAAAAGGACCGATTCAAACAGGACAGGGATCACATCCATACTAGATGCTAGGGGCATGCAATCCAAAATTATCATAATGCAGGCAGTCCTATGTAGGATTTTGCATAGCAGGATTTTAAGTGCTCTAGGCTGGGTACACATTTGAACAGCAAGAGACAGTCTGACAAGGTCCACATAATGGAGGTGGTTGACCACAGCAAGCCAGAAGCAAAACACTTTTTCCAGTCTGTACAGGTGCTGTGGATCATCAGACACTTTCCTGCAGGCCCAGCAGGGTTTGCCCAGACTAGACAAATGACTGGTACTACATAAAATCTAAGTGCAAGCTCACTGGCATATTTTTAAACAGCCACTTTAAAACTATCAAAACAGAGAAAGGTGAATGTAAAGAAACTATTACAGTTCCACCATACAGTGAGAGACTCTGAAAATCCAGTACAAAAATGTTGATATTCTTCATATACTACAAATGTTCCCTATCACAAGAACTAGGTGATCTGCAGAGGTTACTTTTAAAAAAAAACTTCTGAGGCTTTTCACTGCATGGCACTGGAAGGATTGCTTTTACTCTAAATCCCACAGACTCTGTGGGAAGCACAGACCCTGCTATCTGCGTGGTGACTTGAGAAAGAGGATTCTCCTTAATGAGTTGGTGTAATTCCCACTGATGTGAAAATGGGCTTTATTCCTGAGGTAACACAGATTCTGGTTCTAAAACTGCAAGCCATGACAACCTTCCTGTTGCTGTCTCTTCGGTACTTTGAATATAAATTGTTAAGTCAGTTAAGTGCACTGGCTCAACAATATCATGATATAATACTCCCATAATGCAGAGCTAGAGGAATGCCACAAATTATGCAGCAATCTGTCCTCTGGACTGTGATGAAAGGAATATATTACCTGATACAGCCGTTTTCAATCCTTGCAATATCCTCATCAGGAGTCCTGACAGACGGTCTGTGCATACTAGGGTAGGAGTGCTGGGTGTTGATTTTTGCCATTTTGCTTTACATATCAACATCTAAATGACAGCTGAAACAGGGAAAAAAAAAATAAAATCGTGAAGGCTGCAAAAGAAATGTGCTCAGCTCTTAAAAAGAGCGATTTATTAAAACAATGGAACAGCAGAAATCAAATTCAACCATTTGAAGAATAGCCAGTGATATTTACACACACAATATGATACCTGTTTCTTGATTTATTTGCACTAGACAGAAAAAAGTGCTAGTAAAAGTGTAACAAAAAAAATTCATCATGACCAAAGAAAAGGGTTACATGATGCTATATTCTTTTTAGTCTCTGGACTTTCTGAATACCTACACTCTCATACCTATTATCCGTAGTGAAATTACATTTAAAAACTCATTAAAAGAAGTTTAGAATTAGGAAGCCAACCAAAAAAAGCTAGGTAATACATGTGCTAGGACAACCCATTCCACTTTGAGTTGATCCCCTTTTGCTAATTTTATCTATTTTATGATTAAGTTTTTTATTCTGAGAATGGATATTAACCAAGCAGATAATTAATGAAATGTATCCTTCAGCTTAATATAAGCCATGCATTAATTCTATATTATCTAAACTCTGCACTAAACACATACTAGGGGTTTTTTTTCCCATTTATTTCCATAAGTCATTTTTATTATACTGCTTTAAGACAAGCTCTGTTAAGATATTTAGCAGCCCAGCTCCTACAAGTTTTAGGAAATTGACCTAAATTACTTTCCAGGTTTGGTCTTCAATGCCTTACCAAATTCATATCACATCTATCCTCTGCAAAACAAGTTTTAAGACTCAAGACAAGTGTCTTAAAAATGAGGGACTGAAAGACTTCCAGTGAAAGCTTTGAATTTTGAAACATTTTTTTTTAATAGGATATGAAACCAAACACTATTTTGGATGAAAAACTAGCTTCTTAGAAGACAGAAAACAAGAATGGGATTAAACAGTCACCACTGCAAAAGTTTAAGAACAATATTCCTCAGGGTTCCATAGGAAAACCTCTCATTAATGATGATGACAAAAAGAAGGAGCAGTGAGACAAGAAGATCTCAGGATGGCAAAAAGTACTATAGGCAGGAGAAAGAAGTGGAGTGCAAGGAAATTCAGGGTGATCCACATCAACTAGATCAACTTCTCAATTTGACAGCAAGTGACGTGCAATGTAGGCAAATGGAAATCAATGAATAGAGGTGAAAAGCATGTAAACTACTGCCTTACATGCTTCCAAATTAACCATAAGCTCTCAGAAAAGGAACCTGAACACTACATATGTACAGCTCAGGGAAACGCCCTGCTCAGTACCGGGCAGGATTGCTGACACAATAGCTAATGATGTACATATGGAAAGCGTTCATGGCACAAAGAACACTAAAACTGCTACATGAAACAACAGGGTGGACTTATCTGGAACACTATTAGTCCTTCTCTCAAACAGAAAGATACTGCAGAATAAAAGCATGGCAAGAATGATTAAGGACATAGAAAAGGGAGAGAAAGTAAAATGGGGCTTGCTCACCCTAGAAAGGCAAAGAATAAGAAGCTATAAAATAAAAACATGCAGGCAAAATTGGAGCTTATTTCAGAGCCCTTATAATTACTTCAGCTGTAAAATCCAGATTCAATATACAATGTGGTCTGAACTCTTATTCTGCACTAGACTGGAGGAAAGGAGGAGGTAAAATTTTCACAGAAATACAACCCTACTGTTAAGCAATAAAATACATTAATATATTTTTGGAAGGAGGTAGGGAGAATGGATGAAGGTTCATTATTAAATTGTGCCATGCATGCCCACCTGTAGTAGAGAGAGACACAGAACACAGGACTGGTATAAATAAATAATGCAGTAATTTTGGTACAGCGCACATGGTGAGACCTCCTGAAGCAACATGGTTTGGCCCTGCATGAAGCACATAAAATTCTGACACATTACTGGCTATCTCATAAAGGAGATATACTTGTTCCTTCTAGGCCTCCAAGATTCCTAATGATAAATGTGTTTAACCGTCTAGGGAGGAGATCAGCATTTCAAAACTGGATCCAAAATCTGGCAAGTGACTGACTAGGGAGCAACTTAAAATGAGCATGGAGCTATCAGGAGTCAATCAGCAGGAAAACGCTGCAGAGGCATAAGACTCTGCAAACACCTTTTGCAGGGCCCCAGAGAGACAGCTCCAGCTAGCTGGGATCTACAATCCTAAAACTGCCACTAAAAGCTGGTGCTTACAAGATGGTTTTAAGAACTGAGTAGAGCTCAGCTTTGTATTTAAAAACATAGTTGTTACAGTAGTGTCGTGGGTTGCCCTTGGCTGGCTGTCAGACACCCACCCAGCCACTCTCTCACTCCCCCTTCTCAGCAGGCCAGCAGGAGAAAGTAAGATGAGAAAGCTCATGAGTCGAGATAAGGACTGGAAGATCCCTTATCATCACAGGCAAAACAGACTTGAGTTGGGGACAAGTAATTTAATTTATTGCAATTAAAATAGAGTTGGATGGTGAGAAACAAAGACAAAAACACCTCGCCCCCTCTTTTTTCCCCCAGATTCAACTTCACTCCCACATTCCCACTCCTCCACCTCCTCCACCCTGCCCAGCAGTGCCGTGGTGGGGAATGGGGGATCGCGGTCAGTCCATAATGATTCCTCTCTGGCGTACCTTCCTCCTCACACCATTCCACTGCTCCAGCCTGGGTCCTTCCTACAGGCTGCCATCCTTCAGGAACTGCTCCACTGTGGGTCCATCCACGGGCTACAGTCCTTCAGGGTAAACCTGCTCCAGTGTGGGTCCTCCATGGGCCACAGTTCCTGTCAGGAGAACCTGTTCCTGCATGGACTCGTCTCCACTGGCTGCAGTTTCCTTCAGGAAATAGCTACTTTGTCCACTGTGGGGTCCTCCACAGTGGATATCTGCTCCAGTATGATCGTCTCCCTGGATACAGGGGAATCTCTGCTCCAGGGCCTGGAACAACACCTCCTCTCCTTCTTCTCTGACCTTGGTATCTGCAGAATTGTTTCTCACGCTTTTTTCCGTCACTCCTCACACACTGTCTGTGTGGCATTTTATACTTTCTTAAATACATTGTCCTAGAGGTGCCACCAGTGTCGCCTGGTGCTGACAACGGGCATTCCTGCTGCTGCTCTGGTATGTGTTCTCAGAGCACTACAAATCCATGAGAAAGTATGTGTGAGTGTATCCCATCATCTATTGGTTGGAGGCTCCAGAGAAAGGGGGAAAAGTGGTTTTGGCTTGCTTAATTTGAAGTAGACTTGAAAAGTTTCTCATTTTTGAGGTACAGCTCCTAAGCACAGTGCAATTTGCTGCAAATGGGTGAATAGACTTGAGAAAGGGGGGAGTTATGGCTTTGAACTGGGTGCCACCTCCTTTTGGCCTGGAGTTAGATGCCCATTTATTTTCAGTCTCCCATTTTAGATTCAGTCATTTCGTATTGGCTGGGATATGTAGCTTCCTTCTCAGTGCCTTATTCCTGGGTACCTCATTTCTGCATGCCTTCTGTAGGAAATCCACTGTATGGTACAGCTCCTAAAATTTAGATACTGCAGCCTTCATACCTGATTTGCAAAATTAGGAAATGCTTATGTGAACCTGAAGTTTTCATATTTTACTTGAACTTGTATTTGTTGTCAAGCAACTGGCTGTCTTGATAAAACAGGTCTTTTATACCAGACAGTGCATATAAAATAATTTGACACAAAACATCAGTTGCTATTGAATCCAAAAGGAAGAGGATAAAAGAGTACATGAACTATTTGCATTTGGAGTAGGGAGAGCTCTCACTAATGTGTAATTTGTTTTATTTTTAGTAGGATAATACGTCTTTCTCACTTAGCTCTAGTTTCAATGATTTATGCACTGAAAAGCAATATCCTTGAGTGTGGAATTATTATTCATCTCTTTCAGGTTAGTACAATTGCTAGCAAGGAAATAAATACTAAGTGAGAAAGCATGTTAAGTCATTGGTAAAGATGTCAGTCTTTCAAGAGCTAGGATTGTTTCAGATAAGTTTTATTTTGCTGTCAGACACTGGAAAATTCTTCAACCTGAGGCAGTTTTTGTCTTCTGTAGTTTGACTTGGTGTGCTTAAAGATAAGTCGCTTAGTTCTGGAAAATTAAAAATTACAAGGATACTTTAAGGATCCAGTTCTCCAATTTGGTTGCCTAAAACTGGGTAACTCGATTCAGGCTCAAAGGACTATCTGTCTGTCTGTTTGTCGTTAAATTGCTTGTGAGCTAAATGCCTGTTTTAAGTGCCCAACATAGATTTTTCAGACTTGTTTTCTTTCACCCGCACCCAATGCAAGTAGATTTCTGCCTTTTATAAAATCTCCATTATCTTCGAAGTACACTCTCTGCTCTGAGTATTTAAAGCTAGTAATTACACTGAGGGTAAAACTTGCACTGGGGGCAGGTGCCCAGGCTCTGGCAGGAGGGCTGCAGGGGTGGCCTCTGTGAGAAGAAGCCAGGGGCTGCCTGTGCCAGACACAGCCACTGCCAGACAGCTTGAGCGGACCCACCACGGGGCACAGCTGAGCCCCTCTGGGCTTTCTCATGGATTTGCAGTGCTCTGAGAACACATACCAGAGTGGCAGCAGGAATGCCTGTTGTCAGCACCCACTGCAATCTGGACACACTCAAGGCCTCTGAGCTGCTTCCTAGCTTAGGTTTCAGATGATTTTGCACATGCATAGTAGCAAAAAAAACCCAACACACAGGCACACACTTAAATATTACAAATTATATCAAACTCAGGAAGTTGTTGGCTATCAGCTAAGCCACCAAAATGAACTGTATAGCCTGTCAAACATCCATGAAAGAAGTTTGAATCACTATAATCTCCCTCACAAGAGCATTGAGAGTTCACATTTGGTCTACTCTAGCAGTTCCCCTTTTGGGTAGAATATGTTAACTCACCCTAACTTAATTCAAAATTGTTAACCAAACAAATATAAATATTTCTGATATGAAGTAAATGTAGTTGTTTATCAAGCTATGATGGTAGATTAAGCTGTTTATGCCACCACTTAATATTCTTATTTATTTAGATTAAAAGAACTACAGACAGAAAATATGGCAGAATTCAAAAAACAGTTTTTCAAGGTGAAATATCCATCACTGTCACAAAGTAAAAGGTGACTGTACATATGATTTTATAATGGAACTTATGTATTTGTGTAGTTGGTAATACACTTGTTCTTGAGGCTTTCAACAACATTTTACTTACTGTTATGCAGTGATAAGCTGCATAGGATCACTTACATCATTCTAGTTAAGACATGTTCCAAATCCTCACACAGCCTCTCAGGTTCAACCCTGGTAAGTCTTTGGGATTTATTTTGGTATTTGACCTCCACCTACATGATCCTTGTTACATCACTTCATAATGGTTGTACATCAGCTGTACTGTTGTGTATGTTACTTGTGACAGTCTGCAGTTCCGATATATCAACCAGTACGGGCAACAAATGGACTTCAAAGACTGGACACTGGATCTTTAAGCAACTATGTGATTTGAAGACAAGGTCCAACTTTTTTCTTCAATGATTTGGAGGTTTATAAATTAACCTGCAGATTCAACTCTGGCACACTCTTGTGGAAATCAGCTTTGTATAAGGGCTACTGGATCGAGCCCAAGGGGTTCAAAAAATAATAAGCAGGCTGCACCACCTTACCCTCATGAATCATTATGCATAACAGTTTAAATCAACAATTCTTAAATCCTATGACTTCTTTAAAAGTACACTTTTCAGATTGTATTACTCTCTGCTACATCATATTGCATTTTCCATAGTCTGTGGGCACTGATACCTTGTGAAAATGCACAAAATTTATATGCATAGCCTTGTAACCTCAGTACTAAAGATGTGTCAAACAAATACACTACCTCTCACAGGTAGTCCAGGATGTGCGCATACTACACAAAACACTGCATATTCATGTATGCATAATTTATAGTTTTAGAATGAAATGAATATGATTATCCTTGATCCATTTGATGGTTGAGTCCCTGGCAACTTGTAGTAGCAAAATAATCTTTTAAATAAATTGAATTATTTGGACTGAGTTTCCCTTCTGTTATCTATGAACTATTAGCAATACAGTTCAATTTTCCAAGATTTACTGAATTTTTTTTGCAGACCATTTTCTATAAGTGTATTATTTTTAAGACTGGGAACTGTTCAGGAGAAACTAGCTGTGCATATTGACCACAACACTGTAAATTAAAACATAGTAAATTATAAACTACAGTTGACTGGACAACCAAGTCACATTGTGTTGTTTCTGTTGCTAGTATGGGTTAACATCATGCAGGTATCCATGTTTCTATACAGCAAATAAGCTCTGTGCGAGGCTTCTGTCTAAAATTTACCAGTTCTGCCAACGTCTCTGTCAGTGCATTAATTTGCCAAGGAAACTCTTAAAAGTGAACATAACAAGGGCATGACCACAGTTAAAACACAGCAGGTTTACATTCCCAAATGACTACCTATAAAATATATAGGTATGTGTTTACATGTGTGCACGTGCATACATGTGAATTTTACCCATTCAAATTCACTCCCTGCCCACTTTACATAAACTATCACAGCCATCCCATTTAGCTAGGGAAAGAAAACTCGAGAGGCAATTTGTGTCACGTTTCACATGCAGTAACAAGGCATTCAGGACATTTGAATGAAGAGGATTTAAGAGATGCTAATGAAAAGAGATGGCAACATTGGAGAAGGCTGCAGGGTAATGTGCTGAACCCAAGTGACAGAGCTTGGGTGCAAACTGGATGAAAGACTGGGATGCATAGACGTATACAGAAGGCAAAGCTGAGAGATGCTGACATGGAAGGGTGGTGTATAATTTTTTTAAAGCTGATGTGCTCTTCCCTCAAGTCATTCACTGCTTGTTTACCATGCCTACCCTTGCTGATTAGACATCCTTACAGTCCCATTATCATCTGCACCATGTATTTTCCTAATCAGGTGGTTTTAGCATGCATACTCAAAGAAAACAACATGAAAGATATCAGAGAAAAAAAAATAACTGTGCCAACTGAAGGCAAAGTCACGCTATTTCAAAAATGCTATTTCAACATCTGAAACTACAATTTACTCAGTTGTAACAATGAAAATTACAGATTTTAAATACAACAGCCCTCTCACTACTTGCTTTGAATGTAACAACTCTCAATCTGGAAAACAAAATACCGTAAACAGTGTCCTCTACTACCCAGTACCAACATTTACATTTAACATAATTTCTTCAGAGATTTAAAGTAACTTTCATGTCATTTTTCCTTGTCTTCTCTTAGCACGTGAGTGGACCGTGCATTAGAGAAAGACACTGATTATAGTCATTATTGTATCTTGCACATTCTTAGGCACGCTATGGCCTGGTTTACACTACACAAGTTTTGCAAAAGATGTCATATTGCTAAAAACAAGGTCAGTTTAGCAGGAGCACCAGGAATCCCAGGAAAGTTATTTCCTTTCACTGCTCTTGTAGTATTTGCTAGCATTTTCTTCAGATAGGGTTTGACAACCTCATGCATATACCACAGGCACCGGACAGCAAAGAAGTTAAGAAATACATGGATCGAACCGTTAAAGCTAAGCCTCAGTCGACAGGAGTGGGGCAAGTCCCTTTGGCCCCGCTTCTGTATGGATTTGTGTCCTGAATCCAATTTAATTGTGGATACACGGATCTCTGTGTCAATTAATCAAATTAACGCTTTTCTTTGGGGGGGGGGGGGGGGGGGGGGAACAGAAAAAGGAAGAAAAGAGCTCCTAAGTTGCGTTTCCATCTCAAGCTTTTCAGTTAAGGCTCGGAACTGAAATCGGATGCAGGACATGATCCCACTCTCAAGGGCCCAAACAGAAACGGAGGCTTACTGCCTCTTCTTTCAGACTCACCTTCTTCCCACGCTTTCCTCCGCAGCATCCGAATTCAGAAACTCTGCCTGCCTGAATGCAGGCGCTTCGGGGCCCTTATCCCTTAAGCAACACTGACAGACAGGCAGGGCTGCCCTTCCCCGAGGCGGTTTCGGTCCGGAGCCCGCTCCCGGCCCGCGGCGCCGGGAAACCCCGGCAGCGGCTGCCCTCCCCGGCGCGGCGGCCCGGGCCGGCCCGGCGGGGGCGGCGGGGCAGGGCAGGGCCCGCCGCGGCCGCCCCTCGGCGCGGTGCGGGCGGATTACAGCCGAAACCCCCGCGCCTAAGCCCGGCTCACGGGAAAAGCCGCTCGAAGGTCTTTGCGATCCTTTTAAGTTCTCGGAGAGGATCAAGACGTCAAAGCAGCTCGGAGGCTCCCCGGCACATTTCTTGCCACGCCGAGGAAAGTTGGGAGCCCGCCGCGGGCAGGGCAGGGCAGGGCAGGGCCGGGCCGGGCCGGGGGCGCTGGCGGAGCGAGGACCCGCAGCCCCGGCCACCGGCGCCGTCCGTGAGGCGAAAAGCGACGTGACCCTGCGAGACGGCTCCCCCGCGACCCCGCGGCGGCCCCCGGCAGCGACACACGCCCCGGCCTCCGCGGCAGTCCCTACCTGCGGGGCGGAGCCGCGCCCGGGTGGGCGCTCATCCCCTCCTCGCTGAGGCGGTGGCGGGGTCGGAGCCGGCGCGCAACCCGCCTCAGTCCCTCTCGGCCAGGCAGGGTCCCGTCGCCGACGCCATCCGGCTGCCGTCCGCGCTCACCGCTCCCGCCGGTGCCTCCGCGGCCGCCTCAGCCGCCGCCCCGCCGTCCATGCCGCGGGGAGAGGCCGGACGGAGCGGGGAGGCTGCGCGGCGTCCCCAGAGGGGCCGGGCGCCGCTCGAGAGGAAAGCTGGCTCCCCGCCGCCCTCCCCTGCCTCCGCGTCCTCGCACACGCCTCTCCCTGCTCCTTCATCTGCCGCCGGCGGCGGAGGCGGAGGGGCCGGGCCCGGCGGGCTGCCCGCCGCACCACCCCCCGGCGCCAAACCCCCGCCTGGCGCGCGGGGCCGTCCGCTGAGGGCGGCAGGGCTGGCGGCAGCGGGGCGGGTGGGGCTGGGAGCGGGGCCTCGTCAGGAAGGCGGGTGGGGGACGTGCCGCTGCCAGCTGGAAGCGTGTCCCCCCCTCGGCAAGCCGCCAGGGAGCGGATTTCGCTGGGAGGGCGGCTGGTGTCTGCCCCGCCGTCCCTGCAGGCGCCGCCTGAGGGGTGCCGTGAGGAGGTGATACCCCACAGCCCGTCACAGCACTACTGTTGGGACCGACGCCTTCTCCTTGATGAGGCTGCGTTTCTCCTCAGGGTACCGCTGAGGAGGTTTCTTCTTCAGTACTTCGGCCCTCTCGAGCAAGCTCACCTTCACGCTGACTCTCAGCCTGCGGCAGGCAGCCTGCTTCCCCCATCCGTGGTACTGAAGCTCCCCGAAGGCTTTCACCCTCCCCTGAACTTCAGCTCTTCAATTCTGATGCTGCTCTTGGCAGGGTCTAGAAAAGCTAGAAACAAAGACCGTGTATGAAAGCTCCATAAAACGATTCTTCAGCTGGAAAAAGAGCCAGCAAAGGCTGCGTCGTTCGTAACTGACAGGCCGCTGCACTTTGCTGCACAACGTCAATTCAGCTGGACTGCACACAACGTGACGCTGGAAACGCACTTAAGTGCTTGGGTTTATGGAGAGGCAGAGTTACTCACTGCCCTCCCCTCGCTAAGGATTATTTTACATAAGAAAGATGAACCACATCACACAAAAAGCACTGGGGAGAGGAAAGGGGCACGGCTAAAACTTAAAACGCCATCAGAAACTTGAGGTCTCTTTCTCACACAGCTATCACATTGGTCTTTAGAGTAGCAGTTTTTTGGGGGATCTGAACAGAAGAGCCTGGGAAGGCAGAAAGCATTTGAAGAACATGTTTTTTCAGTTCCTTTCCTGCAGGGTTGCCCGACCAGGGATGAACTAAGTGCCAGGTTGCTGTTGTCCCTCAAAATGCTCAAGCACTGGTTGCGTTTTCCAGGTGCTGCACGCAGATACGCACTCTTTGCAGGTCCTGGCTTCCTACTCCGACAAGGTCTACTTGTACACCTTGCACTCATGTTCTAGTTGCTACATGAAGGAAGCCTGGGAAGGGAATCCAGGAAAAAGCTGTGGAGGTTTCCAAAAGGTCCCAGAGCTGGACAATAAGGAGATCAGGCTGAATCAACAAAAATGAATACCCACATCTAGAATGCATCACTTTCTAATGTCTGTCATAGTATTCAGTGGTACTGGTGTAAGAGAATTTAGAGAAAATACTATGTTAAAGTTATAAGACAGTACCTCAATTTACCCCCCTTAATCAAAGGATTAAGTCTCTTCAAATCTTTTCTATCAAGGAATTAAATCTCTAAGACAAAAAAATGTTTCATAAAGGAAAACAATGTTAACTAAATTTATCTCAGTGTTTATCATAACACGCATGTTTGTTTAAAAATACTATTTTCTATTCAAGGAAATAATGCATTATCAATATAACAACCTTTTTTTAAATATAAGATTATTTCTCAATTTTTTGGTTTAAACTGAATTACATAAATTTGAGAATAAGTAGTTGATTTCTCAGTGTATAAATATACAGCCTGCACTGACTGTTTTCCTTTCTCTCTCCTGGGTTCTTCCTGGACTCATCATTCTCTGTAGAAATACTAAACCTACACTTACAGTTCTGTAGAGGGGTAGAAGCCTTAATTAAAACCTAAAATTCCAACACCAATATTCTTTATGTAGGTTGTTAAAATATGTACTGAAGACATAAGCAATATGAAGCTTTCCTGTTGCATTAGAACAGCCCTTTCTGCACTAAAAGCTTTTGCATAGCAAATAGATTTTAAAAAAATCTGGACAAATATAATTTGTAGTAGTACCAGGGAAAACAGTACCCAGTCTTCAAATTCATGTGAAGCCCTTTGTCCTCCAAGAAGTTGTATTCACCAAGAGACACTGCATCTTTCTCCCTTCAGACAAGGCACCACCTGGAACAACAGAGCTATTACTGGTACCAAATCGCAACCACTGGTTCCCCATCAGCACCGTCCTTCCTGCTCCCCTAGCAGGTCACTGTGCTTAGCCAGCTCCTGCTTCCAGCTACGTGTTCCTCATTGTAAAAAGAAGCCGGAGGTCCTCCAGTCATAGATTCCATGTCAACTATTCCTATTGATTGTAAGTGCAGAAGAGAGAGACTTGGTTAAGCTCCCAATAGCTCACTGACTTTTTATCAGCCAGTGACCATTTGCTATCACATGCACCCAAATGACTGGGGAATAGGATACATCTTCACAGAGTGCTAAATAAATAGAGCTGAGAGAGTCCAACTAGTCTCCCACTGAAGTGACAATTTGGGAGGAGAAGCTGCTCAGAGCAGCTAGTGTTGTTAGCACAGCATAGCTGGGACAGAGTGCTCCATACAACCTCCCAGAAAAATATGCCATAAAACCATTTGAGTCCAAATAGTAAGGCATGCCTCACTAAAGAAGCACAACAGTAAGAGGTGAACATGGAGCAAAGGGAGGGATGAAGCTGTTGGAGAGAGTAACGAATGGCAAGGAAGAGAAGGGGAAGAAAATCAGGGAAGGAGGGATCATTTGGAAGTTCATGAAGAAAAAGACAAAGTGGTAGCAAAGCTCCTTACAGCAAGAAACAGAAACAGTTGTAAAGGCTGCAAGCATCATTCAGGCATTGAAAAACCCCCAAAAGGGCAACAGAAGGTTTAAACTTGCTGTAATTTTAAAAAGGCTTGTTATACACATGCCTGTGACACGTCAAGCCAAACAAAAGCCCCTTTCCACCATACATACAAAGTACGTGCTGGGGACATACACGAGGTGAGAGGGGACCAAAATGGCTCCAGCACTCTGTACTCTGGCATGGTGTGGTCAGGGTTCAGCTGCTGAACCAACTGCCCCTCTTTCTGGTCCTCTTGCATAGCTTGCTTCTGAGGCACAGGTGCTGCTGAGGGCTTTGTACAACTCCTAAGCATCACAGTGTTCAGCTAATTCAGTAAAGATGCTGGAACAGGTTTTTAGTTGGCATAAGTTTAGACAAATGAAAATCTGGTTTGCTAACTATACTGCTTTTCTAAATAGTGGTCGCTGTTCCAAATGTTGGTATCAGGACCATACCTCTTCAAAGGCAACCTTAGTGATATGGCTAGTAATTATATCTGAAATTATGCCCAAAATGAAATGTAACTAGTTGCAAATCTCACAGGTTTAATTCTGCTAAATAATCCCCCAAAGAGATTGAACAAACACATTTAAAATGTAGAGCTACACAGGCAAAGCAAAGAGAACTGTTGATATGGAACCACTAACACTCTAAACATACTTGGCTAATAGCATGAAGTATGCACAGCAAACTGACCAAAAGGTTTAATTGCTGTTTACTGTCACCAGTCATTGTCAAAGTAATAGGCACTAAGAGGCATAAAACCATCCTGAGTCCTGTAGTTAAATTCGGCAATATTTTCCAATTCTCATATTTATTCCTATGTGCTAATTACATTCTTATGCAAACCTATTTACTAGCAGGTTTCAACCTGCTAGTGGCAGAGTTTGGCCAGTTGCCTAGGTATTGAAGATGACAGGAAAACAGAAATACCTTTTCACTTTTCCATTTTCTGAATTGTTAGATATAAGTGAAAACATGCTGATTCAGGGAACAAATATTCCTTCTTTCCAACATTTTCCTAATTTCCATTACATTTTCTTGCCAAGTTTAGCTCTTGATTCATTTGTACGATCATTAAACCAGTCCCCTGAGAGCCATCAACAAGTGGGTTCAACACGCTGACAGCTGCAAGACATCATCCGTCAAAATAGTTATGTTCAGCAAGGCACTACTGATGATTTAACTCAGTGACCTAAAATTATTGGTCTCTGATAGACACCTCTTGAAAACACAACCATGAATTACCATGTCTAATTTTGACAACCTATTTTGTAGTTTTACATGCAAATTAAATATCAATTTTGTTCCACTCTGTCTGCAATTAAGCAAAGCATCAGTGGTAGCTTGCAGCTGGAAATTACAATTAATAAGAAAGGGAAAATCTGGAGTTCCAGCACCTCAAAATAGAAAAGAGAGGGGGGGGAAGGAAAGAAAAAGCAACCCCTTATGTTACAGTCTTTCACACCTTGGTCCTCAGCTACCTGGTTATTAAACACAGTCTTCTCTCTCAAAGCCTGCTTTCTCATTTTATCCTTTTCCAGCTTATTTATAGCTTGCAAGTGAAAATCCTCAGCTGTCAGTCCACTCTCCAAATTCTTCCTCTTGTTTTCTTTCATCTTTCAAGTCATGAACTTCTCATACTTACCCTCAAGGCCTTGTTTAGCTGTGCCCATCTACTTCTCTCTTTCATGTTTTCTTGTTTTGTTATTGTGCCAAGAATTCTATTTTCTAGGTTTTTCATCTGAATTTACTGTATATCTAGTTTTATCTTCACTTTAATAAAATTAGAACATAGCTGCCAATACCCACGTTTAGACTTTCCTGTTTTATTTTGATCTCCAGAAAAGTGCTAACGTTTAAGTAATACTTAGTTACTGCCTTTCTGTCTAGAAACTCATTTTATTAGATACTAGGCCTTTGCAGCTGTGTGGTGGGTTGACCCTGGCTGGACGCCAGGTGCCCACCAAAGCTGCTCTGTCACTCCCCTCCTCAACTGGACAGGGGAGAGAAAATATAACAAAAGGGTCATGGGTTGAGATAAGGACAGGGAGAGATCAGTCAGCAATTACCGTTATGGGCAAAACAGACTCAACTTGGGAAAATAATTTTACTTTATTACCAATCAAATCAGAGTAGGATAATGAGAAATAAAACCAAATCTTAAAAACACTTTCCCCCCACCCCTGCCTTCTTCCTGGCTCAACTCCACTTCCAAATTTCTCTACCTCCTCCCCGCCAGCGGTGCAGGGGGTTGGGGTCAGTTCATCACACATTGTCTCTACTGCTCCTTCCTCCTCAGGGGCAGGACTCCTCACTCTTCCCCTGCTCCAGTGTGGGGTCCCTGTAGACATTTGTCTGATCACCCCGTGGGACTCGGCACAGGGTCCACCATACCCTGGGCCACAGAGCACTGACACCAATATGAGGATGCTGCAAATGGCGTTTATTCAACTGCGTCACGCCCTTACATACTGTCTGTCGGTCATCCCGCCTCCTTTAACCCTTCTCTTTCCGTACATCGCGAGATCTTCCGAGCGCCAATCCCTACAAGTCCCCCCTCACTATGGCGGATGACCGACGGTACAAACTGGCGTTACAGCTATAATCGATCCCACCACCTCATGGTAATTCGTGTACTGGTGGGTACCCGCACTCTGTATAAAGAGTTTCCGCACGCAAACAGTCAGTGCTGGTATCCCACAACAAACCATAATAACCACCACCAAAAGGATTCCAAATAGGGTCAACGTTTTTCAGTCAATCAAAGACAGGAGCCATTGCCAGGTCGACGAGAGGAGATTGTCAAGCCACTGTCACCTGCCTCCTGTAATTGATTGGCTTTGTCTAAAAGCATATCATAGTCCCCTGCTTATGGGGTACACACAGCGGTTGCTGTAAAGTGGATCTGCGGTGTTCAAAACATCGGTCACACCATTTTGATGCTCGGTTGGTGCGTCTCCAGAGTTGTTGTCCACAGCGGTCATACTTGGTAAGCACCCAAAGGTCACAGCGACCACAGTGCAGGTACTCAGATGATCTTCTGAACGGCATCCTGCAAAATAACTCACAACAAATCGTTATTGACTGAGGTCTGGTTTCAACCACCGTGACGGCACCCGGCGCACACGTGAGTCTGGGTGCTCTGATGATTGTACTGCAGCATACCCTCTTCCCTGTGTCACCAAGCGCCTCCCACCTTCCCACTTTCCTGTTTCTGGGTCTTTCTTGTTGGGTCTCAACTAGTGCTGCTTGTAATCTGTTTGTCCAAGCTTCTTTCTAAATCAAGAAAAAGGTGTGAGTCAAAATCATACTGCAAAACTGTCGCGAATCCCAGGGAGTCAGTGAACCTGAAAAAACCACATCTAAAAGAGAGCCTGTCATGGGATGTCCTAAGCCGTATTCATCCACGGCCTTCTTCACTTGTTGCAAAAGCTTGCTATCTAACGGAGACCACTCCACCCCTACACCACCTGGACCAGCTCGGACTGGGCAAACTAAAGGGGGTCCTTCAAAGCGTATGCCGTCCATAACGCACTCCCTTGCTACAATTTTCCAGTCTGGCAACGTGACCTTCGGTGAATCGGGAACTCCTTTCTGTTCCCCAGCTGCTTGTAGCAGCTGCCGCTGTTGCTTCACCTGCTCCTGTATCTCCTCTACTACTCGCTGCAACATCTGCAGCGGATCTGTAGCTGGGTCGGGCGCAGGTATTAAAGGCATAGGCGTTGCCTTTTCACTGGCTGCTGCCGACTGCGCCTTACAGCCGGAGATAGCCTTTTGTTTTATCGCTGCGTGCGGCGGACGACAGCGGTTTCCGCCCACCAGTTGCCACGCCTCCTCTAACCGTTGAGCCGACCCCTCGATTGAGTCCGGCCCACTCTCTTCCTCTTCCGCTACGCGCGTAAGAGGGGGTGTCCTGACTTTCCTTCCTCCTTCCTTTGGCCGTGCTCCGCCTCTCCCGACCTCCGGAGAGACATCCGGGGAGAAAGCGGATGTCGGCGCCATCTTAGGGTGCGCTTGTGGCGCGGTTCGCAAAACACGTCCCGGCACCCAATCCTCCGGATCATACAGGGGAACCGCTCCCTCCTCTACCTGCTCCTTTTCTGATCCCTTCATCACAGCCCTCTCCGCCTCCTCTAGTCTCTGCCTCTCCTTCTCCCGTCTCCTTTGCTCAGCCACGGGTTCCTCTGCCTCCTGAATTAACTGTCGCTCTTTCTCCCGCTCCTCCTCTCTCGCCCGTTCACGCTCCCGTTCAAACTCCTCCCAAGGGTATCCCGGTGGTTCGGCCGGTGCCGACGGCTGCACTGGGAGCACCAGAGGCGTCTGCTCCGCTACCTCCGTCAGCCCTTCTGTCCGCGCCTCCCCATCCGCCTGCACGCCCCTATCCGCCTGCGCGTGCATCAATCTCTTTGCTTCCTTCCATGTTAAGCCCTCCTCCCGCACTTTCCTGAAAATCGCCCTAATCCGCCCCCACGTCTTTAACTCCGGACCATGCTGCGTCGCCATAGCCCGTTCCGCTAAAGCCGCGGTGCATTTCGGCCAGCACTCAGGAGACAATATGTCCCCCGGGCGCTCTATCGCTTCCTCTTTCAGGAGCCGCTCTAGGCAAGCTTTCGCTTCTTTTTGTCCCATAGGGATTTTTACCTCTCTAGAGCATGAGTCCAACACCTTCAGGACTCCTTCCATGCCTGGCCAGGCCTTCGACTACGCCCCGCATAATCCGCCGATGTCCAATCACGTCAGGGTCACCACTTGTAGACATTCGTCTGATCACCCCGTGGGACTCGGCACAGGGTCCACCATACCCTGGGCCACAGAGCACTGACACCAATATGAGGATGCTGCAAATGGCGTTTATTCAACTGCGTCACGCCCTTACATACTGTCTGTCGGTCATCCCGCCTCCTTTAACCCTTCTCTTTCCGTACATCGCGAGATCTTCCGAGCGCCAATCCCTACAGGTCCCTCCCACAGGAGACTTCTCCAACGTGAGTCCTTCCCATGGGCCACAGTTCTTCATGAACTGCTTCAGCGTGGGTCCCTTCCACGGGCTGCAGTCCTTCAGGCACAGACTGCTCCAGCATGGGTTCCCCCATGGGGTCACAAGTCCTGCCAGAAAACCTGCTCCAGCATGGGATCCTCTCTCCATGGGGCCACAGGTCCTGCCAGGAGCCTGCTCCAGCACGGGCTTCCCACGGTGTCACAGCCTTCTTCAGGTACCCACCTGCTCCAGTGTGGGGTCCTTCCCAGTCTGCAGGTGGATATCTGCTCCACGGTGGACCTCCATGGGCTGCAGGGGGACAGCCTGCCTCACCACAGTCTTCTCCATGGGCTGCAGGGGAATCTATGCTCTGGTGTCTGGAGCATCTCCTCCCCCTCCTTCTTCACTGACCTTGGGGTCTGCAGGGCTGTTTCTCACATGTTCTCACTCCTCTCTTCTGGCTGCTGCTGCACAACAGTTTTTTTCCCCTTCCTAAATATGTTATCCCAGAGATACTACCACTGTTGTTGATGGGCTTGACCTTGGCCAGTGGCAGGTCTGTCTTGGAGCCAGCTGGCATTGGCTCTATCAGACATAGCAGAAGCTTCTGGCAGCTTCTCACAGAAGTCACCCCTGTAGCCCTCCTGCAACCAAAACCTTGTCACACAAACCCAGTACATTCCACCCCTCGCCTCTGTCAATCACATATTTAAGAATTATCATTAAAATACTCATTCCTCACACAACCTACAATCTTCACAAACTTCACATACATCAACAAAAAGAATTCCCCGCACCAAAATCAAAATAGTATCATCACAACACCAACAGAAGTGGACAATTTACACACAATCCACCCTCATCCCTTCACCACAATTACAACCATCAAAATTCCCCACAATCATTCTGCTCTTCGCTCTCTAGTTGTGTTCAGTCAATGTTTTGCCTGTTTCCTCTCCCAATTACTATCCTTATCTTGAATTCCTCAGGCCCCATGTTGGGTGCCAAAAAGGACTGTGGTGAGGTGATCCTGGCTGGCCACCAGGTGCCCACCAACCCACTCTATCACTCTTCTCCTCAGCAGGACAGGGGAGGAGAAAATAAGATGGAAAAAACCTCACAGGTCAAGATAAAGACAAAAGTTTAATAAAGCAAAAGCAAAGGCCATGCACAGAAGCAAAGGAAAAACAAAACATTTATTCTCTATTTCCCATCATCAGGTGATGTCTAGCCACTTCCTGGGAAGTAGGGCTTCGGTACATGTAGCAGTTACTCCAGAAGATAATAACAAATGCGTCCCCACCCCTTTCTCTGAGCTTTTGTTGCTGACCAGGCATCATATGGTATAGAATTTCCCTTTGGTCATTTGGGGTCAGCTGTCCTGGCCATGTCTCCTCCCAAGATCTTGCCCACCCCCAGCCTACTGGTGAGGGGGGAATGTTGGAGAGACAGCCCTGAGCTCAGCAGTGCTCAAAACACCGGTGGGTTATCAACACTTTTCCAGCTGCCAATACAGAGCACAGCACTAGGAGCACTGCTGTGGGGAAAATTAACTCCATCCCAGCTAGACCCAACACAAGCTGATACCTGCTGCCATTCGGGCTTTGCTTCCTAGATAGGAGGAAGAAGAGACTTTTGACTAAGGCACCAGCTGGACCACAGAAGATCTGAATTCTGGCAATCTGCTTTTTCACAAATCTTTCTGTGCCTCATTTACTATTTTTCAAGTGAGAATCATTTGCTGACTTAGAAATATTACCAGAACAGCTCTAGTAACGTCTATTCATTGTTAGGAATAATGCTTCAGCTACTGAGCACAGGCAGCAACATAGCCCAGTGGTTAGGTGCACAATTTACTCCCTAGAGAAATGGCTCTAGTTTCTTTCTCTGTGAGAACCTTCCTGTGACCTGTGGCAAATCACTCAGGTCTGTCTCCACAATCAAATATGTCAGCATTGGAGTCCTGTGGAAACCAAATACCTCTGTGGCTCTAACACTTAAGTACCCTTAGGAGACATCAGTTAAGAAGGTCATTCCTTCATAGCAGCAACTCATTTCTACCATTCTGTTAAGTCATTTCTCCTTCCTTTCCTTGCCCTGTCATTAACATTTCAGTTCTCTTTTCTCCACTCAGAGTTATTGCCTTCAGCCACACTTCTGCAATCTCATATATGCTGCCTGCCGTCTGCCTCCCCATACCACCCAGGACCAGCAGAAAAATATCCTTGATACTTTTTAACTTGGAATTTGTACTGTTCCAGCCAATTTGAGGCAGGTCTTAAATTTCAATGAGATTGACTTTATAAATTTAGCTTAGCAGAAAAAGGAGTTAATGGAATCAAACTAGGTATCGAAGGTGTAAAGCATAACTCTACCAGCTTGCACTGGTATAGTGACTATACAAGATGGAAAAGAAAGTCTATAATCAAAGTATAGAAGTTCAATTAAATAGTAGCATATCTGGTAGCAGAAGAATTAAGAGGCAGGAAAATTATAGCGCTTGGATTGCTGTTAAAAAAGCAGGTGAAGAAATCAACTTGCTGCAGAAGAGAAAAATAAAACCAAAAATATCTGAGAGTTAAACAGCCAGGTTAGTAAAATGAAGAAAAATAGTTCGTGTGCATTCATGCATATCACCAATAATAAGATTGATTTCCACAAGGATCCACAAATTACCAAACACAGGTATAGTAGATTGAGAAGATCAGGCATCCAGCTATCAACAGGAAGATCGTCACCTGCTCCCTACTAAATTTGACTGGCATCAAAGAGTTTTCTGTTGCACGCAGGGTTTCTCAGCAGTCCACCTCAAAACCAAGAACTTCTCAGTCTTATTCAGGAGAGACTTGAGGAGCATGAGGCTAGCAATGGCTCCCTCAGGACTGGCCAGGCACCTTGTGTTCTTGAGTATCAGCGCAGCCTAATAACTTTTAATTTATTCTTATTCCATCCACTTTTCAGACCAGTTGGCTGTTGAGTTGGAGAACTGAGAAAATTTTCCTCCAACTGTACATAGATTTCTACAAATAACTACAGTATCAGCCCATATGTTGTGAAAACAGGGCTTTTCCTTGCTAGCAACCTCTGATCAAAAGACCTTGCCCAGATTAAATGTTTTTATCCTCTTACCAATCAGCAAAGCAGATGCTGCAGGAACATTCTGCACCAAACTGAGGGATATAATGAAGGGTCCACAATCCTTTGGCTTCCCCTGAAAAGTTTTTCTTCTTAGAGCTCTCCTGTTCTAGTTTTGTAGTATCCCTTTCTTCCTTCAGAGCATAACACAGAAAGTACAATCTCTCCAACACCAATTCAGAGTGACTATCTGTGCTTTAGAAATCCTATAGGTGCTAGAAAATGGCTGGGGAGCTCAGGTGATATGTCTCAAAATATTTTCTGTTAATCTTTTTTTCAAACAATACATTTTAGGAAATCTTTGTCTTCGGTAAGATAGTTGTAGAGCATGGCTTAGACTATTTGCAGGAGACAAAATGGGGAAACAGCCTTCCCCTTTTTCTGTGTTTTGCGACACTGCCTGTCTTATTATTTGCCTTTACTTGCATATAATGAAATTGCCTCTCATATCATGCTGTGGTCTTTAAATAGGTCCATTTTATTGTGCTCATTAGATGCCTGTGAGTTAGAGAAATACTGCCAATAACACAATGGCTAAATGACCATAAAAATTATACATAATCTTGAGCTATTTTCTTTGAAATCAAAAAAAGAAATGAAACTGGGGGGGGGGGGGGAATCATCATAATTATTAAGTCCATAAACTGCACTTTTTATAACATGTACTTTGACAATCTTCTCAGAAAGAAAGAATTGTGCACAGATATTTTTCTCCAGCTGCTTTCCATTTCTCCAGAGTTAGTCTGGCAAGTTGAAGCTCCCTTTAACTCCAGGACCAGCTGGCTTGTGAGTTTTCAGGTTAATCTTCAGCAGCCTCTGAGGAATAAAAGAAAAAAAGATAGATGATGCAGCAGTAACTTCTCCCAAATGCACCAGAAAAACAGGAGTTAATCACAACAGGAGTTTTCAGAGCCTTGACTTTAGTCCATTGTAGAATGAAATCCTGAGCCCAAGATAGACTGGAAGCATTCAAAACTCATCACTTGCTGGAAGATATACTGCAGTGTCCTCCTGTGTACAGCAGCAGGACAGCATTTTGAAGAATGCCTAATCTGTGAGGCAAAAAGTAGATCTGAGAAGAGGATCAAGCCAGCTGAGACTCATGACCTTAGTTCTGTAAATCCGCCCTGCTCTCTGCTAGCTTGGGCTCAGAGCATTGATGCAGAGTTCAGTTTCACTGATTTCACTGAGCTGAATCAGGCCCTGAGCTGGAAGCAGACATTATGTCGGATCTGTCCTTCCACATCTTGAGGCCAATTCCTGGCATTAGTCATCTGAGCATAAGCTGAGGCAGTACACCTCACAGAGCATGTGTTGCTGTAATGAACAACCAAAACACAGAGAGAGTCAAGCCCCAAGGGGAAGACTGTGGTCAATAGCCAAAGTAGAAATTCTGGTATATAATCATCCTTTCTTGTCAAAAAGTAGTTAAGTATTTAGTGGTGCTACTAGAAGTCTCCTTCTGAATCTGTTAGGTGATTAATGATAACATATGTAATGATATCATCCAAGAAATGATACCTCATCCTTTCACTCCAGTGAACTTCAAGTTCTCAGCTGCCTTAAACTGGTGTAGGTCCAGGGCAACCAACAGACCTGAGCTTATTTACAGTATTTGAGGCTTTGGCTATGCTGTTCTGTTGTGAGGGGCATTGACATCATTCTAATAGTTCTCTCAAGACTGCTATGCTCTGCAATAAAGCTCCACCAGGATGCATGACAGAAGAATAAGGCTTTAAAAATAAATAAATGAATGAATGAATAAATAAATAAATAAATGCATTTTAAAATCTCATTTTCTTCAGGCTGAGAAATCATAATTTCCTGTTTGCACTGTAGTTCTGACCCATTTCTTCTGATTGTTCCACTTCAGAGGAATTAAATGAACAAAGATCTGTGAAATAATTGGACTGAATTGCAAACCTGAGGAAAGCTCATTTGGTTTGTTCCCTGATTAGATCTGCCTTAAAAAGCCACTCGCATTTAAACAGCTTGAGTTATGATTTGGAGATGATCTGTGGAGTGGGAGCTCAGTTGAAAAAAACTGTGCGGTTCACACGTGCAAATGCAAGACAAAAAGATTCAAAAGATGAAAAAACAGAAAAAAGGAATAGAAATGTTCAAATGAGGCATGTAAAATCCACAGCACAGGTATTCTCACAGTTCTGAAAAGGCTAATCCTATGAGGAACTGACTACTGTAGAAAACTGAACACGGCCAAGCCATTTTCAGAAACTAGCCTCACTAGAGCAAGAGATGTCCTGACAAATAAAAGCAAAGGGGCACATATACCTGTTTAGTGTTCCACCCTGTAATCTTCACGTTGCCCTAATTATAAATGGGTAAACTCTTATTTATATTTACCTTAACCTGCACCACTGGGGGGAGGTACAGTAAGGGGGGAGGATAGGACTGTGTGAAATTCTTTTTTTTTGACCAAAATGAATGCGCTTTTCCTTGGTTTGCATAAAAATAACTGCTGAATACGCAGCAGCTGCTGTGTCCCCTTGAAATCAATAGAAAGCATCCCACACATTTTGGTGTTACAGGACTGGAAAGCCTTAGCATCCACCTAGAGCCAGTCATTTTTACAAGCAAAATCACAATACAAGCCATTACAGGCTAAACTTTCCAAAGAATGAACGGTAAGCCTCTAATATTGTTTGGTGTTCCTACCACGGCAAATAGATGTATTTGCATAAGACTAGACCAACGCATAGACAGATAAGGAACCTTACTGCCGGTTGCCCAAGCAAGCGCTCAGCTGCATCATTTCACCTTACTGACTGTTGCGCAAGTGAGCGCTCAGCTGTATCGTTTCTGTAGCACAGGCAGTTTACAAAGCATTTCACAGAAAAGCAAGTACGTGCCCGTCCCGGTTCTCTGTCAGAAGAGAGCTCTCAGGGATGGGGAGCCCATGGCCACTGATAGCAGGGACAGGGCTCCTGGCCTAAGAAAGGTGTGGAAATGCCTGCTGACTGCAAGCCTACCTGTGAACTCACTTACCATCTTGTGTGAGTCAAACTGCCTGAAGACACAGGCTCAGTGAGCTGTGCAGAAGCACTGCAGATGCTCAGGGAGCTGTGGAGATTTTTCTGTGAGTTTTCATGCTGCTCTGTTTAAACAAACTTGATTGCAAATGCAGCCTTGTTAATGTTTCCCAGGTGACTAGCTGGGGATAATAAGTATACACAAGAACGCTTATTTTTTTATGTTGCTTCTCAGGACAATCCTGTCTCTTAGGGAAAATAAAACTATCCTGCTGTCTCTAGGGGAATTTCAGCAAAATGCTAGTCAGGCCTGAGGTACTGGGATACAGCCCAACTCTGCCAAATGGAATAAATTGGCATTTTCAGTTACATAATGGTGGTCCACTAGCAGCACATGCAAGGAAAAAGAGACACTTATATGAAATATAAAGTATGTCTTAAAAGCTTTTCTCATTGTGCTTTATGAAGGCAGTTGCTGTGATTGCAGGGCCTCACTAATGAGTCTGAGGAAACTTGGGTGACGATCTGCAGCCAGATGTTGGTAATCACAGATTAAAGACGTCTCTTTCATGAACACATAAATATCTTTACTTGGATCTAACAACAGTCTGCCCAGACTCTGAGATGGACTGTATCCTGAGACACATGAGCCAAATGATGAGTGGTAGGTCTCTAACTGCTTTCTGTAAGCACTGTGCCGAATTGTAAACTTAGAACCAAAGAAAATGTATAGGAAAGCTACCAGAGACTAATAGCTCCAAGTGTCCATGTGCTGACCCTCATTTCAACAACACTTCAAGCAGGCTAATGCCTCCTGTCAAAAAGCAGTGACTTATCTCAACCACTGAGCAAAGAGAAGAAAAAATCCTATCTTCTTTATTTTGCTTTGGAGTTATTTTAGCCAATACCATTTATTTCTATTTACTGTATACAAATACATGGCTCAAAGTGTAAAGTATGCCTCACTAATACTGGTGTTAACAATAGCCATAACAAGCAAGCATTTGAAAACATGACATAAAGTTCAGTATTTCAGTAAAGAGTGCTGAGTCCTGCTGAATCTTCATTTATCTGGCACTGTTAAATGTCTTTATATGACTTTCTGTGGACCAAAGAGTAAAGCAGGGCAGCAGCAGTCTGACACAGTTCATTACGAACAACCTGCAGGCAGACATGCAGTATTCAGGCTACAGTATCACTGGCAGATATGGCCAGCCCCAGCTCACACCAATTAGATGAGGCAAAGGTGAAATGCTGAAATAAGAAATGCTTTTAAAGAGCAAATATCACTGCCTGGAACAGGTGGGAACTGTTGTCTTATGATATCAAGATGACCACAGACAACAAAGGCAGAGACACCAGACATCTTTGCCAATGAGTATATTCTGTATACAAACTTTGCATAAACAAACAAGCTGTCTGAGAGCTGAGGTCAGTGATTAATGCACTCACTTGCTGATGTACCTGAACTGAGTACCTTACTGGCTCTCACTGCTCTCTTGGTGGGAAAAACAGGTTCTTGTTAGATGGCTTTTCTGTCTCTTTCGGGGGAAGATATCTTCCTTTGTAGTGTAAGCGCTAGTCTACCTATGCCCTAACTCCTTTTAACTTACACACACACATGGTTAAGGCATGATAACTTATGGACTGGCATAGCCTATCATAGCTTATCACAATGCATATATTCATCAAGACAGTGAAACCATCCTAGTTCCAGGCCAGCTTGTCCTAGTTCCATACTGTATTGGGTCTGGCTGAGATGGAGTTAATACTCCCCATAGCAGCCCTCATAGCACTGTGCTCTGCATCAGTAGCTAGAAAGGTGTTGATAGCACACCAGTGTTTTGGCTACTGCTGAGCAGTGCTGGCACAGCATCAAGGCTGTCTCTCCAACATTATTGCCTTCCCCTCAATGGCAAGCTGGGGCAGGGCAAGATCTTGGGAGGGGACATAACCAGGACAGCTGACCTAAACTAACCAAACAGATATTCCATACCATATGACATCAGCTCAGATATAAAAGCTAAGTGAAGGGAGATGGAAGGGGGGGGGCATTTTTGTCTTCCGGAGCAACCACTACATGTACTGAAGCCCTGCTTCCGGGGAAGCGCCTAGACATCGCCTGCTGATGGGAAGTAGAAAATAACATAATTTGTTTTTTCCTTGCTTTCGCACGCGACCTTTGCTATCACTCTATTAAACTGTCCTTATCTTGACCCACGAGCCTTTTGTTATATTTTCTCTCCCCCGTCCAGCTGAGGAGGGGGAGTGATAGAGCGGCTTTTGTGGGTACCTGGCATCCAACCACGGTCAACCCACCACACATACCAACAGGAATTTTACTTCAGCAAATAACATACTTTAAAATCTTACACAATGACCAAAAACCCTCAATAGCAGTAACTATCAGCAAAACATAGGTTTGAAAGTTGATGCTGCCCATGCATGAGGAACGAGGAGGACTATGCCTCACCCTGTGCTTCGTGGCCTGAGAAGGCCTGTGGAATTGCCTTGAGGGCATTACAGCTAGCTGTTTCAGTGGGGCTCAAGTCAGGGGTATCAATATATCTTTGCTAATATCACTGTGGCACCTATGAACACTGTTCTGTTTATTGTCTACTTAATGTCATTATTCAGAGGGACAGCAAGGCACTGTAATACAGCGCTCCGGATTAGCAGCCTGCAAAGAGATTGCAACTAATCTTCTGATGCCTCTTGCAAAGTCAAATGAGAAATGGCAGCACAGCTGCCACTGGGAAAAGGGAATTCCCAGGACAGTGCCTCTTTTTTTCAGTGCAGAGGAAACTCAGGGAAAACCTTGGGTGTTCAGCAAACCTGAGGTCTGGAGGCAGACCCACAGAGTTTTTGGAAATAGCTTCAGAGGCTGGCAGTAAGACAGAAGAACTCATGAGATCAATCCTGCTAAAATCCTGTGTGGCTGATAAGAATTAACCATGCTTGCACCTGCCTACGCACAGAACAACAAATGCTGGCTGATTTGATGCTGGTAATGGTGAGAGGGAAAGGAACATTTTGGCAGGTTAGCTCCCCATTTATTGCTTTACATACGGAGAATAGCACTGAAGGACAAGTTTCATGCCCCTAGAAAATAGCATTCCTAAGGTTAGATTATCCTTAAACCTCTTTCTCACCAATGCAGATGGGGATTGCTAGAAAGCACAATGTGCTAGGTCTTTTTAGGCAGAAACAAGGAGACTAAAACTGGGCTTCAGACACTTGTGTCACGTTACTGAGAGATTGGGGAGGAGAGCTCCGCAGTTTCTTCTGCCTCTTCCATTGCCATGTAGCTGTCTTTCATAGAGAGCTGAAAGTCCTTTTGGTTTTAGCACCCTTCTCCCATTGACAAATAATATTTCATTCTAGGGCTATTTCATTTGCCTTGACCTTATCCTCAAAGCATGGACTGATCAGTACATAAACAGCTGGTGAATAGCGTGTGCCTGTAATTCAGAGGTAGGCAAGCCCAGATGTCTGGTTTACATAGTAATTCAGAGTCTGAAAATTCATTCACATGGACTTTTTAAACAGAAAAGGAGTGTCCTCCAAAATCAAAACCTCTAAAATTTGAGCAATCACCATTCACAATGAAAGTCCATTCAACTTTCATAACTATGTCAAATAAAAATATAGCATAACAAAAAAAGAAATAACTTCAGAAACTTCTGATTGCTAAACTAAACCGTCAACATTCAACAGCATCAAAGTGTGATCTGGCCATTCTTGGCACTGCAGGAATCGCAGATATTTTAAAAAAATAAGTCCCAAAGTTGTATACTACACCAAAACTATTGAAAAATGACATTGCTGCATGTTACCTTTTCTGAAAGATGTACAAGGTAGGTCATGTCACCAAATTACTGCTGTACTAGTTTTAAAGAATAACAAAAATAAAATTAGGACAATAATCTAGAAGTTGCTGTACCACACAGAAGTCCGTAGTCACTTTAATCGTGGCTACATTTTGTTTATGCATAATATGCAGGAATGAACAGTAGAGGGTGTTAGCTTAAAGGAAAACCTGAGTTCAGTACAAGGCATATATGTCCTGTTTGCTACAATTCACAACAAAAAAATCAGGTGCTGGGAAGTGCAGCTGTGGCTCAGTGTAAATGGCACTGGGGAACCTGTCCGTGGTCTTGTCTTCAAGACCAAACTAAAGAAGTGAGAGAGTTGCAAACCCCTTTTCTAGCCTCAAATCTTACTCCACAAATTCTTTGTGTTCAAAGAGCGTCCAGCTGGAGTGGTTGGGGGTTTTGTCCCCTCACATCATAATGATTCAGAGGGGCAAGCTCAGGCTTCAGCTTGGCTCAGGCAGCCAGCGTGGACCTTGCAGCCCCTCCGCCAGGAAGGTCTTTGCCCAGCAGGGCCTGACCAGACCTCATGGCTGGATCCTGCCAGGTGCTGGGCACTGCGCACGCAGCATCAGCACCCTCAAGTCATATAGCCCTGGAGGGAGCCCTGGGCCAGAGTTTTAAGGTTACTTACACATTTTGTGGGGTCTTCAGGAGCAGCAGCCACTTAAATCAGCAAGAAATAAGTATTTTTGAATGTCCCCATTAAGTGTCTGTCTCTTTAGGCACTTTGATGCACCCCAGGGCATGCAACAGTGCTCTTGTATAAGAGAAGCTCCCTTTCTCGTTTGCTTTGCCACACTGATAGGAGAAAAGAGCTATGGGGGCTTCTTTCTTCCACTAGTGAAGTACTGTTTGAACAAACACAAAGAGCAAAACTGTCAAGTAGTTATGTTGATGTTTTTATGTAATTTATGACTATTTTTTTAGACTTGATTTTTCAATGTACCTTGCAGAATGGATAAATGTTCTCTTGATGACTTTCTGGGAAGCAGCTCAGATAACGTTTTTAATGAGATTTTTTTTGTGGCATGCCTTGATATCAGTAGATGTCCTTTGTTTTCTAAAGCTTTCTAAGGGCAAAATGATTTCTTCCACTCTTCACAAAATCAAGCAGATATAAATGGTAATGGATGTAAATGGACAAACCTAAGTCTCTCCTGCAGTATTTACCAGAGGGAATGACTTTGCTGACAGGGCTCAGTGCTATTTTAGGTGCTGTGGATTATCTCTCCCAGCATCTAGCAGCCAGACCAAATGAGTCTTCCATAAGCCTTATGTTGTATATGGCAGCCCAAACCAGATGTCTTAGAGACCCTTAGGTGTCTCAGATAGCACTGAGGACAGATGTGTCTAGACTGCTGGACTTCATCCTGTTTGTTTCAATTCTGTGTGTCTGAAGAGAAAAAAAAATAGATATTTTTAAAGTTCCTTAATTTATTTAGACTTCCTCAGGAAGCATATTTGTGGCTACAGTATTCATGAGCATCACATCTACATCCTGAATCATTGAATTTTCCTCCCGCTAATCTCAGTTAGATGCTAAATCTGTATTCTGGACACACACATACTCCTCACCAAGTGCTTGCATTTAGATTTCAACTCTCGGATGAAAATGGTCAAGCGTGGGTCTTACCACTGACTTGGCTAACTTTCTTTTGTACCTTTTAGTTCATAAAAACCGATTTAGGTCACAAATGAAACACATTTTTGAGGAATATTGTGTTCAGTGCTTTGGCATGCTGTGAACATCAACGCTTTTGCAGTCAATTTGTACAGGTTATGGTTAAAACTGGTCAGACTGGTCATTTGAATGCATTGATGTCTTTTTAAGCAATAGAGGGTGGGTAGTCTTGGAAAAGGGAGAAGAATGGACAGAGTAACAAGTCATCCACCAGCTGGCCACTAGGAAAGTTCCTCTCGGTGGACTAGATTCCAACCTGCACAGTGTCACACATTTACAGGAGAAAGGATGCCCCAAATTCCCATCAACTACAGAAAATGATGGGACTTTGCTCTTTTGTGCCATTTAAAAAACACATCCTCTTAAGCTTTTCCCTTAAGTGTAACTCATTTCTCTGTGGCAGTAAAATATGCATCTGCTGCTGCTCTTACAGCCAGATTTAAGCTAAAGATTCCAAGTTATGAAAATAAGAAAGAGGCAGAGAAAACTAATTTTGTCAAGGAAAACATGAAGGAAGTTTATGTGTAGCCTTTGTGCTCGGGATGAAAGCACACAGTGACAGCGTGTAGGTGCTCTTTGACCACGAGGGCTGGTTTAGCTGCATGGGACTAGCAAGCACAGCACCACTTGTCCCAGCCAACACTAACGTGGCCAAATGCATTTAGCCATATATTTAATTAAGAAAACAAACAGACCAACACTCAGCTGCCAGCACCACAGGCATACTCACAATGTAATTGTCTGAAAACATGTTTTTAAATTCATGTGCCAAAAAATATTTAAGCACTCAATGCCAAGCTGTTAAGTTGAAGTGCTGCCCTTTTTTTGGCAAAGAAGGATCTGAGTTTCCTTCATCTGTAAAGCAGCTGCATAAAGGAAAGGTTGATGGTAAACCTTGGCAGAAACTTCCTTGCAAAAGATTTTTTTCAGTGATATACATCTTGTAATTTATCCACAGGCAAATTATACTGACCCCATGTCACCCATCTTGATGTGAATGAAAAACTGGTCAGTAAGTACCCAAATATGCTTCTGCTCAGGAAAAATGGATACCAGAATAAATACCAAAAGGTATAACACACCCTGCTTTGGTGTCTAGTCTGCCACCATTCTATGAGTTACCTGTTTGATCCAATGGCATCTTGCCTTTTTATGGACAACTCACATTCAGCATCCATGACCTCCTACAACAGCAATCCCCACAAAAACTTGCCTAGCCCCTGTATTTTTTATGCATATCTTTACATTTATATTTTTTAATACTTTGCATGCCTAGCAAGGGTAAAGTTCTTTCAGTTCAAGGTGACTTTCACATTAGATCAATGAAAATAGGAAAGAATAAACAAGCAACATCTGTGGGTGGTAAATGAATGCAGTATGTGTGAAAAGACTTTCAGAACAAAGCCAGGCTCTGCAGACAGACAGGGAAGATGAAAAACATGAAGAATAGTAGAAAGAAAACAAAACATTTTCAGCTATATTCCCCATCCATATTTACCGCAGTGCCTGAATTCACTCCCCACACACATTTCTCGGTAAAAGGTTTGGTTTTCAATTTTAGCCATAAAAAGCGAGTAGATTCACAGTACACTGTATCAGAAAGAGCACGGGGAGATGGTAATTCTACGAATTGCTGATATGTAAGGACACTATCTCCCCACCAGAAATCCCCCTTCATGTTCCTACCAAACACAGTCCCACTTCATCTCAGGAAGCAGGAGACTGATGTCCCAAAGAACAAAAGGTCCCATGCTGCAGAGCTGGACCCTGCGATAGCTCACACCAGAGCAGCACCTGGAGCGCAGGAGCGGTAGTGGCCGGGCTGCACCATGTACTGCACCAGCTGTGCCTTCAACCACATGCTAACAGGACAATCCAAGGAGGATGTAAAGTTAGTGATTTAATGAGGGAGAACACTGAGCTTGAAAAGACAGTGTCCACAAGTGTTTATTACTTACTGCTGACCCGGACTTTTGTCGTCGAGCACAAGAAACCAAGCTCTGCCTTACCTCTGAGCCTACAAGCAGCTGTATAGCTCCACTAGTGCAGGGTGGATCTTAAACCAATGCAGGCTGCTTATCACCAGGGCTGGTCAATGCAGGTTCAGTGCTGCAATAGCCACCTTCATGTAGCTTCTGGTTGACTTAGTGCAATGGCAAAGCCGTTTGCAGAAGAAATCTGCAAGTTAAAAAGTATAAGCTGGAGAGGCAAAAAAATGGTAACATATACGTGAACTCAGACTTGCCATACTGTGAACTAAAAATAAATTCCAGAATTAGGGAGAGCTTGGGAGCTTCTGGGAACAAAACTTGGTGCAGGTTTGAATAAGTCTGTTCTGTATCTTTACAGCAAAACTGGGGAAGATGTGCCAGGCTGTTTAGGTTAGCCTTGAATTTTAGAGCTCAGCTGAGCCTGAAACTCACAGCTTACCTCAGGGGAACTAAAGGTGTTGGAATTAGCCACAGTCCTAAAATCAAGAGCTTTCCATCTAATTCTGCCTTAACCACTCCTGTGAAATTCAGTGACAGTAATACTTTTTTAAACTAGAAACTGAGGACAATAGTCCCAATGCAATGTCATGGAAGAACCACTCAGATCCTGGGAATAAATGTATCAATGAGATCAAAGGCAAGCTCTAGAAAGAAAAAAAAAGATCACCTTGGCAAAGGAGGCCCTGTAATACATCACCATACTTCTTTTTATGCTGAACCATATAATGGTTGCCTGGAAAACCTTATATACCTGTCCATAACCATTTCTCTCCAGATGAAAGGCTATTTACATAACAAAAAGGCATGAGCAGTCCTAGGAAAGGTTTTAAAACATCCCTGTCTCACCAGCTTTCTTGAAAACTATGGCATCTCCTGTCCTAAATCTCCAGCCTTCTTTGACCTTCTTTCCTCTTTGCTGGAGACATGCAACATAAAACAAATGTGGGTGTGCAGGGATCCCCAGTTGCCTCATCACTGTCTGACATAAAGTCAGCTTACAATCACAAAACTGGGCTCAAGACCAGTGCTGTGGCTACACGTCACAGCCTGTGTCCTGAATTTCCCAATATCCTTTCCACAAAAGCCTCAGGCAACTAAAGATCATGTAGAAAACAGGGAGGCAGAGAGGCAGGGGCACAGATGCCGCACTGCTCAGCTCTGAGTTACCTGTGGAGGAAACTCTCTGGAGCAGAGAATGCTGCTGGAGATGAACAATTACCTCTTCTAAACCTGCGAAGGGCTGAGACATGGGCCAACTTTCAGAGGAAGGGGCTGCACTGTCAGTGCTGAAGCCCCAACCTTAAGAGCTGGTTGGAGTGGAAGAACTGGGCAAAAAGAGCTGGTGTTCAGTTTAGGCCACAGATGTGTTTGTATTTGTTGCTGCTAACCTTTTCTTACAGCCCCATAATTAGAATACTGAGTTTACAATGTGCTGAAATCAACCCTCACTCAGTATTGCCCTTCAGCATGCTTTCTATTAAATGGGAACCTGGGTACTACTGAGCTGGTCTGAGGTGTATCTCTCTAGAAGCAGCAAGGCTTCATCAGCAAACCTCATCTCGTGACTTTGATAGGGACAGCACTTGCTTAGTGCATTGGCCTGGCTCCAGGGCCACTGTGGGGAGCACTGGCGTTGCTAACCACTCAGTTTTCAAGAGCAGTCAGCATAAGCCTGCACCCTTTTCTGCCAAGCACCCCCTCCTCCCAGGAGAGGCACCTCACAGCTGGGGAAAAAACGTAGGTTTGATACTAACACCCTCATTTTATCAACAGGAGGTGGTTACAGGTGGCCCCAGATCCACTCGGAGCAGACTGGATGTGTGGTTAAGAGCAACTATGTAATCTCTCACAGCATCGTCTATCAAGGGACTGAGCCCTTTGGAGCTCAGTTGTATTTATGCTGCAGTCAAGCTAGTAGTGTTCTCACTAGGCAAGGAAGGAAATAGCCATGGAGGAAAAGATCTTTTGCATACCTGTGCAGATTGAGTCAAAGTTTGCTATACAAACTTCTTCCATGAAGCTACTCTTTTTCTTGGAAGATATGACATTGATCTGATTTCATGGTATTACAACTGAGTAGGAGGTTATTGATGACTTTCTGAAGGAATTCAATCTCAAATGCTTTTCCATTTCCTCCAGTTCTATCAGCTGGTCTCATAAAAGCCTTTACTCTCATTTCCCCTTTTATTCTTACTTCCTTTGGACCTCAGGAGTTTCATGGCCAGACTATCAATATGACAGCTAACTGGCAGGTGTTCTCTTCCTATGCCTTTCTTTTGCTGAACCGAGCAGTCCGGTATGAAGTGGTTCTTTTTTACCTTCTTGTGCAGCATCAGTGAATGCATGTAATGCTGAATGACAGAGGCTGAGTCCCAACCCCTGGGGTCCAGAGTTTGACCCAGAACGACAAATACAGGTGGAGGTGAATATGAATTTTTTCTTTCTTTTTCATAGGCTATCTATCTGTCTATCAAAAAGAAACAGAAGGGGGAGAGGAAGTGCATAGAAAAAGTACCATCTTAATAGTTGGAAAAGAATCACAAAGAAGAAGTCTGAGCATAGTCTTGGCCAGTCCCAAAGCCAGACAGGCAACCCAAACCCCACCACTGCCAACTTTGTACGAGGCAGTGCGAAGAACCAGCAACCTGGATTTTCAGTGGTCTGGTTATGCTCTATTGACAGAACCTGAAATTAGGCCGCCCTGGTCAAGCTCAGCCATCTGGCAAAGCTAATTGGAAAATTCATCTTGTTGACAGACCACCGTAATACTACTTGTCTCTTTAAAACAGTTCAGTGGAAAGAAGCAAGCATATGAAAACATAACCTCCTGTACATCTGCACCATGATGTGGAAGTTGAGACAGAGCTTACTTTGTGCAAACGGACCAACAGGAATGTTTGAATGAAAAGATAAATCATCCTGACAATTCCCAGGCTTAACAGAAAGCAATGCAACAAAACATTTAACCAAACTTAGGCAGGAAAAAAGATTTGTGGGCTGAAGTAGGGAAAAATTAATGAATGTTATCCCATGACAAGTGCTTCTTGAGGTCAGACTGCACACCCAGAAAGGAACAGTGAAATGGATTCTTAACAACAAGTGAAAAGGGAACTCATCCATCACCATCCATATTTCTATAATAAATCAGTTTTTAAACATGGCTTGTCTAAAGAACCAACAGTTCTCCATATGCTGAAGAATAATTCACCATTCAGACTACCTGTGCCGCCAGTTTTGATCCTGTGCATGGTTAACATTCCTGTTTGTATTTCTGGTAAATTTGTATTGCACCCAGTGGAATGCTAAGGTAAGTTTTCTTCAGTCATTTTTTCAAGGGGATCCCGGTCTTTATCACTGTGGGGTGGTATACAATCCATCTGCACATACTTAACGGTATGTCTTCTGTTCATTGCTCTGTTTTAGATTTCAGGGCCAAAAAGTCAAGGTTCTCACCATGCTACCATGGTTACATTGTGCTAAATGAAATATTTGGTGCTCAGAAGGAGTGGGCTGCATGAAATAGAGATCCCTCACTCAAAGAAGGGTCTTCTTTGCTACTGTTATTCTAAACAGACACAAACACACAGAAAGACCATAAGAGAAGCTGTACGGTAAAATGCCAGGGCTCCAGCCAACCCCAACTTAGAATAACCCTACCTGAGCAGAGGAAATGTCTTCTGTACTCATTTCCCCACTGATGGAAATTATTTCCCCACATATGTATGCAAAAACCTCTCTATCAACATGCAGAAATCTATGCTCAGCTGCAGAGATGTCCTTGGCTTACCGCTTCACAGGCTCTGTCATGGCCCTAGAGTCCCTGGGGACAGCTAGCACAGCACCCCTGTCACTGCCATTTGAAATCTGCTGTAATGATGTTACACTCTAGGCATCCAGAAGAGCCAGGACAGCCAGACACAGTCTTGTAAGGTGAAATTGTCTCTATTGTTTAATCATGTTTAAGTTGTCTCTCTTTGTTTAATCATGCAGCAATCTTTAATATTTGCTAACTCATTCACAAAGACATGTGGAACATAATAATAATGTAATATTAATCTAAGAATATTCTTCATCTGAGAAAGACATCTAAAAAGAGAAGAATCTAGTATAGAGGAGGTAATAAAGGAAAAGACCTGAGATATTACTGCTACATCAAAGCAGAAGAATATCCTAGCAGTCAGACCCCATTATAAATGTGTTATGTATCTGGAACACACAAAAAGGTCTATGATTAAATTGGCTACCATAAAAGCTGGAATTCACCAAATATATGGGTTACAATATATACATGTGTATACTTTAATTGGCCACCTTCTGTTTCTATTTGATTCAGTGTATCTTTTCAACTTCACTTTACTTCAAATGTAAAGATGAATACATACACCTGCCTGGAAATTTCGTAGGTATCTACAGTCAAGCTTGTGAAAACCTTTAATGTCTATTCACCTTGATATGCCAAAAAATATTAAGAATCAGTCTTCACCTCCTTAACAGGAGGCCCTAGACAACCATACAATTGTGTCACTACATCCACAAGACATACTTTGGTTGAGGTGAGGATCTTCACTGCTAAACACACTACATTCCCCCTGATTGTATGCCACTTCAAATGTCATGTCTTGGACAGTGAATATCACATTACATTTGTTAGATAGAGAAAATGAATCTTTATTTGGGTTTGTTTTGTTTTTGTTTTTTTTTTTTTTAACTGGGTTCAGTCACCTATCCATTACTTGGGAGCTAAGAGTAGAGATGATTCTAAATGTGTCTAGGTGCAGTTCCTGCTTTCATTTATAATGCCGTAACACTGAAGCAATTCCACTGCCTTCAGAGTAACACTGGCTTTATATCAAATGTCACAGAGAATAATTCAGCCCTTGGTCTAAGTCTGTGTTACCAAGAGGTTTGTCTTAGAGGGCAAAGCACCTCATCTGTATTCTCATGGGACAGTCCCCATCAGTGGAAAAGCTTTCAGACAGATACATGTGAAAATCAGCTCCAGTGGAAAACGGGGTAAGCTCCCTGCAGCAGGTCTTCCCAGAGGCCTTACAGACTGAGTCTGTGAAAAAGGAGTGTTGGAGAAAGGCATTTCATAAGAAAGACCCACAGTTAATAAATCAAATAGGTCTGCTGCAAACAAAGGATACTCTGACAAATACAGTTTTCCATTCTCTCATATTGATACTTTCCAGCAGCACAGCTGACCCTCTGACGCTGTTTCTTTTTCATACCTTCAAAGTAAGTCTGCAAAATCATAAATAATGTAGCATTAACAAGTCAATTTATTTTTGATTCAAGGAATAAAATTTCACAGTTACAGGTACTAAAAATATTTCCTATCTGCAGCCTCATCCATTCCTCACAAACTCCTTCATCATGCAGCCTTAACATGGCTTCCTTTGCTCTGCACAGTGGTACTGAGACTGTCTTGCCAATGCGTGCTGCTCCATGTTGACTTTAATAATGCTGGTAATGTTACTTTTACCAGAGACTTTTCTACAGCAGGACTGTGCAAGCAATAGGAATCCTTTGGTGACCTGGGAGTTGAAGCGCTTGGTGACTACACAGTTTGACGCCTTGATGAACACCAGAATGATGAAGTGGACAACGAGGATGCTAGGAGAGAACAGGTACTCTTTTGTGAGAGAAAATATTGCCCCACCATGAGGTTGGATATAACAGTTCAACACCCCCCAGTACATACCCCAGGATTTATCATGGAACAAATGACTTATGATTATGGTAACAGAGTAATGGTCCTATGTAAAGAGGCTTTTCACGCCTTTCCTTTTTGCTTTCATCCTCTCAAGTTCAAACCAGTCTACTTTTTAAGTATTCTCATTCTCTAAGCTTGTAGCTCTTGTTATTCATGTGCCAACATTTGTTCTTACTCTGTCTCAGAAACCATCTTCTAGCCACTGCTGGAGACAGGGTCCGGGCGACATGAACCTTGTCTCACCCAGTACAACCATGCTTATCTTCTCTGGTTTGCTATTAACAATACTGTGTCACTGAAAAGTCACTTTTTACAACCATATCAAATGAGACCACCAACTACTAGTCACCCTCCTAGCACAAAACAGTGACAATCATAATGAATGAATGGCAAAAGACCAGAAGCTGGAGGAAAAATGAAAGAGAATAAAATAGGAAGAAACAAAGTAAACAAAATAATATACTCTATTTTGCTTCATATATTTCTTTAGGGGGATTTCTTGGTTTTAAATGATCGTATAAGAAACACTCATGTAGTAGAAAACAAAACTGTGGGAGGCATCTGAAGAATAGAGATATGATATACAGGGTGGGGAAGCAACAGCACAGACCGAGTACACAGAGAGTATGAGATTTGAGGATGATGAGTTTTAGGAATGCCAATCATCAATAGCTACCACTGAAAACTCTGAAGCTGAGAGTTTAAAAATCAAAAGTGTGCCTTTGAAAATTGTCTTGTAAATGCATGACATGAGCACTTAGATACACAAAAGGAACATTCTGATTCTTCTTGAGCACCCTAAGAGACAGGAATCTGGAGCTCACCTGTGTGAGGATCAGGATTTCTTGACAGTATCTGATAAGCTGACTATCTGTCTACAGTACAAAAACATTGCCAGACTAAAATACTGCAAGGTATTGTGGCCATACTGCTACCGTGAATAAAAAGAAAGATGCACTGTTAAATACAATTCACAAAATGTTTATTTTCTTTACCCAGTGCACGAGCCCTCTAAGTACCTTCCCAAGATGTTGGAAGAAACTATTCTGGTCTTGTTCCCAGAACCTGGACAGAATTGCCCTTCCTCTCCACCCTCAGACACCCCCACATATTCCTCCTGCACCAATGGTACGGCACTTTCTTCCTCTGCACATCTCCATGTTTCATTCTTTATGGGGAAAGAGATGGAAAGTTTAACACACTTTCCTCTTTTGATGAGCGGACAGCCCTGACAGAAAAGAGAGTCATTTGGGCCAAGTTGTAACATGCTATCAGCAGAAAAACAAAAGCTAAATCTGGAGGCTGTTGGGAAGCCCTTAACAACACACAGCTGCAGTAAGTAACAGATGCAAGCATAGCTGAATTGACATCAACTGCTTATTAAACAAGCCATGACCAACAGATGGGAACACTGCTTTATTATGATAGCCTGCTCCAAATGCTGAATGAACTATCTGGAAAATGAGATTGGAAAACAAGTGGGTGCTAAAAATGTGAAATCCTACTGTGGGAAATCCAGCCAATCCACTAGACTGCCAGGTGCCACAGCTGTTACACTCTTGAACCCAATTCAGAGGAACTAGATTTGCCACAGAAAAGGATAGAAAATGACAATTTTCAAAGGTATCCCACCTACCCCATATTGGCAGTTACAGTAATTATCAGTGCAATTGCTTCAAGTCACATCTCATTATAAATTAGAAAGGACATTTGGGCTCTATTAGCTCTGATTTGCTAATGTATCAGGCAGTGCAGTCTATTACTGTGTATTATACCTGTACTTTACTCTGAATTGTTTTCTGGTGCAGTTTTTTACTAGACAGCCATTTTGGAAAATCAACAAGGAAATCCTGTGAAATGAACATTGATTTTAGGCATTACAGAACAGAGAGAAGACTAGAAAGACAGGGAGAAGAATTTTTCTATGGAAACAAATACATATTTTTAAAGTATCTTTAAAAACAATTATTGAAATAACCAATGACAGAGTTAAGTATTTGTGATCTTGTTCAATCAAATAGTATTATTTGAGTTACCTAGACAAAGAATCATTAGACCACTAACAGTCAGCAGGAATTTGCCAGGACTTCATTCACTCTCTTATAAACAGACAGAGCTAACTAACACAAGAGCAACAAGCATACATATTAAAACAATAATGTGTTAAATATAATGGTTCTGGAATACATAAGACAAAATTACACATCAACACAATAATGAAGCTCATATACACTAAATAACTACCACAATTACTTATTCTTCATTTGCTTTTGTTAACATTGTTTCCCTGAGTGGGAACAACAGGAATGGGTTGTTGATTTCTAACAATCAGGAATATTTTAGCTGAGCACAAACCAAACCACAAAAAAATGTTCCATCAATTCAAACAGGACCCACAGGTCTGTGGAAGTATAAGGCTTCAAGGAAATACAAATCTTCATCAACCACCTATTTAAGAGCCATGTAGCTGAATCCACATTATCTTGGAGAGCACAAAAATCCACCCCTATATTGGGCAATGCTCATTCAAGTTCAGGAGAACTTACATCCTCATATAACAGATGATTGTACACATGAAGTCAGCAGAAGAAGTGTTGATTAGGACATGGAGTAGTTACAAAACACAGCTCAATCAGATTACTAAAAGAATATATATGTATCTGGAGAGTTCATAAGAAGTGACAAGACAAACCTTTGGAAAGGCAATGTAGGAGTTGCTGATGGCATTAAATGCTTTTAACATATTACACACATACATACATATGGAAAACTATCATGTATAAATATGAAGAGAAAGCCTTTACTTCAGGCAAACATATCAGGACTATTGAAGTTTTTTTGAAAGTTAAAATATATCCAAATTATTCAGGTATTTGATATTACAGGGAAAAGAATATGTGGGAGGATTATGTATCTTTCAGATAAACCTGTTCCCAGTTTAATAGACTGCTTTAGAAATCTTGAAAGAATAACAGTTACTGTAAATGACATTTAGCTACGAAAATTATTAGCTTTAACTATTAATGGTATTTACAGGTATTCAAAACATTTCTCTGAGATGCTGACTGTATTTTAAAAAAAAATCTGCCTTTGTTATAAACAACCAAGAAATAACAAAGTATTGAAAACAACTACCAGGAAGATCAGGTAGGGGATCACACTGATGAACATTGGTGTGTCCAGCGTATGAAGGGCAACAATTCAGATTTCAGGGCTGTGTTGTGTTGTGAAAACAGGGTGTATCAGCTCATAAGTACTTCTGCAATTTAGGCTCCTGACTTGAATATCCAGCCTTATTTGAGCATTATGAAATCTCCATGAAGGGAAAATGCATTGTTAGATACCTGATATTTTTAATATCTGGTCCACAGAGACTAACTGAACAGTTCATTTAGAACAGTAGAGCTTTCCAACACCTCACCCATGTTATTCAACACTTACTCATATAAATATAATTAAATATGACTATTCTGAGGGTAAATGTCAACCTGTATAGGTGAATCTCACAGGTCTGGTGCTCAGCACATACTGGGCTGCCAAGCAGTAAGTGTAAACTAATAGTTCATACTAGACCTGAACCTTGGGCAGAAGGAAAAAACAATGCAAATGCAAAAACAATGCAAAAAAAATGCAAAAACAGGCAAATTTGTTTTCTTTATTCTCTTCAGTCTTTAAAATAAAATCCAGTATTAACACAGTTAAAATAGATGTGCGTGTCAGGGGTCAAGTAACACATTTGATATAATTCACAAAATTATATACACAAAATGCTATGAAATCATTAGCATAGTTTGAAAATGGGACAAATATCTACATCCAAAGAGTATAAATACACAATCATGTACAGGGATTGGATAAAGAGATATCTGATGAAACCCTGTGAGGATGATCATATAGTCTTACTTAACATCTTCATCAGCTCTCTGACTTTCTGCTTTCTGATAAAACACAGAAGGATAGGTAAATTAAAATACATTTAGGAAAAAAAAAGCCATATCCAATGTCCGTGGTGTCATAAGAAGAGGACAGGGTACCCTCTTTAGCAAGTTCGACCTGCACACTACCTTGAAGTCTTGTTAGAGTCTTGATAGAGTACTATGAAATTATTTGTCTAGGCAGGATTCAATTGCATAGATAGCCACTGCTCTCATTTAATCTTTCCTTCAACCTGCATGGAATCAGTAACAGGACTTGCTGATCACATTAGCATTATTTCACGTTTACCCAGCATCTGCATCTCAGGATGTCTGAGAGGGAGGAGCCTGGGATAACTGAGAATTTCCAGTGAAGTAACCCTACCTGTGAAAGCTGTGGTCTCTCACACAGCTACAGGACAAGCCCAGCACCTCTGCTCTCATATAATTCTGACCAGGCCACTCCTAAAATGCAGTGGCACCATAATACCCATTACAAGAAATGTAAATGGAATTTGCAGACAATCTTTAAAAGATGAGTGAGAACATCAAAGGAAAGTTCAGAGAGGCCAAATCAAGTTGATTGAAAAAATGATGATTGAGTGAATCTATAGTCCACTACTTTTGGAAGTAAATAATTAATGAGGATGTTGAGAACGTGTTTAAAATAGTACTAGCAGGTATGGATAAAAATCCTCTTATCTTTCCACTGAAAGTAGGATCTTTAAAATGAAGAGCTTCAACTGAGCTAGCTCAGACACTAAAAGCAATTTAACCTCTGAAGCATCGCTCCACAGGCAATACAGACATACCTTTAATCTAACAAGTAACAAACAGTAGAGGGACTGGAATATCTAATCTGCTTACTAGCAGGTACTAAGGTTGGTGTTATTGCACCTTCACTGCTACTACAAATGTTAGGGAAATTAAGGTAGAATATGCCAGAACATGCCTTATTCAGTTCTTCCCTTTATGGTGGAAACACACGCTGAGAATGATCAGTGTGAAGAAAGGTTTCCAAAGGACGTGAAAGAATCTCCTCACATAGGACATAGGAAAGCAGGCTGGTCTGACACCCAGAAATGCAGAAAACTGGTTCCTTTTGTGGGGATTAACTAAAGGCCCATCAGATCTGTTTAATCCCTAATATAATTTTCCAGAGCTGCTACTTTACCTCCAAATTCTTCTTCATTGCTACACAGTGCATTTCTTCTTCTCTGTTTTACTTCCCCTCTGGAGACAAACAAAAGATCATCAGAGTTCAACATCCTCTCCCTGGGACATCTTTTATCTATTGCTCTCCTGTCCTTTTTTCCCCTGTCTTCTTTCATAATACTTTCTCTTGCTTCGTCTCCTTCTTCATCTTCCATAGACAAGTGAGGATAGGGCTTTGTGGCCTCTCTGTCCAGGCTAGAAAATCAGACAAGGAAATTCACTAAGCTAAAAGCATGGTTATCATATACTATTTTAAATGCTTTTTTATATGACATAGCTTTCACCTTTTCCCACATCTCACAGTACAAGAGAAGGACTTATCATACTTTTGACCATTTGACAGGGCTATAAATGTCTTGCAATTCAGTTTCTCTTTGATTTATAAAATAAGTAAAGAATAGCCTAAAACAGGGCTCTAAACCCTAATTCTGTCTACCTCTTATGAGTCCAAAAAGAATTTGGGCAATAATTGTCTTTTATGGTGTAGGTCCAGAGCACATAGTGTTTTACTTTACATGTGGAATTTGTTAGTTACATTTGCAGAGTGCTTGTTCTGCCATAATTATTTCTTTCCACTCTGATGGGAGGAAAAGACCCAAAACAGATGCTAGCATCTGATATTAAAATGACAAGAGCTATATTAGTACCTCTAAAGATTAGTGAATTAAGCATGACCCCTAGTACACACCACATAAACATCAAAAGTCAATCCCAAAGAACCCAGAGCTGAAGAGTTAGCCAAGCTATTGTAATATATCTATGTGCACTGTGGACTCCCTTTCAACAGGGGAGCATGGGCTATCTCTTTTAATTTTTTCCCTTACTTCTACAGAACTTAGCACACAAGGATTTTCTCTTTTTGAGCTTCTAGTGTCGTATGGCATTCAAAGTTTTTGTTTCCTTTCTGAACAAATTATGCTTCTATTTTGTTTGTTTCTATCAACAATGTCAGCATGTTCTCATTAGATCTGTGTGCATCCATGAGCAATATGTTGCTCTGTTCCCCTTTGATAAGTATGACAAGGGAGGTAAGTATCTCTTTTAGAATATAATAAATAATAAGTTTCAGTGGGGAACACATTTCCATGGCCCCTAAAAGGTAGGGGCTCTAATGGAAACTCCAACTCAGTCTGGGCTGGAACACTGCCATAGCATTGCTAATATTAGTAACTGATTAAAATGTAACTAATGAAATACAGTTGTTTAATGGCTTTGAATGTAGACCTCCTCATAAAAGGAAAACAATCATTCAACACAGCATGGCAGTTCCACAAATAAACAAATATAAAGTAAAATCATGGCCAGTACCGTTTTTTTAAGAAGCAGACATGTTAAAGCAGCAAGAAAGGAATGAGATTTCACTTTACAAGTATGTGGCTTTAGAGAAAACTCAAAACCTTGCTGAGAATGTTACAAGCAAAAGACAAACATTCTGAATTAGTAAGTGCCTTGTCAGGGACTGTCTACTCAAATCTTACATAGCAATTTACTGTAGAGAGTTATAGATCCAAGAAGTAGGAAACTTAAAAGACTTTTAACTATAAAAGCTCTTTAGTACTAGTCTTCTATCGTTAATTCTTGGAAAAGAGACTAAAAATTCAGCAGAACCAGATATGACACGTAATGTAGAAAAAGGTGGAGAGAAATATATTTCAGTAGATGATAAAGTTGGGAATGTGCAAAAGAAGGTGCTGGCAGCAAATTGTGGAATATTGTGGATTGGTAGTGATCACCAAGGTTTTTAGTGGCACACCAATACACTTCATCTGCATACCTGGGGGTTAGGTCTATGTTGTCTATATGCTAAAAATTACTATTTATGTAGTTTATCCAATGCCAACAGAGGACCCTAGGAATCCCAAAGGCTCCAATGTCTATTTCAGTGCTGTTGGTGGGTATCTCAATTAAGAGAGGCTCAGTTTCAGATGCTCAGATCTCTTTGTCATTTCTTATTAGCTGCTTTACACTTTTCACTGCACTCTGCGCAATAAATCTTGACATCCAATATACATCCATGGAGCCATTCTCAGAGCTGCCAAATATTCAAGTATTACTGCTCGGAGTCCCACAATGTCCCTTTGTGTATCTGGGTTTTGGTGTCTTTAAAACACTAGCAATCAGATGTAACTAATAGCATTTGCAATAATATTGTTTGGAGGCACTTCTTTAACAGGGGTAATATGAGGACAATCTTAATAGTGTTATCCTCAAAAATAGAGACATTTTGCAGTAAAAACATTGGCATTTGAAATATGGTGGTTTGTTTCTAAAATATACAACTGCTACAAAAAAACCCCCCAGAAACGATGTAGTAAAAACTTTGGAACTTAAAGCAACTGTAAGACATTGGTGTGCTCAATCAAAACAATGGCAATTCAGCTTGGCAATGAAGTCTGTTTGGAGAATGAATATTAAATGTGATATTAAAGCAGTCAGTCATGAAACAAAGCATGCAGAATGAAAGCCACTATTATTGTTTATGCATTTAGTCACATCTTTTCTTAATAAGGGAAATAATAATTCTCATTTAGAATATAATCCAAATCAGTGGAAGGGAAAGAGTGCCACTGATTTTGCTGGAACTCGGCTCAGTTATATACCTGCCTCTTTTCAACTGGTAGTATGCATTAAGTAGGAAACCATGTCCTCAGGTTTACTTTTTGATGAGAAGAGGCTACCATGATGTAGGTGATCTGGCCTTGAAAAAAGCATTGATGTTTTTCCAGATTTGGAATTCTGCTCAGTAAAGTGGGGGTATTCATTTGTTTATGTATGTACTGTGGCTGCAAGCTGGCAAAAAAAGAGAGTTTCAAACTGCGCTGGAATCACTATTAGAAAATGTCTGGGAAACAGGGCTTGCATCAGTGTTGCTTTTTCATTCCATCATTCTCAGGGAATCTATAGATCAGCCCACAACTGGTACCCTCATCCATCATTTTTAGATATAATCTTTAACACTGATCATCATATTAGAACACTTCAGTAGAAATGACGAACTTCTAAAATTGCCTTCAAAGGTGGGATTTGTCCTGTGCATGCAACCTCTTGGGGAGAAATTTGCCATGACGGAGATTATACACGTGTTTGACAGCAGTGCCCATACTACATTGACATACATGGAAGAGGAAACCATTCAGTCTAGAATCCCGATGGGATGTCAAGGCAGATGGAAGAGTCAAAACAGAAGTATATGTTTTCTCTCATAAAATGTGAAACTGTGCAGCTCCTTCTGGGAAGAGGCTATGGATGATAAAGGTTTACATGGGTTCAGAAAAGTAACTGCATGAATTGATGGAAGAAAAATCCATCAAGGCTGTTTAATACAGAGACTCCAATTCTGCTTCAGAAAATCCTTAAATCACAAATTGCTGGAGGGTGGGAATCTATTCTGAAGAAATATCCCTAGAAGATTGTTCTGATATTATTCTACTTCTTAAGATCTGTTGTTGCTAGCTGTCAGAGATTGTCGGTGCTCTGAAGGTTATCACAATCCAGTGCTATTTCAAATGTATTAAACTAGAACTTAATACAAGATGAAAAAGTAATCCACAATCATTTGGAGCCACTGCACGTTCAGCGCACACTTCACACCAGAAAAATGTTACCCCTGCTGTACATAAGTTCTGCAGAACTTAAGTAGGGGTTCATATTCATCCTACATGCTCTCTCCCCATCATTCCCCAGATTTAAGCCCAGCAGAAGGTTCAGTATCTTAGAAACAACTTGCAATTTTATGCATGGCTTTATATCACAACAAATATCTTAAAGGAAAAATAGGGTCTACAACAAACAGAAACTCCATCCCACCTTTCAGCAATCCTCTAACAGCTTCCCGGGGCTAAGCTTCAAACCACCACATACCACCAATGTTTCCAAAATGAAAATAGGGCAATAAATTGCCAGATAATAAAATGGTAGGACAGTTTACGCTCTTGACTGACATGCTTGTGGGTGAAATCACTTGGTTGCATGTATAAAGCAAGCCAGTTCACAACAACTGCAGTTAGAGTACTACATATGGAAATCGGACAGCATAGTTGAACCCAAAATGCAACATGTAAGATTCACGTAAAATAACTTTTATATTTTTAGGTTCAAGCATACTCACGTCATATAATCCACCATCTGCACCATTTTTATGTACTGACAGGAAAAGGCATACTTTGTTTGGCTGATTTTAATAAGTCCACTTCTTACACAGTGTTCCTGCAATAACACAATCAAGATTCATCTAATTGAAACCTAAATCTCAGAAACAAGGAAGATACATATGTCTAAAAAGTCAACTGTTTTAATGTAACTGTAATCAGCCTCTAAATAATGAAGATAAAAGTTTCAAGTGCAAAGTACGTTTTCTTAATATGCAGTATGAAAAATGCAGTAAAATTATCATAATGGCTTACAAACAAACAAACAAACATACATAATGAAATGGATTGAAGACTATACTGACTGTGATAAAACTCCCTATGTTTCTCATTTTAGCAGCATGGAGCTTGTGAAAGCCACCAAATGGATTATAGAGGAAAGAAGAGAATATGATAAAAGAATAAATTATCCTACAGAATTTCTTGGTTCATGTCTATTATATAAGCTCTTCACTGAGCCCTGAAATCTGATTTGTTTTGGTTAGCTGGAGACAGGGATTGGGACAGTGAGCTCATTAGCCTGGAAAATTGTATCTATCTGCCTCATCAAAAATAGAACAATGGTAATACCGTTGCCAAATTGGTATCATCTTCTAGGTTTACTTACCTTCCTGTTGTTGAACATCAGAACTGTGTAGAGTTTGTCACCTGTTTCCTCCCTCTTTGGTGTTGCTATGACAATGGCAGGGACATAATATTCATTTCCTATCTGTATCCCAGTCCTGGCAAACACATAGTCTCCAACCTGCACATCAGGAAAGCAATGGTTTGCAAGAACCATGTAACTTGTGAGTTTTACAAGACATAAAAGGTAAATACTAAGATATTTTTACATTAATCATCATTCTAACACATTCCCATGCTTTAACATGGATCTTTAAAAGAAAAGAAGAACAAATTGGCCCTTGCATGTACCAATCACTCACAATTTCCACTGAATCAGGGAGAGGACACAAAGCAAAAATAAAGGACAGAGCCCTACTAAATGTACCAGGGCTCAACTAGCAAGTCAAACTGAATTAGGATACTCTTACAACTGTTCATTCCCATGGACTTTGCTCAAAATTATATGTTTTTAATGAGCTTTTAAAGCAAACTTGGAAAACTTAAGAGAATTCCATATGTAACTGACTTACACAAAACAATTTTAAAAATTAACACAGAAGTCGGAACTTTCTATCAAATTCCACAGATCTTCTCTAGAGTTGGATGTTCCCCTTACAGAATACCAGGATCTACCAGATCAGGATTTGCCTTCATTTTAAACAGAAAAAAAGTCATGTGTCTAGTTTTAAGTGTAACAAAGCAGTTATAAAAAATGCTTCTTGTATTCAAAACAGCTGTATCCATTCTGTATCCTTTCTGTAGCCATCATCCCTCTCGTGTAAAATAAGAATCACCTGGAAAAAAAACTGATTGCAGACAGTCAGCTGAAAAGTTTTAAATAAAACCAGAAATGTAATAAGAATTTTTTTCTCCATTACTGTTATTTGCCTTAGTAAAAGGTTATCTGCTGGATTTAAAACATGCTGTGAAAAACAAATGGTTATAACCTGCTGTACATCACATTGTGTATAAAAGGCTCTCCTTGATTCATAATCTATGTGCTAGGAAACAGTCTGCTGGTAAATAGCTCACCTTTCTTCCATAGGTGGGCAAATATTCATGTTTTATAAAGAAAAGAAAAAAGAATGCTAATAATCAAAGGAATAGGACTGCAAAGAAAATGAGCTCCAAACAAATGAAAAATAGCATGTTGAAAATAGCATGATATTACTGTAACTAAAAACTCTTCTTTGAAATAAATAGATGTATTTTAAAGATTAAAAAAACCCCTGTCCTTTATTCTATGTGTGACCAAATGAACAAAATTAAGAACACATATTTGCTGTCATTAAAAAAATACAGTTTTTCACCTGTAGATGTGGGCATGGCATAGCACCTCCCACAGGTATAGTGAACTTCACAGGTACAGTCCAGATCTCCCCATTGCTGAAGTCAACAAGTGCACAGGTAGAACTGATACTCTTTATCACAGTTCCTGAAAAACAACACAATAAAATATTCAAATTATTTGTCTTTTACCCCTTGTGGAAATTTTTTTAAAATCCTATAGGCTGTCACACATCATTGACATCAAACATGTCTATACTATACATTCTTCATTTTCATTTAGCTAGGGTAAGCTGTGCTAGGGCAATAGAGAAATTTGTACCTAAAAAACCATACAGGTTTAGTAACGATTCTTAATAATGCCATAAAAATAAAATAAAGAATAATTTTCAAGCCCAGGTCTGAAATCTGTAAGCTCATCAGGTGGATGATTGTTGACATAATGAAACTATTACCACAGTTTAAAAAAAGCAATTAAAAAAACCAAGTAATGGTAACACAAAGATAAACACACACACACACTATTTTTTATGCAATAACAGAACACAATTTTACCTACTAATCATTCTGGCTCAAAACTCAACAAAAAGGCAGAAACATTTAGTGAATTCTTTGAACACACAGAGAAGCTTCGCTTTTGCCAAACACTCAACAGCAACATTCAAGGGAGACATCAAAGAGAGATAAGTTGATACTCTTGGATACTTAGTACTTAATAGGAATTCCTTCCATACTCTTCTTATATAAATGTATCATTGCTTTCTAACTTTACAAAATGTATGTCTTTTTATAAATGTATATATGTGCACACACAAGATACATATTCATTTTTCATGAGTATGCAGATGTAATATTTAATCTGATTAAGATAGAAGTAGCTAATTTTGACCAAAACTAATGTTTTATCAGCATTAAGAAACTCTAAAAAATATTTAAAATGTGGTTATACCTGGATAATAAAATCCTGTGACGTCAGATCTTGCAATCACCTTTTGGCTTTTGTGAGTCAAAAATACTTGGCCTTTTTGTTTTTTCTTGGACTTTGACTTCACAGTTTCTTCTTCAAGTCTCTGTAATTTGATACAATTATTTTTTCCACAACAGCTAAGCCTGTCAGCCTCAATCTATCCTTTGTAATTAATTAAATTTTTAGGCAATGTAATGTTATGACCTCTGCAGATAATTCACAGTAAACTGGAATTATTTTAAACATTCAAAATAGTTATAAACAAAGGAAGCAATGTTACAGAAAGTACTCATGGATAAGATCATCTAGGAGTTTTCACTATAAAATCCTGTTTTACATGGTCATAACAATACCTATATTTTTGAGTGCTCAGGCAGAAATTTACTTTGATGAATTATGGCTCTGGCTGCCATTTTCCTAGAAAAAAATGTTACAAAGTTGTACAATTCATATTCAAGCATGAGGTAAGGGAAAATCAACTGGTTTTGCAGAATAATTGAATCTGCTATACACATTCATTTTGTCCAGATATGTGAGTGTTCACAATAATCTTACTTTCATTAAAAGTACCTCACTGTATGGAATGACTGATTTTAAAAAAAATAAATAATCAAATATAGAATAAAAAAAAATTTTAAAAAATCTTGCAGTGTCTGGTAAAAAAAGTTTATTTCCAAACTATAAAATAAAAATTAAATTTTTCATCAGTTTTAAAACATTCCAGCTTAGCAAAATACTATACTACATTTTCCAGAGCTGCCACCGTCCATCATTCTGCCCTGCTAGTTTGGGTTCTTCATACACTAGTTCTCCTCTTTGGGGGGTAGCTCCCCAGACTACAGCTCCTGCAATGTTCCACAGCCACAGAGGACACTGGAGCTTACTGCTGAATTGCTCATAAATAAGCCTGGGGGACCACGTACCGGGATGGTGAAAATAGAAACACCAGTGGGGCTCTCTGTCTGTGGGCTGAGTCAACTCCTAGTTGGAAGTCGGTGACTGCAATTAGGAGTAACTGAATGACGAATGCAAAAAACACAATGGATCTCACACAACAACTGAGGCAGGGGGCTCTGGTAAACACAGTATATGAAAAATAGTCAAAGACTCACAAATCTCAAGGGGTCTATGTAAAAATATACTGTCAGGCTTTCCAAGTTTGTGCATACTTGAATTTATAGTCACCATATTCCTTTACCTTAAAGCCTTTTATATCTCACATTAACATTTTATGGAGTCTCAGTGTTATTTGCCTTTAAAGTAAATCATGTTCTTGAATCCCTTTTTCTTCTAGAAGAAAAAATTTCTTCCCATTTAGGGCACATCTCTTACAGGAAGTTTTGAGACGATCAGAGTATTATGTAGATATGTCAGAATGTGAAAGAACACTTTACATTTTGCTTTCCTGAGAAAATTAAGAAAACTGATGATATAAGAATATTTTCTTTCTAATATTGAAAAGTTCCTAATCCCAGTATTTTTATAAGTACATTTTAATAATCCTCAAGAATAACACTGTAATTTATATTTACTACAACAATCGCAAATTAATTCTTGAAAAACTCTATTATTTTGTCCATACTGCTCACAATAATGTTTCTAAATACAAATTGTAAGCAAGTGCAAAGTTAAATAATTCAGCTTCCCCATTAATTTTTAAAACACATATTTATTAGCCTAGCTAGTAAACAATTTGCAAGTATCCATCACTTATACAGTTCCTTTGAATCATAAAACCACAAGCTTGAAATCTCAAACTTTTCCACAGACCTACACACTGTTCTGAAAAACAACCGTAACTCACAAGCTTCTAAAACCTCTGCTTGCTAGGGTGTGTACGACCTGCTTCCTTGCCTGATTAAATTTTTCTTCCTAAAAAGATATATTTGATTTTGATACTTGATTTTCCGTAACAGTCAATAATGACAGAAAAGCTGGGAATAACTTTGACTAAATTGTTTGTTCTCAGTTTCACTGTAACGATCACAAACTCTTTTTTCCAATCTCCCATACAAAAATCACAAACAATCCCCCCCCCAAAAAAAGTCCTAAAAATAAGCAAAACATACACACAAAAAGGCAAAGAGATATTTCAAAGAGGAGAAATGTGGTGTTTTTCTAGTTTATTCTTTACTGCTACAGAATATAAATTATATCAACAGTTCTGTTTTTCAAACTCAGTCTAAATCAGAGGCTCTTTACAGCACTCAACTGACTGCTTGAAGTACAACCTAACAAAGGCTGATTTGGGTGCAAAGACTTCCAGCTCCACAGACACAAAAAGGTATTTGGGTAAACCATTTACTTAATTCCTCAGGCTCCAAAGGGACAGCTGCTGCTGAATATTTATTATCAGCTAATTTGTAATGCTTGACTAATAACTTGGGCAACTTCCAGCACTCGCATCAATCCAAATACTAAAGATTGCACAGGCATCCACAATGAGGACGCCGAGTCCTGCAAAATTCAGGTGGCTCAGAAATACTAAATTCAAATCCATCTGTCCTTCATCTCACACAGCATTTAGGTGTTCAGCGCACTTGACCCAGACAGTGTCAGAGTGCCCATTTCTGGGCTATCATTCTCCAGTATTTTTATTACAAAAGAGCCCCATCTGATTCTCAGGGATTTTCACCCTGTTTAGCTCTGCTTCCACTGAAGGCAAAGCATTAAACCATGAGGTGAAGGAGAGTTTGTTTACCTCTGCCAATACCTGCTACATTTTTAAATTCCCTTTCAAAGAGATTAGTTTTTGCACTTTCCTACTATAACTGAGAATGGATAGGAAGACTATCCACAGATCTCCATGTATCTTGGCTCTAACTTTGGCTTTTCACAATCCTGACACCTCTAGAGCCAAGCAGCCACTGCTTTTCCCAGGCTGTCAGTGGCAACAAGCCCATTGTGTGTAGACCACAGTCCATTTTTATGAAAGAACCTAACTTTTTGTAGCTACATGCTGTCTGTCCAGCAGGTTACTTCACTGATGACAATGGAAAAATTGACATTTCTAGGTAGTTATAACTTTTTTCTTGTTGCACTATTTGGGATGCTTGTTTTCCCTTGTGTCCCTAAAGAGATACAAGAACAAAGGCAGGGGCCTAAACAGGCCAAGTTGTTTAGGAAACATGAATGCAAAAAAAGGTATCAACAGACAACAATTAGTAATCCTTAAACAGTGAGGAAGAATGAGGAGTGTAAGAAATAGGACAACAGGAAATAGAAGAAACTGCCAAGTGAGATCCAGAATTTCCATTTTTGTAAAGAGTCAAGTCTCAGCTATAAATATTTTGTTAGGAATAATTAAATCAATTGTCTATGAAACATATTTTTCAGAAAGAACAGACTCAGTGAGTCACTAGAGGTCCCTTTCCACCCAAATAAACATGCTTTACAAAACACATTATGCCTATTAACTATTTTAAGTTATTTTTAATCACATAGTGACCATTCAGTAGGGTTACAAACAAGCGTAAGCCTTGCACGTTCGAGCTTATCCTAAGGGGAAACACAGTACTTTTAATAGTATATTCTTAATGAGAGTTAATCCTTAGCAATGAATGCAGCTTTATTTCTCTGCAGAATCGGAAGTCCATTCATATGCAGAAACAGAAATATTTAGTATGAGAGGAAATGTTCTCCATCACTATTAAAGTCCTGATTATAACAGTGGGGAAAAAAATACTTTACATGAAAATGTTACGGCCATTAACAGAATGCACAAAACTGTCCTGGAAGCTATCATGCTTGGAGAACAGTAACATCATGATCCCAGTAGACCTGAGGTTGTCTAATGAGAAGTGGGTAGGGGACCCTGAACAATTCCTTTTACTAGGTGACATCATATTGCAAACAGCTTTAAAATTCAGTGAGGAAAAAAAAAAAAAATCATAAGAAATGATGGCTGACTGTTATGCCTGACAAGTTCAAAATAGAAAACAGATACCATATTTTAAGTCAAAGCAGTTACTTATTAGGAAAAAAAAAAAAAGTAAATGGTACATTCCTCATTTTTAATATCTTTAGATGAAAGCTGAGTGCCAGCCTGAAGAGAAAGATTTTTGTCAAGCCATGCTTTAATCTGTACAGCAAAAGGAACTGAGTAAAATGAGTAAAATACAGTCTACAACTAGCCCTCCAATTAGGTAATCATCAACGTTCAGTGTTTTATATTTTGCCTGATAAAAACAAAATGTATTTGCTCATTTCCCAAAGCATTTACTTCTTGCGTCACTATATGTCTTCGGTCATCTCATGGCCCTGTGCAGATGGTTGTCTACTTCATCCTCCTCCAATAAGGCACTGGCATACCCTACCTTTCACAGATAAGTGCAAACATAGCAGCCTGAGCACAACTCCCAGAGAAGGTCAGAGAACAGAGGGAGGATAACCAGACCATTAATTCAGTTGTGGGCTTAAACGGAAAGCTCTCATAGCAAGGACATCCAAAAAGGATTACTAATTCTTTTAAGAGGTTGTGTAGGTAATTATGAACCCTTAAATGCTAGAAACTAAGGGGTTTTATTTTGAATTTAGAGGAAAAAAAAAATAGCAGGAAATTTAAAAGTCTGCTTTGTTGAGTAAACCTCCAGGATAATTGTGATTTTTCTACCATCTCACAATGACAATTTTCATTTAGTGCCATATCAACTATTTCCTTGCTGTAATGTATTTCAGCTGGCAGTTTATTTTTTTACACCCATTTTGTAGACAGACATCACAGTTGGAAAAATCCCTGACAGCATTTTCAAAAGGCTCCCCATTTTTTTCTGGTTTTTTTCACTGTTTTTTTCACCACCTAAAGAGAACTGTAATTACATCTACGTTTCTGTCTCTCACTCTTAAAGCCTTTCAGTTGCAGATTAGCAATTACTGAACATGGTGCTCTGATTAGGCTCCTAAAGCAGGTTGACTCAGGATAAGTGATTGCACAATGTTAATCACATCATGTCTGAGAGCACACATTGGTTGTTTCAAGGCAACAGTAAAAATACAGTCAGCAAATGAAACATGACCAAGTTTCTGCTGCTCTTGTATTGGGGCATTATATGGCAGAGGTAAAATCAATAATCAAAATCGCTGTAGTAGCAATGTAATATTTTCAGAGTAATGTAAAATGAATCAAGATCATCTGCTTTTTGAAGACATTAAAATGGTTTCAAAAGTACAGTCTTAATGAAAAAAAAATCTTAAAACCTACAGAAACCTGAATGTGATCCTTTCCATAATGACTTAATTTCATACATGGTCTATGCTATCATAATACATTCTATTCCATTTAATGCAAATAATTTTTTATAACTTATGTCATAGTATGGAAAGATTTTTGGTATACTCTGGTAAGCAGAGAATATGGATACCTGGCATAATTTACAGTTGTAAATTCCAATTGTACATTCCCATTCATAGCTGAGAACCCACAGTATATGTTTGAACTGTGCTCATTCGAGTTTCACTTAGCTTACCTCTTCAAATTGATGTATGTATGTGTGCATATATATACATATTTATATACATATACATGCATATATCAGGGCAAAAAAGAACTACTATGATCACTTGACTATGCTTCCTACATAATACAAAGCCTAGGACTTTCCTCAGCATTCCCTGCAACTAGGCCAACTCCACCTTCAAGTTCAGTTAAAGAGCAGTTTCCCTCACTCAATGATATAAAACAATGAACAGGAAAAGGAATATATTAATATATGAGCTTTATGATTAATTCTCTATTGTGCTTATCCTCTATTAGAACATAGAGGTTTGAGAATAGATTTTCTTTCTTATTAATTTCCCAGAGAGCTTATTTTAATATTATCATAGTACTACCCTACCTAAACAGCAGTACTACAGAGGCAGCAGCACTCCCAGTGAAGCACTGTTTGATGAAGCTTTTAGATGGAAAAACTTGAAACTGAATAAGAGAAATTGTTTGGTTTTTTCAGAGGTAAGTACTTTGAATTTCAAAGAATCAATAGTGTATACAGAAATCTTTCCACTGGGGAAGATTAAATCACTTTTTAAAACATAGAAGTCTGTTTTTCATTTCCCTGAGAATTCATACTCATATGTTGAAGGTAAAACCATTAAGGTAGAATCAATTCATTTTCAAGAATGTTCTGAAAGAGTGAAAATAATCATAGAAGAATACAACATTGTAACCTAAGATATGTTTTCTGACCACAGAAAGAGCTAAACTGAAAAAACATATTCTCTCTTCCAATAGGGCAGCCTAATATAACTCACTAGCCTTATTTTTGTACTTATTGCTTCATATATTTCCATATGCATTTCATTAACCCTCTCAATAGTGTTCCAAATAAAATCAGAGGTTCATCTGGGGGACATATATATATATATATCGATCAAAAGTCACAAACTTCAGTTTCAGAGTAGCTAGACTACTTTCTGCTACTGTATTAAGGGAGTGGAGAGAGCACTCTGGCCCACCAAAAGTAGGTGTTCACTTCAGGATGAGCTCCATATGCCACTGACTCCATTCACAACACTGTGAGATTAGCTATCAGTTCATGTATGCCTACATTTTATGGACAGCTAAATTTTAGTGTCTGAATATGAAGTTAAATGCCACCTGTTCTCTCCATCTTTTTGCTTACAAGAAAGATGCCATGGAAGATTACAGTGAATTACTCCAACATTACAAGATCTTTTAGTCCTGTTTATCAGATATTAACCCAACCACAAATCTTATATCATAATTGCCTTTAATATATCCTTCTTTCATATATATCTCTGCTGTCTTTGCAGAGGAGATAAAGATACTTTGCTCAGATTTGTTTCTAAGAGGCTCGATTTCTGTGACACTGTCAGCTTCAGAACTTCTGCTTCCCTGGTACTTCAAAAAAGTCATGGAAAGATTGCTCCCTTTTTAACTACCTTCTTTTCTCTATCCATTTATATAGCATCATGCTAAATGACTACTTTATCAGCTCTAATCATGGAACAAAATTATTCCAGAAGCACATACTGAAGAGGAATATCGGGGGGGGGAATCCCTTCCAACCTATTACCTTTTTATTGTTCCTTATGTGTGATTCTGAGCTTTTTTTGGTTTCCTTTTTGACAGCTTCCTGAAGATCAGAGGCTTGTTGTATATATGTTAATGCTGCCAGTATTTCATCTTCTAACAATATTACATCTTCATAGGAAATTGGCCACCCCAAATTCTCTAAAGCCTCCAGCAAAGCTTCTCTATGCTGCATATATTGGACTGGCCCATCCTTTTTAAATCTAAAAAAAAAAAAAAAAAAATTTTAAAAAAATTAGTAATCACAAGTAGGAAAAAATTTAATTTTGGCAGTACTTTACAAATAGAATCACAAAGCATAAAGTTCTTGTGTTTCATCCAGCTGCTATTGTTTAGTCAAACAATCACATCTGGCTTAACCATATCTCATAGAAAAACATCTACAGAGCAATTCAAGTGGCTGAGCATAGATGTCTGGTGCCATTTTATATGTTCTAGAATATGTGAGGCATCAGTAAAGAACTTGCAGATATGAGTTAGAAAGTATGGAAATCCCTGGCCCTTCTAGAGCAGCAGATAGGATGAAGTGGCAAGCATCTAGACAATCTAAAATGGCACCAGACACCTACTAAGTCCTGATTTGCCACATCAGTCTTGACTGATCACATAAAAAAGAGATAATCTCCTGCTGTTTATTCCTGTCAGTCCTGTGCTGCTCAATTTCACTCAGTGATCAGGAGTTTGCTTCTATCCGTGGCTCAGATTATGTCAATGTCCACTAAAGAGCCAGTTTGAAACTACACACTGAAGGTACTTATAAACCAAAAGGTGAATTAGATACAGTCATCTTATTGATAAAAACCAAAGAAACTGAACCCTCCAAAATCCAGAACAGGTAGAATTCTTTACAACTCCAATTGGAAGTAACATACTTCTTTTAAGTACTGAAAAAGTAGCTGTTCTTTACAGTTTTGCCAACATTTAAAAAAACATGAAACCTAGAACTGGGGAGAATACTTGTCTGTCTTACCAATACATACAACCGATTTGATGCCTACCACATTGCCCTACTTTTTGTCACTGCTTATCTCTCTACTCCTCTAGGAACTGCTTTGTATTGAAATTAACCTGAGCAGTATATTTACCTAGATTTTGTTCTCTATTACTTGAATCCATTACTAATTTATAATCAATGTCAAGCTAACTTACCTCCTGAGTTCGATCTCTCAACCATTTTGAACACAAGCACAATATTACCACTTCTCTAGTAAATTTGAATTTCTGGTACCTGAGATAATACATACTAGGGAACCAGAAAGCTCCTCAACCAATTATTTCAGGACTCCTGTGACTATGTTAGTAGACTTTGTTTATTACTCTCTCGTTCCAGGTTACTTATTTTAAAAGTATGTTGTCATCTTTTTGTAATACATGAACATGATGATTCAAATTGTAAATTTAGAAGAGAAATAGATAAAATATTTCAATTTATATGCACCAATATTAACAATTTTAATATGCTCCTCTAGCAACAGACTGTACAATTGCTAGGACTTTTTTTCCTTATATACATAATTGGCCATACATAACCAACAATAAAATACTTTGGATACCACTCTGTCAAATTTCTATGCTCTACAACTTGTTGTCTACAAACAGACATCTATTTCCTTTTTTTTATTTATATGCTGTTCTTCTGTTCAACAGCCTTTACTTCCTCTCTGCACCAGAATGGGCTTTTAGTTCTTACTGATGACAGAACTGTGTATTTTTTGCTCGCTAGCTTAAGTCTTCTTAAAAGCATTCTAGTTTTAATTCCCATTTTTCTGCCTAGAAGTATTTCATGCCCATTCAGTTTTCATTAATTTATCTTTACTTTATTCTCTGAAGTAAACAGATGCTAACTTCACTGACCCCAGTCTTGTTTATACAGTCACTAGTTTTCTAAATCAATATACAGAAATAAGCTAGTTAAAGTAGTACAAACTTGCAATGTGATATACAGTTCCAGCACATGCTGTAAAGTTGCTTATTATACCTTTACAAACCAGCTACTGAAGTGGTCTTTACTGGAAGAGAGATTTACCTTGATGCCAAAGGCAATGACATGCTGCCCTCCCAAGGCCCTGCCACTTGACACTCGTTAAGAACAGACCAGCACCATTCAAATGGAATGCAAGCCCTTTCCTTTAAAAATAATCAGCACTGCAAGAAGGAGGTCCAGAATTTAATATTACTCCATATCACATACACATTTTTGAAAGTAAGGCTGGTTACAGAAATAGCAATTAAAAAGTATCAAATATTTATGACCAGCCTTTCAGAGATAAGTTAGAAAACCAAAAGGTAATAGCTTACTTGTCTCTTTCCTCCTGAGATAGTGCTCTCCAAATAACTAGGTTTAGGTGCCTATTAAGAAAGCAAAGCAGTTTTTGAGGGAATGCAGTTCCTTGTGCATCTGATCATCTCAAATCTAGCAAATAAACACAGTTTCTTAAGATATCTGCACTGATTTGTATTCCAAGAGCACTGTATCATCAAATTGTATCCTTATCATTCAGCTATGAAATTATCAACTGCAAGAGAAGATGGGAAAACAGCATCTTCCACCAAGCAGCAGCATGACTATTTCAGGGTCATAGAAGGATTAATGGCAATCACTGCTGTTTCCTGCCAGGATTTTCTATAGGTGGTCCTCTTCAGCACCAGCAAGCTAAATCAAATAATGAAACTGATTAAATGCCAGTTAAGCTAAGCACAGTTCCTCCAATTAAACAGTTTCAGCAAACTGTAGCCTGAAGACTGGAGAGCAATGCTGCTTTTTTTTTTTTCATGCTACGATAAACCCTCAGTTGTGCCATTCAGATTTCTACTTCATTAAACTCTGGCTGTGAAGAAAAACTACTGACAGGAAAACAGAAGTGATTATCCCAAAGCAATGCAGTTCTGAGATCTTGTAAAAGCACCCCTAAACTTTCTGCTTCTGCTTTTTAGACATAAATTATAAAGTCTTATTAGGTCATCTAACTTACAGTTTTCTCTATTAACATCTCAAACAATTAAGCCATCACTCAATTACCTCATTTCATACTATAGAAATAAACCTTTACTGGTGATCCTAATTGCTGTAATTCTAGAAAAATTTCCAAACTTCCTTTGGAAATACAAGAACAAATTCATTGTTAGGAAAAACTGTAACCATTAGACTTTTAACAGTCTTGACAGATCTACTGGTGCTTGTATAAAAAAGCTCATTATCACCAGATTTTGAATATTAATTTTATGATGATTCATTTTATCTACTACCCCAGCATTTTTAGAATGTAAATCACTTAATTCATTCACAATCTGCAGTTTCAGTATGCTTCACTTTCATACTTTTAAATGTGCACACTCACAACTAACTCATTTGTAAAAGCTTCTGGCTATACAAGATCATACACATTTTGAAGCTTCCAACATTTTTCTCCTTTGATACTGGATATTCTCTTTGTCAGAGCAAAAAAATTCTGCCCTCGCCACTTTTTTCCTGTCTAAATCTGATGCTAAGGTCAATCTACATATGGGGAAGATATTGCCATGCTTGCTTCTGTTCTTGAAACATTCATGCCCTGATGTATTGTCTCATCCATAGATGTCAGAATAAATTTGTGACCAATCACTATTCACAAAGCTGAACGGCAGCCTTTGCAAATTCAATTACTGGAAAAGTACTGTGAAATTTAGAGCAAAATAAATTTGACTGGGTTGCTGTTTCACATGTAGAGGAAAAGCAATGAGAACTCTTTTTTTTTTTGCATTGTCAATTTTAAGGATCTTTAGGCAGATTTCTCTTCTATACATCTTTTTCACAGAAGTAGGAAACTCAATCCTACTATTGTAAATTCACTGATTCATTGAACTCCATGGGTAAACATAAAAAACAGCACTTCCATTCACCAAAGTTTTAAGTAGACTGCGAAAATGCTGTCAGTAGAAGATCATCAGAGTTTAACAAGAAAACACTTTTCTTTCCCTCAAATTGAAGTCAATAAAAGTAAAATATTCAATAGTATGGCACGGCAATGAAAAACTTGAACTTTTTTCAGAAGTCACCATCAAAAATACACCACTTGAACCTTCTATCAAAATGAGTGACAAATCCAGATTTCTATGAGTTCTTTATCAACCTGATAATAATAGTATTGTCTCAGTGACAGAGCACACAAAAACAATGGATTTTTATTCACTGAACTCCATTAATATTAGACATAGCAAGCAGCATTTGGAAATTAGAATTCTTGATTTTTACCACAAAAGATGGATACATTTAGAAAGAGGAAATGGGAATGAAAAACAGAGCTATATACATGCTTTAAGAAGAACTGGTGTGATCATAGCACTACAGAGGGAAAAAAAAACTTAAAGGGCCTCAGTGGAATTCATCAAAAACCAAAACCTAAACACTGGTCAACAAGGGTTTTTTGGTCATATAAAATAATTACATCTGTAAATGTTAGTAGAATACATCCTGAAAAAGATATCTTATTTATTAAAACAATTCTAGACAAAGCTCTCATAAGCGTACTGAATGATATTAGCAGTCAAATAATTGCATTACTCCAAAAAAATGCACAGAAGTTAGATCAAGGAAAGAAATAGCTTAGAGATCTAATGTCCTTGTCCTGTTTACTTCTGATGTGCTTTTATGAACATTTAATTAATAAGCACAACACATATGTCTCAAAAGAAAAAAAAATTTGTCAGTGTCTTATACATGCCTCAGTTACATTCTTGCATCCATAATTAGGTGCTAGGCAGCTGGCAGCAAAAAGCAGGCCACTAATTTAAATGTCAGCCTATGGATTTAGGAATCTAAAAGTCTGGCTAGCATGTTATGTTTAGGGGAGATTCCTCCCCAGGGCTGATGTCTTTCAGGTTTATTCCCAGAAAGTAAAAGATTTTTTTTTTTTTTTTTTGTCATTGAACCAACATAATATGAGCAACATATTATTTATTATCTCCTTGCCTATTATCTGTTTTTTTCATTCTGTTTTTTTTTTTTTTCTTTTTTTTAAGAAAATAAACATTTCTCCAACAGGTTGATGGCAGATTAAAGTGTGTCAACATGCAGAATTACCAATATTGGGCAAAGAATGTGTGAGCAAATACCCACTACATAAGACAAATCTGAATTTAAACTGCAAACATGATAAATTTCTGATGAGAAGACTTGCCTTTCATAGGATTTAATTGCTTGTTCCAGCTTCTCTTTATAGGCATCAAGATTCACCACCTGAGGATTAATTAGTGTGATCCACTTCTTGTCGTTGCTAACATGTGCCAACGGTAATATCTATTATACAATAAAAGACAAAGACTTCATTTATCATACAACTTCTCCTCTACCAGAATAACTGAATGCCCATGAGTCCATGTCCAAGGATCAGAGCAGCCAGAAGGTACACTGGAAGGCTGCAGAAAGATCTGAGCACCCAAAGAAGTGTCAGAATTAAGACATGGTTTCCAGCTTGTTAATAAAATCCTCTGAAATGATACAATCCCTTTATGCAGAAGTTGCAAATTAAGATTCCTAACTAGTAGTTAATTCTAACTAAATCAGTACTGTCAAGCAACTCACTCTAATAATGGAAGGGTAGGTCAGAAGGGAGACAAGCATGTCTAGATCATGACCATATTCCAGATTGTATTGCCTTAAAACAACACTCTTATACTTATTAGCATCTAATTCTAGCATACAGGTGTGATAGTTACTTACTTAAGTGTATTTAATACTTTTATTCTGAAGGAACATATTTTCTAAGGAATTAGAGTACTAAAGAGGGAGAGAGACATTTTTCACCATCACACTGATCACCAAAGAGTGAACAAGGTAGATACTGCTCACTGAAACTAGTCTTAATTATCCACAAGAAGGTTTAGAAGCCTAACTAGGTTGGTCAAAATCAGGAACTTCAATACCTTTCAAATCTTGTAATACAGCATCTACGCAAGTCAACTTCATTATAAAATAGAAAGTCATACACTTAAAAGTAGATCTTCAAAAGGCAGAGAAAAGGGTAGGAAAAGATGATAGGAGGAAAGGTGCCTTCCCATTTCTCAGTCCAAAGTCCCACCATTCTTCAGCTCTTAAATTACTCAGCAGTTTCTACAAGAAAAGCTATTTTATTATCAATGTCCTGATAATGATTATAAACAGAAAAAAAATCCAAGAAAGAAATGGAGAAGATGGAGAGTGTTACTATCCCCAAAACTGTCTTCAACACATATGGTTGAGTGGGAAGCCTTGCCAAGTGCCTGTCTGAGATCAGGATATAGATGACAAAAAGATGGATGAGGTTCAATTTAAATAAAACTAAAACCCCTGTTGGAGGAAAAAGGCAAGCAATCAGAAAATAAAACAATAAAAAGACTTCTTTAATTGAGAACATTTTTCAGTGATGTTTTATTTGTGTTTGAATCAACACAGCCTAGCTGGATTCACGATCACTGCTCTATGACCATTTTTTCCGGAGCAGCAGTCTGACTTCATATTCCCCTCTTTTTCTGAGGACATCTTTACTCTGATTAATAAATCTGTGTCACCTCAGTACCAGACCACATCAAAGCTCCTAATACTAAATTAATCTTAAGATCACTTAGAAGCTAAAGTTAATGGGAACATGTCAGTGAAGTATCTTGCCTGAGACAGATGAGGTAAATCTCTGCCCAGAACTGTGAGCCATGAAATCTAGCTGTCATTTCCAGGTGAAGTTTGAAATCTTAAAGGCAAGGAACTGAGAGTACCCCTCTTCCAGCTCCATACTGCCATGGTTGTTGTCTGCTATGTTACTCAAACCAAGTTAATAAAAGTTCAGCAGGGCTTCACCATGTAGAAGCCCTCTCCTACTTTCCATTACAAATTCCCAGAGTAACGCCAAATACAAACAGCATCATTTGAAAAATGAATATTTAATACAGTTTATAAAACACTTTCAATAGAATATGAGGGGCAGACAAACATAAACACATTATTCCAGTATTGAATAATGAAACCAGAATGGAATATGTTCTTAGCAAATAGTAAACTTGAAATATTATGCATACTTTGAGAGCAATGAAAACTGCTCATGAAGTCAAGTGAAATTTGACAGATTCAGCTGAAAGAAACCACAGGGAAGCTTTTTTAGTGCCAAAATGTTTTGTCATTTTCTAAATTAAATACTTAAACTTTCATATCAAAAGAATTCACTTGCTTCAAAATGTTTTTTATTTCAAAACCAGATTTTCAAATTTTTAAAGACAAAACCAAAGCACAATAACCCTAGGAAAAAATCTTTCTTATTTTAGACCAACAAAAGATGGGGTTTTTGGCTGAATCTGAACTTGATTCTTTTGAGCAAAGCATTCAGTCAAAACTCCATGACTTGCAAAGCTGTACTTAAGATACCACAGTCTGCAACAGATATTCACATGATTCTATAGGGAAGGTTTGCTCCAGAACTACCATAGTGTAATTTAGACAAGCCACCAAGCCATTTTTTTTCTGGATATGAATCTTATGGGGAGTTTAATGAATTAACCTCTTTGAAATAACTCAGAGGAAACTGATAGGTCACATAGAACTGAAAACAACAGGTCAGCCTCTTGTTAATGAACAGTTGTCTTAGAAACCTTTTGCTGCATCTCCAAGGTGAGAAAACTGCTCATAGTTACTTCACCATAACAGCTAGCAAAGGCCAAAAATAAATATTATACTATCCCCAGAAAAGCAAACAAGGATGTCTACATTCCATACCAAGAAAACAGATCTCAGAAGGAAGAAAGCAAAAATGTCTTTACATTTATTATCTTGAATGGAGTCTTCTGAAGTAGTGGAATAATCAAGATTCTTAATCAATTTGTTAATGTCTCCTATTGAAGCTATATGTCTAGTCTCAGAACCTATTTTCTGCTTTTCCTTGATACGCTGGCATGAAGCTTCAGGGAATGGGTTTCATTCACAAATTCTACTGATTCCACCTCATGTGCAGCCCCAAACTTTCTTTTCCTTTTTATACTCTGCTTCAGAGCCAGAAAAATCCATGCCTCTACACATAGAACAATAATTCTCCACTGCCTGGGAAACTGAGTGGCTCTATGCAACTAACGGGGATTAGCAGGTATGAAAAAGTGGTAAAAATGATATATTATCTTGTGTTTATATCCCTGAATCTAAAGAAAGCCCATGGATCACTGTTCAGATTCCGTACAGCAGCTGTTCATTCTAAGAACACTTAACAAAATTCAGCCATGAACTAGACTACCGTAAGCTCCCATGAACTGCCATTAAAAATTACCTGTACATAGCACTTGCTGAATCACAGTTTTGACTATTTTCAAAGATCATTGTTTTACAGAGTACTGTTTTTGCAAATAGCAGTTCAAATGCAGCTCAGGATTGTCTGAAAAGGATTCAAAGGGGTCTTCATTTAGAAACATGGAAGAAAGAGCTCTACAATTAGGCGTATTTGGAAGAAGATGGGAAAAGAAGTGACAGCTCAGAAATTAGATGTAAGAATTATGTGAAAATCACAGTGTGTTTTGTTTGATATTTCACTTAGAGTAGCTGGTTTTGTAGCTTTGTAATCATTGAATGTCTGGGTTTTTTTGAAAAATGGCTATTTTACATCTGAAATGTTAAAATATACATTTTTTAATGTTTTTGATACAAAAAGCCATCTTTTGATTGCATATTAAAAAAAAATCTCACACTTCAAAAAAATCCTTAAACATCTTAGTTTTGACTTGGTTTTACTAAAACAGAGCATCTGGGTTTGGTTCCACAGTCTTCATGCTATAGCAAAAATTCCCATTCCTAAATTTAAAAAACAAACATGAAAACTTTAAAATGTACAAATGTGCACATTTGTTATAAATATTTTACTTAGCTCTATATCACACCCTATTACAGAATGCTTGCTCACCCCTTATTTAAACAGGTGCTGTTTAGCTTTTTCTTTGAATATTGCCTAAAGAAACAGTCTTTATTAATTAAAACAAGCTGCAACATATTTGTAGGACTTTCATAGGATGCATCACACAAGAAGAATTAGAGCAACTTGCCACAAAATGGATTTCCTTTAAGTGGAATGGCAATTAGAGCTTCATGGTACACAATTCATTGTGATCTTTGCACAATCTAACAATTATCTACACCTATCAGAATTAAATTTTAATTCCTGAATTCCAATACCTTCAAAAGGTCTTAGCCAACACATGTAAACCTTGAGAATGCACAAATCCAGAAACTGTGCACATGCACAGTTTTCCAAATGACTTTATGGACCTAAAATACATACTCCAGTGAATTAATATGTATCAGCAGAGACTGTGGTGCTCAAGAAATTGCTGAACACCCAATGGCTGCACACTGCCATCAACTGGTAACTGTGAAAGAAAAATATATAGCTCTAAAACTTAAGCTTAAGTCTGCAAGAAATACTATTAACTATCAGTTTTATCTTCTTATTGATTCATGAATGAACATTCAGATATGCATTATATATTTAGTGCACATCAACCATCTACAATGAATACTAGAGAATGCAATTATGACATTTATGGAAATGAATTAAAAAATCCTTTTGAAAATAGTACCATGTTTTATGTTTCCTTTGAAACAGTGTGTTTTACCTCATCAAATGCTTTAGAAACTACATGCTTGTCCAGAACTGGGATGTATTTGATACCATGAGGGACAGTTGTAGGAGCTAAGGCATCCATGATGGTGAGTCGCCTGGCAACCAAGCCATGGGTCTTTAACCAAAGAGCTGAAGACATATCTAGAGAACTAGAAAAAAGAGACTATAATATGGAGCACAAGGTAGAAATACATTTGAGAAGTTTGAAACACTGAAGAAAAATACAAAATATGGGTTTTGTGATGTATCTATGTATGCACACACATACCGTTTAGATGTCCTTTTCACAGCTTTCTGCATTTTCAGATCTAAGATAAAACATTTGCATTTCATTATCTCTCAGTTTTTGTGCACACAGAAGTATACACAAATAAGCTGACATGGAATAGCATAATTTTTTTATTTGAGCCTACTAGCAGTGTCATAGAGACTACACAATAATGTCTGTTTCAGTTGCTAAATTAATCAATGAGAATTATGTTGCCTATGTTTCTTGGTGCTTGATCAATAGTGACAGTGCCTCATGAGCCCTAATTAATCAATGAAGAAATTTATAAAACAGGTGGGGAATAATTTAATTTAAAAAAAAAACCAAAACAAAAAAACCTTGTATGTTTTATTTCTTATGACCCAAAATGAAAGATTAACCACTTTATTCCCCAGTTCAAGATGTAATACCAAGTAGTATCACTAATGAGATGGTCAGGATTGGCCAATTTAAGGTATAGCACTATGAAAATCTGTATAACAAGTATATAAAGAACTAAAAATAAGATGCTGAAATGTAAAAAGTCAAACAACTTTAAGTATCATATGTGAGGTTTTAGAACATCTTAGAGGACCTATCATTAAGTTCAGAGTTGCATGAATTACTGAAAGAAATGAAAATCATCTGGATGTATATCCAAGTATTGAAAATACTTTTGTCTCTACATAGGTGTCTGTCCCAGAGAGCATGCTTTTTGCAGGTCTAAGCATATAAATAAAATGCAACCTCCTTGTACATTGGTACCACAGAATTAGAACCACCACTCTCAGCTTAAACCTCAACATTGAACATAACTACAAATTACTGTATCACAACAACAATCTATTACTGTATAACAAGATCTATTCATTCTGTTGATAAGAAGCAATGGTGATACTCCTTCAGCAGTCTAAGGCATAGCTGTATCACAGCTGTTGCATACTGTGGGCATAACTAAGCTGTTGTAAACCAAATAGTTTGGGCATTGGCAGGAGTCTGGCCGCAGCTGTAAGGCCCTTGTTACAATACCCTCCTGTGTGTCCAGCTCTCTGCATCTCTCCTGCGTTCCAGTCCTTTGTGCTCCAGGTCTGCACAGTTTTGCCTCAAACAAGGCGCCATTGGTTACAAATACAGCAGGAGAAAAGTTACCATCTTCCTCACCCACATCTTCCTGTTCTGTCAACTTGTCTTTGAAAATGGTTGTACATTTCACGCTCTTTTTGACAGAAAAACTCTTTTTTTCAGGAGATGTTCCTTCCTCTGGGCTTTCTTCCCTAGATTTCACACTATGGCTGAGGATTCGCAGCAGACTCGTCTTTGTTTGCTCTGTAGGTGTTGGAAGGGGAAGAAATGAAGAGCTAACTTACTGCTCAAATACATGCCTAGAATTTTTTAGTTCCTTTTTGGTATCCAGTCCCAATTTTTAAGGGACTGCCTACACAAGACCTCAAACACAGAATTACTTCAGCACTAATTTGTACTTTGTACTTTCCCAAGGATGAAGCTTTCTTTCACATCAGCTGGGTAAACTTGGTTTCAGACTGCATAAAAAGGATACTTCATAAAGAAAGAGTGTTACAGGTGTAGTAAGGAGAAATATTAGTGTAGGTAATGCTGTAAGTAGTGAAACATAGATCAACTATTCATTCTTGCCAATGATGTACTTATTTAGAATTAAAAGAGATAAGGGTTTAATATCTACTGTTAAAAAACTGTTTACAGAGCTTTCAAAACATTCCATCAAAATGTTTAATTCGTCATTGCGGGGCCTGTGATGAAGCTTAAATGAGCAGACAATAGTTTGTCTGTTTGGGTCAAATGATCAAGAGAGATGAAAATTAAAAATGAAGATAAGTTAGAATTTCAGAAAGATGATTATTTAAATCATCAAAAACTTCATTTGTTCCTACAATGAGGGGTGCTTTTTGCTATTTTTAACAGAATCTTTTCAAGTTAGTGAATAAATTCTGCTAACAATGACAGTTTATTTCAGTCTTACCTGCATATAATGCTTTCTTCCTTCGGGCTGGACTGTCAGCAGTGGTTTGCCAGATTTGCTGATGTGGTGTCAGTGCTGGCTCTTCTGAAGCACAGCATGGCCTACTGCTAAGAGTAGTACTCAGCTCTTCAACGTGTTTGGTTACAGAAGACACAGTGTGTGTACGCTTGTCATTCCTGCTTGTAAGTGACAAAAAGAAGAAACAAGCAAGAAATTACTTCAAACCTATAACACTGGTTTAAAAATCACTAAGCTGAAGTTTTGTGGTAATTTAAATACTTATTTCATATGCTTCTAACAGTGCAAAATATTTTTTCTATTATCCTAGTCTGCATTTCAAAGGGGAGTTCAAAGGAGGTTAAAATATTCTTAGCTTTTTAAACTATTTAAAAGTTGTTTCTTAGTCTGTTTAAAAGATGTTCATTACTTTTAAGGCAACACCCTCATATATTTTTAATGAGGTCAAAAAGTTCTTTAATAGCCACTTAGAATCCTGGGAGAAAGAGTAAACCTACCATCAGCAATGAAAATAACTGACACACACACACACACATATATATATATGCATATATGTACACACACATGTATATACACCTATGTCCCAGCATTAATAAAAAACAAAATATGAAAATTCTGAAATAAACACTTATATACCTTTTTATACTGGACATCCTACCTGCCCTTCTACACATATGAAATCATTCCGCAGCACTCTCCACTTTTAATTTATTGCACTTTATCTTTAATACCTTTATTTTAACTTACTGGTTTTAATAGATTTCTGTCTTAAAAATCTGATATTTTTTTTTATGTACTTTTTTCCTTATGTACTATTACTGCACAGATAAGTAAGGCACTGGGCAAGCTATTTTTTAATTAAGGCTGTGCTCCTGTAGAGATTACAGGTAACTTGATGTTTGAAGCTAGGTCTGTGTTTGTTCCCCAAACAGAAACTCTACAATCAGACATGCAGAAAACTTTTCCACAGTGGCTCAGGAGTCTGCCTTCAGTATGCTGTGGAAGGACCTCTTTTTGAACAGTCATTCTTGGCACTGTGAGTTTTTCAACATGTTTTTCAACTGATGCTGAACATGAAACTATTTTTAATTATGAGATTACTTACTTTTTGATAAAAAGCAGGATAAATAGGGCATGAATATGCAACCACAGATTGTAAAATCAAAAAAATGTGAAAAGAAGTAAGCTGAATTTCATTCATGGTGTTTGCAATCTTTTAAACAAATACATTTGTATGTAATTTATGTTTCAATCAGCATATCCGAATGAGTGGCAATTTAGTCATGAAGTACCAAGCCAGCTCTACCTATAGGACAGTAATTTCCATGAATTCTCTAGGTCAGAGGGAGCAACTCTACCGTGTGCTGGAGACAGAAAAATATTTCCATCTCTATGCTTTAATTATTCCTAATAATTTGAGACTATTGAGATATTTGAGATCACTTTATTTCAGGTATCACAACATTAGTGTATTTTTCCAGATTTTTCTTTTCCATTACTGTAACTGTTTAAAAAAAACAACCAAACAACCACCTTTCTTTTTAAAAGAGGAGAATGTCAGAGACTAAAAATGCAAGACAATGAAAAAAGAGAAATGTAACATATAGCTCCTATCCCTTATTAACATAATAGCTGTATGAGGACATCATACTTATTCTCTGGATCATTTTCTCCATTATAACAATCCATCATGAGACACTCAGCATGAAAGGTCTTCATTTTCTTCAGGTCTCTTTCTCCTTGTTCAATCTCTTTTTTCAAAAGACGTATGTCTTCATTCTAACATAAAGAAAATCAAATGTTTTATTACAATTACTCCTAAACATGTTTTATTTCTGAACTGAAGCTATGCAAGCTCTGATAATAATTTTTAATAATGACTCAGTAAGGACAGCTGCAAAATTTTGTATACTTTTGCAGGTAGTCTCTTGTGGTTGGCAATAGAGCCTTTCAAATTATTCTTCCTTTTTAGAAAAAGGACAAGCATTCCCTAACAAACCAGTTACCCCTTGAGATATGAACAGCCATATTTCTGAATAATGCAATGAGGTCAGTAGCTCCCCTCATTTAAGCAAGCAAGTAAATAAATAAAAAACAACATATGTATATTACAACTGTTGTCCTCTTATTCTACAGATCACAGCTGTATCACATACTGTCCCTGATAAATGGGAAGAAAAAGCCATACTCTTCAAGTAAACATTGGAACTGACTGGGAATCATTTGGACTATAGGAGGAAACAGGAAGGAAATTCCAACGATGATCCCTTTACAACTCCCACTGGGCCAGAAGTCTGGAAATGGACAACACAGTCTAACCGTCATCTTTCCAACATGCGTAGTGTCACACAGTCCACATCAGCGGAATCACAAAAAATGCCCAGTACACTCTCTGATATCTTTCAAGAGTTGGAGTATTTTCACATCTTCCTCCTAATCAGTGTATGCAAAGTTCTAACTGTCCTGCTACTGTCTTGTTCCTGGTTGTTCTCATTGTTCCACTACCACCATTTCCAAAATTTGTGGAACTAATTAACTGAGTGTTAACTTTAATTAAAAACAAGAATATGCTTTAAATGGGTGGTTTTGTTAGTCCATTGAGGAATTTCCTATTGGGGATTGTTAGATAGAGCTGCTTAGTCACACTTGACAGATCACTGCTATTGTATTCATTTTACTCATTATAGATCTCTCCCCAGTGGCTATTGTAGAGTGAATGTTTAGCAAAATTCATAGAATCATTCATTCACCATTATTCAAATTCAGCTCTGCATTCTCTTATTTATTAACAAGATACAAACCATGTTTCATTTTAAACAGCAACTTATTTCTGAGACAGCAGAGATCACATCTGTTTCTTCCAGAGCTGAATTTGGCTTATCTGGGTTTTTGTTTTTGGTTTTCGGGTTGGTTTGGGGGGGGAGGGGGGGGGGAGGTGTTTGGGTTTTTGGGGGGTTTTTGCAACAGTAACACTAGAAATGTACTTTGCATGACATTTGGGCTTTTTGTTGTTGTGGTCTAATAAAATTTCATAAGCAAAAAATGTCACACTCATTGCTTTCACATAACTTCAAATCTGACTAGGATTAATCCTCTTTTTTTAATAATCTATTGTAATATGAAATCACAATGTAAGTCATGTGGTTCCTCCAAGAGCATGAAGAAACAAACATATTTATTTTCAGATACTCACAACGATAAACTCTGCAGCATCAGGATCAGTCAAATAAATGTTGTAATAATGAAATCGTCCCTCTGTTTCAGTAGATAGTTCATACAAAAATTTATTAGCTTCCATATCTTCACAGTTGAAGGATACAGTATGGATGGGAATTTTACGATGAAGCTGGACTTGAGCCAAAATTGTTCGGGGGGGCTGAAGATAAATAAAAGTATATTGAATGTGGCATCTAGAAATGTATTTATCAAACCATGGAGAACTGGTAAGAATTTGATCAGTCATACTGTTGTTTAGAAACAGATATGGATCAATTAAAAGCATACATTTTATATAGATTGCTATTTCATAATTATATAAAATGAGCTAATTTAACACTGGATTTGAAAAACTGATAATGCCTTAAGGCATAGAACATTAAAATAAAATTTTAATATAATCAGTACTCTTTGTTTCTGAAGTCTTAAAGGAAATTACTAAAGTACAGGAAATTAAACTGCTACATTGTTGTTTAGTAGCATTGGATGTATGTAACAATATTTTTGGACGTATATAAATGTTGGTATTTTTATTAAGCTAAATTAGTTCAATAAAAAGTTGATTCAATACCAAGAAACAAAATAGAGGCTGAGAAAACAGGAAAGCTGGTGTTCCTCCTCCAATAAAAAAATAAAAATCAGGCAAGAAAGTAAAAGATCTACCATGTCTAAAAATGTTGAAGGATCTGGTAGAAAGAAATTATTGACTCAGTTCTCTAACTTCTTATAACACTCCAGTTGTTCAGAATACTATCGTAAATCTTGATAAATTTAGCAATATTCACAATATAATTGTTTGTTGCACTTTAATAGTTAAAAGCAATCATCTTGCTCATTTCCCCTTTTTCACCTAAAAAAGTATAATATATATAATATAATCATAAAAGCCATTATTAACGAGGTAAAAAGAAATTAAGTATTCATTAATTTCTAACTTAATAAAAATATTAAAGTGAAGAATCTGAATAAGTGTACGTTAACTCAAATTATTCTTTAATAAAATATTAATATATGGTCCTAGCTAGAAAAAGTGTGAAACAACGTAAATATTTTAATCAGTTGTAAATTAAGCTTTGGTGAGTCATAGCCCGTAACAATCAACTTGTCTTTAGAAAATATCAAGATTAAAACTAAACTTGGAAACAACATTAAAAGATGTGAGTTGAAGTTTCTTATGTGCTAATTTAACATCAGGTTTACATTTCAATATTCAAATCATTTTGAAGCATTTAAATCCACCCTTCCTTGTGGGGGACTTTCCTTTTATCAAGAAAACCAGAACAAAACCAAAAGCGGGCCTTTAGCATTTTTCTTCCTTACCAAGGTATAAAGAAATTATTTCTGTCAGTTTATGAAGCTTTCTGAATCCTAGATTTAATGAATATGGTTCAGTAATTAATTTTATGTGAACTTCAGCCCAACTATTTACCTAAGTAAAGTCAGGATTTTGCTGCATATCTGCCATTACAACCAAGCTAAATTTTCAAGGGCAAATAAAGTGTTTTTAAAATGCCATTCTCAGCATACAGGCTAGTTTTCACCACACATTACAGCTTGAAAGTGGGGGTTTTTCCAGTTTTTATTTGGTGTTCTATAATGTGTTATAACATGAAATAGCATCATTTTAAGCCACAGTAACAACACATTCAAAAATAAAAGTATACTTTTGATTTTGTTATCCACTTAAAACTAGACTTAAAGCAACTCCAGACTGATGCTACTACAGAATTGCACCTACATGAGATCAAATTTGACTCAGTAGGATAAATATGGAATTATATGGGGACCTAATGGAACAATATTAATGGTAATATTTTTATATAAAAATAATGTAAATGAATAATTAGGCTCTTACTCCTCAGACATGGCATAGCCTTTGTGTAAGTTCTACAACAGAATGTAAGAAGGTACTTACTTAATATATTTGACGTGTTCTTTGGGGAAAAATGTTGAACACAAACTTGTTGGTTTTTTTTTTATTTTGCTGTCAATAATTTTTTTTTTTTTTTAGTTTTTCAAGCCATCACACAAGATTGCAGGGTTTTAATATTTAAATCCAACCATATCATGGGACCATCATTATTTTTTTATTTTTAATTCATGAGATGTTTGTACTATGTTAGGGAGACATTGTATTTATCACAAATCCTAACCTTGATACAGCTATAATATTTAATCTATTACCAGATCCTTAAAACAACTCATGAGAAATGCCATAAGTTATCATGCACCAAAGACTGGACTGTGAGTGGAGAGCTATAATCAAAACTCCTTCATGAACAGCACTTTTCTCAGATAAAATTTTTCATTATGACAACATCCAAGAGACTTAGCTCGGCAAGTATGATATTCATCTCATACTTCAGCTTTCTGAGACCACACCACTGCATTTTCTGTTTTCTCATTTCAAATTACCTGGTCAGGTCTGCCATCAGTCAAGAGATAAATAGCCTGAGTGTCAGTATCAGCAAGAGCAATCTGGAGAGCTTTGAGTGTATTTGTGGAACTTCCAACCTAAGACACCAAAAACAAAAAGACAAAGAAACAGCTATAAATACTAACAGTTCTTTGCCTCTGTTCTTAAATTCATAATGACAATGTACTGATTCAAGGGATATTACAGAACTGAAATGAGTAAAAAAATGGTGAAAATACTTATGTCAAATAGCTAGAAAAAATGAAAGCAAGTGTCAAAGTAGCATAATTTGTTCCCAAATTGGTATTCAGTGCTTATGCAAACACACATAAGCAAAATGCTGGCAACAAAAATATGAGCTGTAGAAGCAAAAGCAATCACTGAAAGACTATAAACAGATAGGAAAATGTAAGATAAAACATACATTCTATTATATTCTCCCACTGAATCCTGATTGCCAACTCATCACACTCTCTTGAAATACATATTTTACTTAACCAAATAATTCAAAAGCTCCACAAAAGAATCATTCGGAACCACAGAATGGTTTGGGTTGGAAGGGACCTTAAAGATCACCTAGTTCCAACCCCCCTGCCATGGGCAGGGACACCTTCCACCAGACCAGGTTGCTCAAAGCCCCATCCAACTGGCTTTGAACACTGCCAGGGATGGGGCATCCACAACTTCTCTGGACAAGAGTTGCACAAGTTTATTTCTCAAAAATGGGTAAAGGACTTCCTGGTTTTCTGAACAATGTTTTTTCCAGACTATCTCCCATCTACCCCTTAGACACATCAATGTAAACATCATAGAATTTTTAGCAAAAAACTTAGCTATAACAAAATATACACAGTAAAGTAATCCTGTGCCCCTAAAATTTCATATTTGAGTAATACTAGCACTTTTCCTGGGGCCAAAGCAAAATCCCTGAAAAGATATGAGTCTGTTTTATGCCAGTATAACACCTGAGTACCACTCTGGAGGACAGTGAGGATTGTAGAGGTGTAAGTGAGAAGAGACTCAGGATCCAGATATAGAATATATTACAGAAGATAAATATAAATCACTAACATCGACCCATACAGGCAAAAATATGTTCAGAGATAGCATTATTTCTTCAATCCTATTAATTGTGTTAAAATTTCTTCTGGTCCTCCCCTCCAGCAAACAGTTCTATTAGAAAGGGCAAAGTAAGTAAATCAGGTGAGATGGAATAGGAAGTACACACTTAGAGTGACTCTGTATAGCTACGTAAGAGTGTATGGGTCAGGCAACAAGATAGGCTCAGATATTTTACAATCCTCTCTTCTAATTCACAAACAATCCTTACCAGTACCCCACTCATAAGAAATAACTAGCCTGAGCCCTTTTCTTTGTGTTAAATATATCTAATATTCGTGATGTTTTAGTAAGCATTACAAAGTTTTAGGAACACATCACTCATTATTATGTCTAAATCAGCCATCCTGGCTCTTTTCAATAGTGGTACATAGTTGTGGTCTGATTTGAAGCAAAAAAACTTCTTCCACTCTATGGCAGGAACATACTGTGGATGCTGATGAAGTGAGGGAAATAACTGTATCTTATGGTAAAAGCTGTTAACTTTATATTTCTCAGTTGCTACTGTTACAAATTAACACTGTTTTTATCAGTGTTTAAACAAAGTTGACATGCTTCAACTAAGTGGCATGATCACCCCCAAAATTTTAAATGTTACCACCTCTAAAGGATTTTTAAGGAACAGTTAGTTACTGTTTATAGCTCAGCTTCCTTATTCAACATCCTGGCACCAAAGTGTATAAAATGACATCAAAGGATCTACTCTGATTAATATTCCAGAGCAACCTTCTGTTCATTTCAGCTTCACTGTAAAGCCAGCTTTCTGATCTCAGACTTCTGTCTGCACTGCTTTAAACACACTAAAAGGTCAGCAGCAGATGTCATCCCCCAAAAAAAGTAAACTGTTCCTGTACCATTTCAGATATCTAGATCTGAACTTAGAAGGAAATTTATGATCTACTTCATGAATAATGATGAAAAAGGCCATTCCCATGCATATACAAGGTGGTATCAAATTATAGTAGTTCAAAGTATTGTAGAACTTGCATGATGATGTACCACTGTCGTGGTTTAACCCCAGTCAGCAACTAAGCACCACACAGCCGCTCACTCACTCCCCCCCCCACCACCCAGTGGGATGGGGGAGAATATCGGGAAAAAGAAGTAAAACTCGTGGGTTGAGATAAGAACGGTTTAATAGAACAGAAAAGAAGAAACTAATAATGATAACACTAATAAAATGACAACAGTAATAATATAAGGATTGGAATGTACAAATGATGCACAGTGCAATTGCTCACCACCCACCGACCGACACCCAGTTAGTCCCTGAGCGGTGATTCCCCCACACACACACTCCCCCCAGTTTATATACTAGATATGACTTCACATGGTATGGAATACCATGTTGGCCAGTTTGGGTCAGATGCCCTGGCTGTGTCCTGTGTCAACTTCTTGTGCCCCTCTAGCTTTCTTGCTGGCTGGGCATGAGAAGCTGAAAAATCCTTGACTTTAGTCTAAACCCTACTGAGCAACAACTGAAAACATCAGTGTTATCAACATTCTTCCCATACTGAACTCAAAACATAGCACTGTACCAGCTACTAGGAAGACAGTTAACTCTATCCCAGCTGAAACCAGGACAACCACACATATGGCTTAAAGAGAGTCAACTTTTCAAGTCTCAAGGAAGGCAGTAAAATTAAGTTTACTAACCTCAGTTATAAGTATTCACCAACTACTCACTGAGGCCACACTAATAGTTTCTTTTCTCCATGTGCTTGTCTGTTAGCATTTTCTGAGAATACCAAGTTATTTATCTCACTTTGTAGTCTCAGAGTTATTATGTAGCTTACCCAGTTCCCTCATCCCCAGGAATTTCATGATTAATTCTGAGGAAGAGCTGTCATGATGCTGAGGAGTTTTGTTATATAAACATGTTTTTTGTTTTAGAAAACATAACATGAGATATATCTGTACTGTTGTATGACTGATTTTCAGTCCTGTGCTCATAACATTGCTGTCCATGTTTGACATATTAACTGGTCCTTAAACTCTGACAGTTACAATCTAGTGGCTGACTACAAGCATTTCTACCCTGTTTCAGGGAAAAATCCTCAGATTTTGGCCACTGTCAGAGAAAGAATATTGGGTAGATAGATGTTTAGTCTAAGTATGGTTGCTCTCATGTTTCTGTGAAGGCTAAAGTCAGCTGTCTATTTATGCACCGAAAGGGACTAGAAGTGCTCCTCCAACTTGCTGGCACCAGTTTCCTGTATCACCTCTGAGCTGTGAGTCTGCCAGTGACAGCCCTCATCCATGCAGCAGCCCTGCAGCAAGAGTGACAGATTTAGACACAGGGTCTGAGCACTGTCGTGGTTCCTACAGAAATCAAACTGGCCAATGTTTGCATCGTGGCTGCTAAACACAGCAGGCTGCAAATTGAATTAATATGATCTTATAAACAGGTCCACTGTTAAAGGATTATAATACCTGACAGATAGTAAGTTCTATTCAGATCTACTAAAGTCTATACATCATCTACATTTTCAGCTTACTCAAGTCAAATACTTGGTCAATCCAAAAATACCCCAGCCATACAGAAAGACACACATATAATTTTGTACAAACATGCTTTGTGATAATTAGTTGCTATATTACCTCAAGCCCTTTTATCCAAAGCCAAGCATCTTGCAGATTTTCCTCATTAACTTCAGCAAGTTTCTCTTGCCATGCCACTGCTTGGGCACTAAATTTCACAAAGTTAAATCTCTTTTTGTGTCTCAATTGTTCCTGCAAGAGACAGCAGCTGAATTTTAGTCAGTATTAAAAGAAAGAATACTTATATCCTGAAATACTGACTAGTAGGAGCTGTTTTAATTAATATGTAGTTGATTATGGGATTACAATAAATTATGATAATATTCATTATGGTATACAGAGACAATTATTGCTGCAATTATTAAGATTACTTGAACTTCCCAGTGTAAGTCTCCATTTACTCATATTTCTCAAACTATTTGAACAGCAAATATCTAGGAGGGCAAGAAAGAAAGAGACAAAACTGGGTATGATCAGTGGTATAAAGAAAAGATTATGATTGCTTACCAAAGGAAACTGAAATCAGAAACAAAGTAAGTCATCATTTAGAGGAGAAGAAGAAGAATCAAATGTAGAGCACTGGCAAGGGGAACTAGGACAGCAAGAAAGAATTAAGAATTTGCTGAAGTTGCTTTTGGACAGAAGTTATAAGGAGGGGATGATTTGTGCAAGCTAGTACAAACTTTCAGAGCCTGGAATCTTTGCCTCCCTTGCATCACCATTTTTGTGCAGCTGCCTGTGAAACCTTCTGGCACAGTATCTAACCGTTTTCTAGTGCTGATCTGCCTCAAGGACCACATCATACTACGTCCTATCACTTGTGCACTTAGCTCAAAACACGCTCTGTTATAGTTTTACATTTTCTAGCCCTACTAATGATTGCTATCAATGCCAGACTGATGGAATTTTTGTCAGTTACTCCTCTCAGGTCTAAAAAAGTTAAGATCAATTGTGTTTTAACAATGCCTCTTTCTCTCAAATATTAATGTAAGCTTAGGCGACATCATTGTAGATTTTTAAAATAAATCCCATCTTAGGCGTGTCTCCCAGTACTCACTGCTTTTGAGGTACTTCTGCACTTTGCAAGTCCCTTTGCAAAGTTTTCAGACACTGTAAGATGCAAGCAAGTTCAAAATGTTCTACACCCTCTATTGCAGAAATATGAAAGTGAATCTAGAACACACATTACAAATCACAACATGCCAGTGGAATTGGACGACACTGCTTAAAAATAAAAATGAAAATGCCAAAATGTGTTTCATTGCATAGGTTTTCTGGTTTTTTCTTTTTTTTTTTCTTTTTTTTAGGAGGAAGGTGGCTTGATGGAAAGAAGAACTAATCAAGCCTTTTTAATTTTTAACATTTTCTCCAGATTTTTTTCAAATATTTGTACAAATGAGGAAAAAATAACTGAAAAATGAGCACACCAAGAAAAATCAAAATACTTTCATAAAGCCACTATTTTTAAAAAAATCATTTAAAACAAAATAAAGAAAAATTAGAGTAACAACCATCCAGAAAAGACCAGCCTACTCTAAAATGTTCTTCAGTCTTCAAAATAATCACTTTAACATACCTGTATGAGCTGAAATATTTTCTCCTTCACCAGTGGCAGCTTGTCCTTCATAGACTGGGATGTATCAATAAGAATATAGACACCATCTTCAAACACATTTCCAAAGAGTCCTCTGCTTCCTTGTTGAAGCCACTTAATCCTGGGGTAGGGAAAAAAAAACAAAACAAAAAAAAAAAAAACAAAAAAAAACCCAACAAAACCTAGTCTGTAAGATCTTTTGAGTATCAGAATCTAACAGGAAGGACCTTTTTATCACTGCTGTGTTTCTTATTCTCTTTCCCTAAGCGCCTGTTACTTCTAAGTGTCAGAAGTGGTATATTGGCTTGCATGAACCAATCCTGTGACTACCTAACAACACAAGGCACTTTTACTTTTTAATTTCAGCAGGAATATGGAGACAGACAAAACAAAGCAATACAGCACCTTTATAAAGTCAATTATGAGTTAGTTTGAGCTGGGAAATCCCATGTGGAAGTAACTGTAACTATTGCACCTGTAACTGTTCTCCAGACTGAACTCAGGAAATCATTTAAGCATATGCTAATATGCCTCCCATTTCAGGAAACCACTTGAGAACCTATTCTGCAAGGAACTTGATCACTTTGAATAGTCTTAACATAACACAGATGCTTTGATGCTTCAATTCTTTGCTGACCTTGAGCCTTAAATACAGACTTAGTTTTACATTTTAAACAGGATTGAACCATGCCTGCCAGTTAAATATGTTCATACATACTGCTGTGTACAAGAACATTTGCTCAGTAATGGTTGCAGCAGGTCCAAATCTGATTTCCCTTGAGAGTCATAAACTACTTGTCTACTCTGAAACAGAGACATTTAACAGGCGGAATATAATGGCCCTGGGAAAAATATTACTCATCTCTGCAGAGGTTTAAAAAATGATATCATGGAAACTTAAAGGATCCTATTATATTTGCTACTGATAGCTATTTTGCCATTAGTTATTTCCCCCAAAGTGTTTGATGAGGTCTACCAAGACTTTTTAACAATGAGATGGACCATTCAAAACAACAAACCCATAATCTTGGCTTGGATTTCGAAAATACATACTTGCCAAAACCCTTTACCTCAAATTTTCCTTTCACACTATGTTAATGTTATCCTACATACAGCAAGATGAAGATTAACTAAAAGGAATAACAAAACTCTGTTGGACCTTGCTAAATGTAATCAGGCTGTTATACTTTTGGAAGAGAAGCAGCAATAAATGAAGATTCACATCCTGCTTTTTTCAGTGAGACATCTCATTGTCCTAATATACAAAACAGAGGGCAACGTTTATTCTTTCTCTCAGTTCTACAATATCCCTTGTTAAAGTTTCCTTCTTCTCCTAATGTAGATATAAAAGCCAATTTACTTTAGGGCATCTCTAGGACAGATGAATCAGACCCCCTGCCTATTTTTTTGTAGATGTCCTACAAAATCTAAGAGTGTATCTATACAGCTGCAGAAAAGTAAACTAGGGAGCTAGCTTAAGCACTGAACTTCTGATCATATGCATTACTTAGGAGATTGTGCCCTGACTCTGATCTAGACTGCTCAAACCTGTCTTCAACACAAAATTGCAAAAAGGGCACATAACCATTATCAGCATGGGCACAAGCCAAGCTGTAATACTAGGTACACAGGATGAATTTTTACCAAGTTTTATTGACAATTCTAGAAGTTCTCTGCCACCTTATGTCCCAATGCTCTTTGTGGACTTTCAATAGTATTTCAATAATGTGCAGACTGACTTTCAGATTTGTGTTCCAGAAGAACAAAAGATAAAACTGTTCATCAATTTTCTTATATGGCTACAAAGAGATCCCACACACAAATTTCTGAACTAAAATGGATTTCTGGCTTAGCACTGCTACTGGCAGTTTACCAACCACTTCAGCTTGGTATGACAGTAAATGTCAAACATTTCAGCACCAATGTAAAATAATACAAACTGATTTTATGTGTCACAACACTAACCTTCCTTCCACTTGTCTGAGAGCCATCCTCATTTTTTCTTCATACTGCTTATACTTCTCTGTACTAACATATATGTGAACCACAGATCCATCTTTCCAGAAGGTATGTACAAACTTGGCACAGTATTTTGCATGAATTACCTTCCTCTTTGTCTCCTACAGCCAAGAAAAACATGTTTCATGTTCCAAAACACATTATTTTGCAGTGCCTTTAATATTTGGCAAGCAAACTTCAAAGGTCCACGCTTGTTGCACATGAACAGGTGCAGAAATAGACATGGGATAGGGCAGTCACAGAATTTGCTCCTAGCAAAAGTCAATAGAAACTTATTCTGGTAGCTAGCAAGAACAGAAGCTTACCAAACAGTGTAATGGTAGAGCTTGAGAAAAACAAATATAAGACAGATGAATCCAAATTTGTTTAAGGACCTGCAAACACTGGAGCAGCTAAGACCAACATTTCTTCTAAGGAAAAATAAAGATAACAAGCAATCTTTGCCCTACCCCACACAAATACATAGAAAACTACAGCATTGCTTAAGCCAGTCCTGATTCTTCCTTGCAGATTATATGTGGACCAGGAAGGAGTTCTTGAAACAGTCATTTTCAAATAGCCCTTTGAAACAATCTTATTTATAACCATTTTTGTCCCATTCCATTAATAAGCTGATTTTAACAAAAACTGCAGAACAACGGACCACACACTTTATCATAAATTCATCAGTCAAGTTTTCAAGCTTTAAAAGAAAAACCAAACAACTCACAGGATGTGAGGGAAAACTAACAATACTCACAGCATCAGTTTGTGAAGATTCATCCTCTGGCTTAGTTTTTATGTCAACAATCCCATCTGCATGGCGAAAAGTACAATCAGCAAGTGCATCGTACAGTGTGAGTTTCTGAGCTTTCAAGCCATACTTCTGCAACCACTTTTCAGAAGTCAAATATTTGTCAGATGTATGCTTTTGTACTGGATGATCATCTCTGGTTGCTAATAAAGAAAATAAAACAAACAAAATCTCCTGTATTGCACGGTTTATTTTGGATAAGCTGTTTTCAAAAACAGGCTATGACGATGGAGTCAAAATTTTCAAACTTATTCTGCTTGCACTGGCAGCATTGGAGTGAGTGGATAGTTCTGACTGATTTTTAATATTCTCTACTTTGGTTGTGTTGGGTTTTTTTTTTTTCTTATCAGACAATTCTTCGCAACAAATTCCTCTGTAACTGGAACAAACCCATCAGAAGACAGAGTGAAGAAAATAAATAGCTACAGGATCAACATATAAAAGGAATATTCTTAGTAATATGAAGGCTGACTTAACCTTCATACTAGTTGAATTACAAAATGCCAGAAAAGATTCCTGTATAAGATGTCTAGCTTCAAGAAGAATCATTTGAGAAAATGAAACAACAGAAGATATAATTGAAAATAAAGGCAACAACATTGGTTGACATTGCTGTTGGTCTTTTTCAGAGAAAGACATTTAAAGTAAAAGACAAACTACAGTGTCTCCGGAAGAGATTTTACTGTCTTTCTCTGCAATATTGCCTTTTTATAGGCTGAATATTGCACCATGTATCCCAAGCCACAAATCACTTGTGTACCATCTCAACATTTTCTCTAGTTCTACACCCTCCTTCTAGCATTTTTAATTAATACTGAAAGAAACGGGATAATTTTTTTGTCTGATCTGGTATAACTGTTCTTATGTTTACCCTTTTATGTCATATTGTCTTAGAAATTTTCTAAGGACCATCCTAAGCTTGGGCACTGCACATCTCTGGATACTAGTAACAGCATACAGGGCTGTACACTCACTCAACACCAGCTCAATAAACCACACCTAAACCAAATGGCCCATCATTGGGTCTCATAGCAGGGTGAATTTATTTTGTCACACTTTAATTTTGGTGGACCTAGGTGGTATAAAAGTCTGCTCTGTTTAGATGCAGCTACAGTGACAACAGTATTGAGATCCTGAGCCTGTAAACAAACCTATGGAGACATCTACTGCCTTAACACACCCAGAGATCAGCCAGCATCAGGGCACGTGCAGAGTAGAGCTTGTTCATGTGGAAACATTTGCCTTCTGATTGCTTGTGGTCCTTGGATCAGCCAGTGTGGCAAGTGTCATAAATGCACTCACATAATTTTAAAACGAAAACTGTCATGCTTTATGTAAAAAGTCATGTCTCAGTTCAGGTAACTAGTGCATTATCTGGACAGTCAGGAGAAAAATTGTCTCTTTTTCTCTGTTTCTTTTCCTGCAGAACATTGCATTCTTCAGAACAAACTACATTTTGCAGCAGAGCATTTTAAACAAACCAGGAAGGCAAAACCAGGAAGAAATGCAGGCAAACAGAAAGACTGCAGTTATTTGTATCAATGGGCAACAATCAAGTGATGCTGAAGAACTGACACAATAAATCACACTGTAATTTCATTACTTTTAATTTATTTATGAAGTGATTATGTATGAAGGCCAATACTAGAAGAACATTAAAGCTGCATAGTCAGCAACACATAAACAAACACTGAAATTAGGGCTACCTTTGCAGCTTTATTGTGGTCTTTTTGTTCATATGCATTATGGTATAGCTGTTTAACTTCATATGGGAAGTCCCGCTAATTCAGAAGATGCTATTATCAGTGTAAAGAACTATGTTATGCCTTCACAGAAAAAAAACCCTCAAGCTTAAGTCCTGCAGTTTTGTTATTGACAGTTGTTCAAACCAAGTGCAGGCAGAGAAAGTTCTCAGTTTCAAATCTTCACCATCACCTTCCTAGTCACACATCTCAACACACCACTGAGAATTCAGGTGACTGACCAACTGACTGTACAAAGCATTCCTCAGCAGGTGATTCAGAAAAGGGCATCTGGCCCCAGCTTCCATCTAGCCAAAGCGAAAGCAATTGCACTGCAAAAACAATACTGGAGCTACACAAAATCACTCATGATTTGTGCTAATTCAACCTGAATCCTGTATCAACTTATGCAAAAAATACCACCAGACACCACATAAGTATTTTAAAACCAGGGACTAATGCAGAATATAGGCACTGACGATCACAGCTATGATCCTGAAAATCCACCCCCTCAGTTGCAGTCCAACACTGTAGCTGCCTAGACTATACAGATTCCTAAGTTTTCAGTATTTAAGTCTTGTTAGTGTGATCATTCTGCTCCAGAGCATGGCAAGTGCACCTCAGTCTTAGCAGGGCTGCGTAGCTTTTCATCATCCCCTGTTTAAGCCTTCCAGAGATTCAGAAACCAGCTACTTCTGTCTCCAGTAGGGCTCAATCCAATTAACATGCACAGAACAACAAATAGATCATGTTCTAAGCCAAACGTAATGGTGGGAACTATTAGTTTAATGAAGCAGTGTGGGTGTTCCTCTATGTTTCTGAACACAAGAATTGTCAGAACACTCATCCAGAATGGTTTCAGTCCTCTACCTTTGACTAAGAGAATTCAAAACCACATGTCTTCCCTTTTAGGGGAATGAACTAGCTACCAGGTTGGAGGCTATCCCAAAAAGACCATCATGGGAGAGAGAGGAGGTACTTCCCCAGCACTGTGTAGAATAAAATTAGAGATTTACTGGCCCAGACAGAGAGGGAGAGATCACAAAAAAATGAATTTCAATATCTTGAAATCTAGGCAATTTCTAAACCTAATCACTGGTGAACTAAAAATGGTGTGTTTCAGTCTGAGCTGTTAAAGTTCAGCAAGTTTAAGCAGTAATAAACAGAGGAAAAGTTGGAAAGTTTTAAGCAACCCTAAGTTTAGATGTCAAGTATTAGTGCTACCTGTATATAGACATTTCTAAGACAATCATCCCCAAACTGACATGTAATCAAAAGTGTTCACAAATAAAATATTGATCATTAATATAATAGTAACTCTTCTGAAAGAAACATAAATGATACCATCTTGAGAGGCAGGCTGGTCAGATTCTGATATAATTTTCTGAAGTTGTCTCACTGTACTCCTGGCTTCCTCCAACTCCTTCCAGATCAAAAAGACATCTTCACGGACACCAGCTACTGCAAAAGAAATCATAAATAGGACTTGACATTTTGAGGCAATTTCTGCTTTTTATAACTCCTCAGTTACCACAGAGTCATTGGGTTCATCCAGATGTTGCCATATAACCTTGTTTACTTGAGGTCCCATTGCAGTGACAAGTGCTGTTCTTTGATAGACTTCAAAAAAGGGCTCAAAGCTCTCACGAGGACATGAGAGGTGCTTAGTGTGGTAGAAGTAACCTCCAGAGTTGGCCACAGATTGTTCCCACAATGGAAGCAAATCCTTTTTAACACTCTCAGATAAAAATAAGGAAACTCCAGAAAGAAATTCACATATTTTCCCCTGGACCTCATTGGAAAATCTGGCTCCAGATACTAGACCCAACTTTGAAACTTTAAAGAGAAGATATTTTCAACTCTTTCAACTCCCTTAAAGTACATAAATATCTTTATTTAAAATTAAATCTTCTTTTCCTGAAGAGTATGTGATGCAATTTTCCTAATATAAGTTTATTTTCATCCTAACAATTCTCAACAGTCATAAATAAATGCTAAAAAAAAAAGTATGTTTTATTATCAGCCTATATTCTCAAAAAAACTGGAAAAATCCAAAGCTAGAGTTGATACAAGGTTTTCTTAATCTCAATAATTACATTTGTCTTGATTAAAAAAATTAAAATATATATTTATCTATTAGAGTACAATTATTAAAATTGAGGCACCATGTATACCTAAGTGCCAGAGTTTAAATTGCAATATAGGACAATACAGAAAAACTGTGTGTAGTGTTACAGTAAAAATAAAAAATAAACTGAATCATGAGCTATCCTAACTACAAATGCAGACTACAACCTATTGTACATTACAACCTATTACTGAATTGCACATAAAGATGCTGAACAAGGCAAACTATATCTTATCATCTAGTGGTTCAGTTAATATACAGTGATGGTTCACTGTATAAAAGATAAGACATGCAAACTTGGCTACTAAAGGAGGCTATCAGTAAACAAACCAACCTGATCATTTTGTTCTCTGATAAACTTCCCTGAAATAGTTATATGAACATTTTACAAAATAACAATCCAATTTTAATTGTGAAATGCTTTTAGTTTCCAAGAAATATTTTGAAATGTGTTATTGTAGACTGCCATCTCCTGGGACCATCCTGCATTTCAAAAAACTCTGATTCAGCCATTGGGACAAAGATCAACATTTCCTAAATCACAAAAAGCTTTACTAAAGCAGATCATTCCACAACAGAGAACACAGAAGGGAGAAAAAACCTCGGTCTGTTATCATCACCTTTTAAGTTTAAGAAAAGTATTCTGTTCATATACTTCAGAAAAAAGTCAACTTTTCTTTTATAAACAATCTCTCCGCAGAAATGCAAAACATACAAAATCTGAGCATTGGCAAAATTCCAGCAAGTAGGGAGCTAGAGATCTTCTGATGAGTAGCATGTCATTGCTGTCCCAGTTAAAACCACAAAACACAGCATCCACACCACACTTGCACATATTTCTAAGTTTAAGACTGTTAAGGATGCAGTTCCAGTGGGCCTCTCTCCAACTAAATCTGGATATCCTCCATAAGCTATCAAATACTGGGATCTAGATATAATTTTATGAACATTTTTAACATTATGTTTGAAAATATTGAAAGAAGTATGCATATTTCAACTACCTTTAAAACAGTACTGATGATATCATTGTGTTGCTTTATTTCTCCTTAAATTGATGCTATGGACTCATCAGGTTTACAAGATTATTTTTATTGTCCCCAGTAAGATATGTATATTGAATTGGTATTACACAAGAAGGTATTTTTTCCTTATTTATAATGCAGCACAGGAAAGTAAAACTGTATGCACTTTCAAAGTAAATATGTTTGATGACACTTATTATACAGGACAAATGCAGGCATCAACAACTGCACATTGTGAAGGTCAAGCTGCTTAGAAAATTTATCTGGCAACAGTTTTTCCTGGATTCAAGAGGGAGAGGAGGTTGCAAGCAGTGACAACCGTAGCAACTTTCTCTACATGGGAGGCTCAACTTCATCTCCACCTTGGCCTCTTTTCCTCTCCAGCTAATGAGGAGTGGGAAGCAAAAGCTGTGCCTTTCGAAACTGAGCTCCCAAACTCAAAATGCACATACGCATACAATGCATAGGTGCGGTTCTCAACCTGTGGCCCGTCCCACAAAGCACATCAGTGAAAAATGACCAAGAAAGCACAAACCTCTCTTTGGTTTAAATTCCCTGCACTTGCACCTCAGCTGTGCCATTTTTGGGGGCCACCAACCAAAAAGCAGTTGAAAGTCACCCCCCTGGGGGGTGCAGTCCCTAACTGCTCCAGGCCCACTGACTCTTGCATGCCTTCAGGCATCTGCATCCCAGGAAAGACATTGTCTTAAAAAAATTACTTTATCCTCAGAAGGAAAGACAATCCCCCCCAGCTGCCCTGGCTGGCGGTTTAACGGCCAGACCCCTGGGGACCCCCTGGTTCCAACCCAAAAACCACCACACGGCAACAGCAAGAGGGCGGCCACCAGACACGCAGGAGGGAACCAGCCTTAACGCCCTGCTGCCTGCCACCGGCCAAGCACAGTTGGTTGTTTTCGGCTCTCACCACCTCACGCTGGGTAACATTTCAGATGTGCCCTGCCCTCTGTTAAATGGCATTTCTGCTCTGGAGGAGGGAGGCCCTGAAAAAGAGGAAGAGGATGAGGAAGAGTGTGGGGAGAGCCTGTGGCGAGGGGTAGAAGCATTTTGCTGACACCGGCAAATTGAGAAGCAAGGTGGTAGGTCTAAGAGAAAACAAACACACTTGTACATGTACACAGAAACTCATAACTGCCCTCATTTCCATTTCCCAGTTATTTAACACTGTCAGGCAATCTTAAAAGAAGCAGCTTTTTCCACACTTACATCCCAGCAGACAGACTCATCCAGTTTGACAAGTCATTGTAACCCATTTGATTTCATACACAAGATACAAAACCTGCTGAGAAAAAAAGCACATTAAAAAAAAAAAAAAGCCTGCAAAATCCACAATATCTTTGAAACATCAAGCAAATACCAATGCAAAAGCAACTCGTGGAAAACAGCAGCATTTCTTACTGCTCTGTTTATCTGACTTAGACCATGGAAGCAAACAAATCCAAATATAACGGAATAAGATCTATTTTAAACTTCATTTGCCTGCAAGGCAAGATGGGCATTCATTTTTTGACTGCTGGTCCCTTCCTCAGCCTCTACGTGGCAGCAGAACACAGCAATATTCCCTCAAGCATTGATTTTTAAAATCCCCAATTAGAGGGGGATGAATGGAGGTACAAAGGAGCACAAGAGGGGAGTACGCAGTTTTACCTGCATACCTGCCAGGTCAAGCAGCACTGAAACTCACCGCAACCCGATCCTGCCCCTTTCCTACTGAGCAAATGGACAAAGCAAATGAACTTTGTATCCCATGTGGTACCGCAGAACGGCTATCTGCATCACTCTCTACACATTAGCAAAGAGATTTGCCAGGCCAAGGTTAGGCTGCTAAGACTAGACAAAGCACATGCAAGGAAAAAGCAGAGGCAATGATCTTTGCAACAGCTTGTAGGCAAAGTAGCTACTTAAGTCATTATCCTGGCTCTCCAAAGGAACGGTTCAGTCTCTCCCATGTCTGTGTACATAAACAGTACACAGTTCATTGACTTCAATGTCATACAAGTTGGTGGTCTTATGCTTCCCATTTTATACACAGGAACCTGAAATTTTCCCTGTGACCATCAGGTGAATGTGGAAAATCAAGCACACCTAAGAATACAGCCTTACACTGTTCACAAGGAAGTCAGACACATCCCTCTCTGGATTTGTCACATCGGTCAAATCCTCATTTCAGTACATTTGCATTTTCTTTACACATCCCAGCAAATCTATTCCACCACACAGAAAAACACCGCCCAGAGATTTACTATTGTTTCTATTTAAGCCAGTGAGGACCCACTATTCATTTCAGGATCTAGTTCAAAACACCATTGCTTTTCAAGCCCTGTTTAGCACTTATCTCCCTGTCACTCCAAGCAGATGACACAACTGTGCACCTTTTCGGCAAGAACCTTCTTCTCCACAGCTTCCACTATCTCTTGCCCTCTAAGTCTTCAAGTTCCAACTTAAATTTCACCTCCCTTCCACTTATAACTACATAACAGGCTTGCTTAATTCTGCAGCTTTTTGCAGATGAAGAAGCTACACAAAGAATGTAGGCAGAAGTGATAATAGGAAAATCAGTGCTGGATGAAGACATATCACCACATTGGTGAAATTAGGCTTTATGTAAAAGCATTTATCTGCCTTAAGTAAATCTGAATCTGTCAACATAAGGACTTTAATTCTTTACTGGCTTACACCTGTTTTGATCTCAAGCACCCACTCAAAATGAATGTAAACAAAAATTCAAATTTGGCAGTTTCTCACGCTTGCTTTCTAACTGACTGCTCAAGATGCAAAACAGGGGAGAATGGAGCTCTTATCTAAAGTTTTAAACAGTTCACTTCCCACTTGTTTTGGTTAAGCAGATAAAAAAGAGTGACCATGAAGGTATCCCATATTTGCAAAATGCTGTTATTCAGTGGATACACAGAAAACTATCACTTGTCCTTAAAACAGCTTTTCCAGTCCATAAAACATAATTATAAGTTTCAGTTTCCAGCTCTTGCATTTGTGGCACAAAAAGAAACATAATCAAAATAGTCCTGTGCCTCCCCTTATTTTCAAAAAACCACCACATTTGGAAGATTAAATCTCTGATTCATTCTCTATTTATTTCCTTGTATAGTTTATGCCACACATCCAAGAACCAGTTTCAGAGCCCATTAGTGAGTAATTGACACTTTTGTTATTATTGTCTTCTATACCCTTGAAGGAGCCTCTGAAACAAGAGACAGCAGATACAGACCAGAATAATGTCTCCAATGTGTTTTCTTTTCTGAAAGGACTTTAGATTCTGCATACAACTGAAACCCTCCGATTGGCTGCCAGTGATGTCATGACTGTGCTTATAATACCCAATAAATGCAGAAAGCTAATTGTGTTCCTCTTTAATGTGTAAATTCTACTCCATAATAGCTATAAGACACAACAGACAATGCACTTCAAGGGGATTACTGCCCTTTTGAGTGATTAAAGCTATTCTGCTTTCAGCGTTAGAAACAGTGGTGAGGAAGTAATTTCAGTCATACAGGAGCTCTAGGCCCATCTATTGAAACAGACTGACTGCCAGGGGAAAGAGGAAGCCAGCTCCCCCCATGCACACCCCCAGATGGGGTTCAGCAAGGAAGAACTCGTAGCAGACTGAAGGCAATCATTATACTGCTCTGAATTAGTATGAAATGAGAGATAGGGTTTTGAAGCATATTCTGCTGTTGGTTTCTAAACCCTGCATGGGTGAAGCTTGAGTGTCCCTTCTCAAAGCAAAAAAAAAACAGGTGACACCTCACTCTCTTATTTCTGGCCCCCCACTATGGTTCTCTCGTACTGTTATAGTCACGGTCCTATTGAAGGATAGGTTAGTACACAAGGAACTAGATTATAACCCAGGAAATATGGGCCAGTTAGTCTAAGACTGACAAATGACCTTAGGTGAGTCACTAAAGCCACCTTATGCCATACATTCCCTAGCAGTAAGAAGAGGATAACACCATTCTACCTTTGAGTCAGCTAATGCCCCCCCAGCATAATGGGGATGTGACCCAATAGAATGAAGGGGTCTTATGCTTTCTGATATTTAAAAGAAATAATTTTTTAATTTAATGTCCTGCTGATAAAGATATCGGAGTTGACATACACAGCCTCACTTCACACCACAAGCTTGTGTCCTCCCAACCTGGCTGAAACCCCAGCCCAGTCTCACTGAACAATAAGGCTGACTTACCCAGAGGAAGTAACACTGTGACTGGTTAAGAAACACACTGAGAGCTTTCTGTCCAGCTTCACCCCCCAGTAAAATTGTTTCTTTCTGTTATTTGTTTCTTCCTGGGTTTTTTTCATCAGTTCCGCCCCCCCTCCCCCCTCCTCTGCCTTTGCACCTTCTTCTCTATGGTTATTTTACTGTGCTTGTTGACTGTCTTTCTGACAAATTCAGATCTTGAGAGAAGCAAGTCAACCTCATGTGGATTTAATCCCCTTATATTATGTATGAACTAGGCCTGTATTGATGTGGCTGTTGTATCAGATGGTCTTCCACGCTATTCCTCTTCCTCTCTGCCATTTCTCTATACATTTCCACAAGGTCACTGGCATAAGCACACCAGTACTATTCTTCATCTCCCTAAATAAATGTTCTTCTTCTCCTTTTTTTCACTTCTCTTTCATTCTCACATGGACATCCTCTGCTCTCTTCACTTCTCTCTTTTCCTTTCCTTCTCCTTCCCACCCACAGAATTTCCATTTGGTCAGTTCTGTCCTCACCTCATGCCTACAGAAGGCTTCTTTAGTGAGTTCCTATATTACATTTATTCTGAAACCTCACTGAGAAAATCTGTATCATCTTGGTTTTTATATTGCCTACCTAGTGGCATTCGCCCTTTCACTTTTCTGGAATTCAGGGCAAGAAGACCTTTTCCATCCTCTTCACATTTTAGTGCGGGTCCAGTAGCATCTCTATAATCATTCTTCTCAGCAAAAGCATGGAATCTGTAATACAAAATGAGTTTTCACCAGTACATAAACTACATAAATACTTTTCTAATTTTAACAGTATGTATGTCACACATGCAAGATCATAGTGGTGTACAACTTTGGAATTATTTACTTCTCTATTCAAGATATCTAAACCTTCAACTACAACATTATGAATATTATCAAACCTTTAATATACATTTATGTACATTCTGAAGCCTTCTTATGAAGAACATCCTTTCATTTTGGTATCATTTACTCTGAGACACCTTCCTTTTCAATCTCCTGGAAATCTATTTTTAATTAATGCTTTTAAAATGCTGAACAAGCATGTAATTTGAGATGTCTGAGATAACACTAACACCTTTTTACCAGATTATCCTCCCAGTTGAAAGCCTAACAGGAACATTTATTTCATTATTGGCATACAAATCAGGAAGACAAGCAGACTTCATTTACCCTCACTGTCAGAGCAGAAAAGCTCTCAGAGCAGAAAAAAGATGCATTTCTAAAACAGAACTACACTCAAAACAGGCTCAAGTCATGAAAAGCCCATGAACTTGGCCATTCCTATGGGAAAGCTGACTTAAACTTATAGACAGTTATTGGGCAAATACCTACCAGCAAGATATTAATTGGCCCAATAAGTCTCTGCACCAAACCCAGACTTATGTAAAAAGAAGATAGTGGGAATCATATCAAACAAAACAATTCCTCTCAGCTCCCTGCCACAACCCTTCTTGCCTCTTCCTCCACCATACAAGCAACATTCACTTTCCTTTTATAAAGAAGGTAAAAACACTGCCAAAAGAAAATGAAGGATGGTGACTGGCAATGTACCTGGTATCATGGAGGTACCGTGATTCTAAATCACCACAGTCATTTTAGGCACACATCAGACCAGAGCAAACATAACACTTTCCCACAGTCTTGTTTTTTGGCAGACACTCCATCTCTTAAAAGCTACTTCTAAACACAGGTGGCTATAAAAGAGCTAAAAAGCTGCCATCTTACCAATTGTTCTGCTGTCATTTGGGAAATTTCTACTGTTGGAGGTCTTCCTACTCTTGCACAAACAACAGTGAAACAGAAAGAGCTAGCAGCCTTTTCACAGCTCTGTAACTGTACGGTGACTTCTGTCAAGCAAACACCTACTGACTCCTACTGCCCTCCTGCTGTTCAGCATGAGTTTGGTATTGTGAGGTTTTGTGTTCATTCGTTTGTTTTCCTTATTTTGATATCAGAATCAAGATCAAAGTTTAATTATCCCTTTCTACTGAAGGCTGATTCTCACCACACAGCTGATTCCCAGGATAAAGGAGCCAACAAGCCATGTGGAATGTATCAGTTTCCACCAACCATACCAAACAGATGCTAGAGAGCATGGTACAGAACTGCATTTCCACACAACCAGGCCTGATGGGTAACACCACATCAATTTTCTGTTGTTCCAGGAACTGCCTATTTAGGACAGGCATTACCTTTTCAGTACATGTCTGTATGGCACTTGATCCAACAAAACTCTAGATCCTTTGCTGGTGCCTGTGGATTTTACCAGAATACAAAGCAATAAAATAAAAAACTTGTTTCGATTTATGTTGTGACCCTTTCCCTTGAACAATTTTTCAGACTTCAAGAAAGGAGCAGATGACAGACAATTTAGGGTATAAAAAAGGAATGGCCTTTCTGCAAGCCAGTGAGCACGTATGTGGAGAGAAGCTGGTCTGTTCGAGTAGGTCCTGCATTTTAGTCATATCTCTTAGACTATTTCCCCAGTTTCCCCAGATCACTTACTGAACTGCTTTGTCTCATTTTCCTCATGAGTAAAACAGGGATTATATTCAGGTATCTTCCAATACCATCCCTAGCAGCAAAGTACTTTACAAGTACTGAAATCATTACTGTGCTGCTTCTTTGTCATACCTGCCAGAGGCCAAGCAGCTCAACTCTTTCAGAAAAATAATTGTTTCATCTTCCCTGGCATTGAAAGATACAGTGTTGACTGGACAGGGGCCATCAGAAACCTTCTCAAGGAGTAGCTGCTTTGTGTCCACTGGAACATCACCCACAGCAAAGTAGTAAACGGCTTCAACCTGTCATTAAACAGAAAAAAAAATGGGAATTGGAAGACATTATCTTACATAGATGCCTGGTACTTGCTCAAGCACTGTCCTGTGCTGTAGAAAAATTTAGTAGAACTGATGCATTACTTGGCCTATAAGATTTTCAGATCTTTGGTTCTTCCTCTCATTTATGCTAGTAATTCAAATGAAGTGCACAGAAAATTTCCTGAACTGAGAAGAGAACCTGCCCCACAGCCCCTGAGTCTGATTCTGCCAATGCAAGCCCCTTTCCACAGAATTTAACTGAAACCAAAGAGAGGTGTAAGGAAGGACAACTGTATTGTTAGGACAAGGCTCTGTGCCACGTTCCACTGTTATGAAGAGAGATGCTATGTTGGTGCTTTGCCAGGGCTGAAAATCAGTAGGAACTTTTATACTAGTCATAATTTTACCAGTAGCATGTATTTTGAGGGTAGGAAAGATGCATCATTCTTTGAATCCTACTGCTGGAATTTACAGCTAATTCATATTTTTTATACTTCCCAAGGCAAAGGGAGCTTGGCAGGTTTATTATGACCACACACACCTATATTCTGAAAATGTTATTGCAAGAAAAGAGAGAAGCTGATGAGATGTCTTGTAGTTATTGCTTGAGTATTACATTATGAGGGATTTGATGTTACCTGCACTTGTCCATGCTAACAATCCTCATGGTAAGTATGCTTCTTGCATTTTCACCATCATTAAAAACAAATATAACAACAGCTATCCCTTGATGATGTTCAAGACAATAAGCATAGCATATCAGTCCTATGGCATGGTACATACCAACTGATAAATAGCTGTTTAACTGAAAAAAATACACTTGAATACAACTAGGAATCCTGGGACATGCACCACAAAAAAGAAGACAACTATTAGAGTCTGGGATGGCACTGAGGAAATGTTTATGCACCCACATAATTTCATGCAGTAGTAAAGCAAAGTCAGTATCACCTGTAAGTGCGTTCAATGCATTTCCACTACTACCTTTGATACTGATCTATATTTCAGCTCCCTGAATCAACAGAATGGCACATGAACATCTTTTTTCCAGTTTGTACTTGAAGCTTCCAGGCTGTAAGATCCCTGTACTGTCCCACATCATAAGCATGTTGATATAAACTGACATGGACTTCTGGATTTCAAGTTCTGTCCCTCTTCTACCTTTTGCCACAAATACTCGGACTATTCCTCAGCACTAGAAGACATCCTTCCCAAGCAGCAACCCAATCTCAGGCTAGACCAGGCAAATTAACAAAGCTGCACCTTGCCACCTCAGGCATCCCTTGGATCTTACAGAGGGGGCAAGTCACTCCATGTGGGATGCAGGGCCCATAGTTACAGACCACACTGCGTTGGGAGCAAGCAGGTCTGTGGTCAGCCAGGTGTCCTGGAATCACTGTTAATGCTAGACAAATACTAAAGTTAAAGAGAAGAATGAATGTGTTTCATTAATGTGCAAGATTGACAAAATACTTACTTGCTTTAGAAAAAGGTACAGAGAAACAAAATGAAAGAACTCTTGCACCTATCTGTGCTTTAGTTCAGTTTTACAAGGTTCCCCTCTCTGTTTCATCTAGCTAAAAAGCTACCCAAGCATGCACACAGCTCTCCCAGCTGAGACCCAGTCCTTGAACAACACCTTCTTCCTATCCCTTTTGCTGAAGAAGCTCCTGACCTGGGGGAATGCATGCATATTGAACCACCACTGTTCCCTGTGTTCCTTCAGATTCACATCTTCTCCCCCCTCCCTCCTGAGACTGCTACTAATTCATAAACTTGATATTCAATAAGGATATCAATTTTCACACTTCCTCCAAAGGATTTACTGCCTGCTTCTGCAACTTTAAAAATGCTAACATTTCTTGGGCATAGCTGATGCAGAACCAACTCCTCACAAGAAAAATAAACAAAATTGCTAACCACCGACAATTCACTCTACTTAACTACAAACCCAGCAATACCATACCACAAAGGAAATATTCCTTACAGATTAATGGGGAAAAGTTAAAACCTTTCCATTTAGTCCTCCACATTTTGAAAATTATAATTTGTGCATCTGTCTAAACAAGCAAACTTCATACAAGAACAGGAAGGAGAACAGCATGAACAGTTCCTCACAGTCTTTACCTTGGTGGGGAGGTGTGTCTTGGATGGGTGACCCACACTTTGCAGAGTGGCACATGTACAGAACCACAAGTTAAATGCTGTGGATGCATCTGTGGCAGGTAGAACTCAAAGGATTGCAACCTTACAGCAGAATGATTTTGAGCTTGGGACTGACAGGTCATGAGGAAAGGAAATCTAGGGAGTCACCACACATGGGAAGAAAAGCTCAGCTAAAGGAATGACAGGAAGAGCCAAGTCTAGGGAAAAAAGAGCTATTATTTTGGAGCAACTTGATGAAGACAGTTCTGAGGAATGAGACATTTACGACTGTTCAGTGAGTATACGGCTTTTGCTTAGGACTAAATGGGGTCTCCCCCCTGTCTGCAGTACAGTGAAGCTTGCACTCAAGTGAACTGTCAGTAATGAATGATAATGACTGTATTTAGGAGTAATTGAAGTTTGTTTTATGTTGAGCACCTGCCACAGTTGACTCCCCCAGACTACCCATTAGCCCACCAACGGCCGGAAAAAAATAATAGGCTTCTCACTGTTGGACAGATTTTAATTTCTGTTTATTCATACGCAGACCCACCAGGTCCAACAAGCTTTATTTTCATCCAGACAATACTGAAATCTAAATACGATCTTTTTCTTTTCCCACCAGGAAATCAGTAATACACTGCAAGTTGAAAATGTCAATAAAACTTATGAAGGAGGCATTTAAAAAAGCAGTCATAAAAAAATATCACTGTTGCACAATTTGTTCCTCAACCAGTTCCTTTTTAATATCAGTTTTCAAACATCAAGGTTCATCTGGATAAGAATCCACCAGCACAGGGAACCAGAAGAAAACTCAAGCCAAATTTACCTTCTCCTTCAAACAATGTCTCAGAATGAGATTTACAAAGAGGTTAGGATTGGATCTGTGAACAGGGATGGATCTTAATGGCAGTGAAAAGCAATGATTCTAGTCCACACACAGTAGGCCCAATTTTCCATTAAGTTTGGGTGCTAGAGAACTGAAACCATGTACATTGTAAGCAAATTTCATAAATTATCTCTTTCACAACACAAGTTTTAAGTGACTAGCTCAAATGATGGCATATATGGTTTACATCCTGTGACTCTGCTGTAATGAATAAAGCACTATGGTACTTTTAGAAACAGACAGAACTTAATTGCAGCAATACCTGTGCATGCTTTGGCTTTTTGTCCTGGAAGAAACTCTAGCTATAACCTGGCTGATGAAGAAGGACTTGCATACCCCTACCATGAGTTAATACTTGAATAAATTTCTGTACCTACTATTTTGGATTTTAAATATAGTTTTAATGAGCACTTTGGATACATAACAAAATAAAAACAGTCTCCTTGTCGTCAGTAATGTCGATACTAGCAATTTTCTCATAAACTTGAAGCCCTGAAAAACATATGTGACAAAGAAAGTGGAAGGGAAGGAAGATGTTTTCTCTTTCCCTTAGTAACGATTATGTTACTTATTCTGTGTACTCTAGAAAAGAAAATAAACAAGTTTCTGCATTCAAAATACAGTACATTTACATAAACAGGCCATCAGTAAACATAGTATGGAGCTACACTTGGGGGAAAAAAACCTTTCCAAATGCCGTCATTAATATTTATCTTTGCAATATTCATTAGGGCAAATCACAGTAGCCAGTCTGGCACTGAATATTCTTGGATTTACTTGAGGCTTCTGAAAAGATGTATGAGCTTACCGCGTCATCACTCATGGCTTCCAGCAGGGCTTCAGCAGAGCTGGTATGGCTGGCAGCTGTCATATGGTCCAGCTTCCAGAGCCATGTAACAGCAGACGTTACAGTATGCTCAGACACAGGAGTAGATTTCTGTTGCCACTTCATAAGATGCGGAGCAGCCCTGAAAATGACATTGACTATAAATCAGAAATAGTGAGAATAATGCTGGCAGAGTAAAAGAGTGGAGCTCTGCTATTGTTACTCTTCTTTTATATTCTTAAGTAAAAATTACAATAAATCACAGATACTAAATCTAGACTTTTAGAGGAAGTAAAGGAAAAGAAGTAGAGGAAAAATAAAACCCTGACATGGGTTCAGCTGGGATAGAATTAATTTTCACAAGAAGCTGGGAGGGGACACAGCCAGGACAGCTGACCAGGACTGGCCAAGGAGATATTCGATACCATGTGACATCATGTTCAGTATATTACTGGGGGAGCTGGCCAGGGTAGGGATCACAGCTTGAGAAGGGGCTGGGCGTCGGGTTCCATGTGGTGAGCAATTGCATAGTGCATCACTCGCTTTGCATATTCTTTTATTAGTATTATTATTAGTTCTTCTCTCCTTGTGTTGTCCTATTAAACTGTCCTTATCTCGACCCATGAGTTTTTTACCTTGTTCTTCCAATTCTCTTCCCCATCCCACCGCGGGGCAAGGAGGGAGAGAGTGGCCACATGGTGCTTAGTTGCTGGCTGGGCTTAAACCATGACAAACCCTTAGAAAAATACTGTAATTTTTATAAGAAATTTTTTTTGAGATAAGTCTTTCCAAAGTAGGGTCGAGAGAGCTAAAGTACTTTAAAAACAGTTCCTAATTCCTATCTCCCCTGAACATAAAAACACAATCAGGCTTTTAAGATATGTGTATGAAAAAAAGATCTGGCTTCCAAAGGTCTCTTTCCACAACTTGCTGCATGACCTTCTGTCAGACCATTTTAACTGACATGCTTTTTTTTCAGTAGGGCTGATCTTTATCTACCCATCAAAATAAAACTTGTGATTCTAAGCTTTTTGATATTTTAATTGATCAAGGCCTTGGCCTTAATGGCAGTACAGAAGTACAAAGTATATGAGCACGTATGCCCGTGCATTTGCACATAAAAAGACAGAAAGCAAATAAAATACCAAGTGGTTGCAGTGTTTGTGACTTTCCATCAAGCACTATTTTGAAGAGTTTACTGCAAATCTAAAAGACAAGTATGTTTTCCAAGATTCTTCTAAAGTAATAATTTATATGCTATATTGTCCATTGTCTCCCTCCTGCACAAACAAATTGATGAACACAATTATTGAGCCTCAATTTTGACTTGGCTCTGCAGATCATTTTCAAAGCAAATGTTTTATGTGCTTCTCAAAAGCTATGGAAGGTTTCTACTTTTCGATTGAAATCTCAGTTGTATCACAAGCTAGAGAATTAAGACAGGGCACCAGAATCAAATCTGTAGGACAAACCTTGGGTAAAACAACTTTAAGAATCACAGTGTAGTTGCAAGTTATCATTGTGGAATCAATTTTAAAATTATATGACCTAATTTGCGCATCTTTTTTTTTTGTAGTCACAAAATTCCATTCATTTGTCCAAACCTATGCTTACAGGTTCAGACCTTTATGTATATATGAGAATTTGTGCAGAGATACATAAATTTGAATAGCTGCTTCTACAATTTGTAACTAAACCCATGTTCATTTACTCATGTTAGGGAACAAGCACTTGTCTTTTGTTATGGAAATCTAGTATTGTTTCCTGGTTCTGCTACTAATTTCTGTGACCATGGAAATCTATAGAAATACAAATGATTATGCCTGTGCCTATGGTACTTAGGGCAGTGTACATTTAGCTGTAAGGCAGAAACCTGTAATGCTTAGGCAGTCAGATGGGACCTCACTGTTTCACTCCATAATACCTAGATGCCTGAAGAGCATTCCTGCTATTGCAAAGTTCCCCTTATCTTTCTGTTTTTCTGTGCTACAGTTGTAGAAGGCATATATCAGTATTGGGGTTTTGTTAGTCTTTTTCTGTTCTTCAGGGTAACAATGGTCATCTGTTAAATGGAAGTAGCAAGCTCAGCATGACTGTGGGTGAAGCTTGGTGGAAAATCTATAGATATTACCAGGACATGAATCAAGACAATTTCCACTACAGAAAGCATATTATCCAAACACATCTATACGATATGTGACTCCTTTTTTATTCTCCAGCAGTGGGCAGACATGGAATTCTTTGTTTAGCCTGGAGAAGAGAAGGCTCCAGGGAGACCTGATTGCAGCCTTTCAATACTTAAAGGGGGATTATAAGAAAGATGGGGACAGACTTTTTAGTAGGGCCTGTAGTAATAGGACAAGGGGTAATGGGTTTGAACTAAAAGGTAGATTCAGAGTAGATATAAGGAAGATATTTTTTACCATGAGGGTGGTGAAACACTGGAACAGGTTGCCCAGAGAGGCTGTGGATGCTCCCTGGAAACATTCAAGGTCAGGTTGGATGGGTCTTTGAGCAATCTGATCTAGTTGAAGATGTCCCTGCTCGTTGCAGGGGGGGTGGACTAGATGAGCTTTAAAGTTCCCTTCCAACCCAAACCATTCTATGATTCTATGATTCTTTCTGCTTACCGAATGAGGTTGAATTTGGCAATTTGGGTCACCTGTTCCACAAGTAGCATAGAAAGTGCATCCCGACATAGATCAAATTCAGCTGGACCTGCAGTGCCAAAATCCAAAACAATGACAATGCACCGTTCTTGAATCACTCCAAATATCTGCCGGCTCTCACTGGTTAGCCATTCCATTCGCTGCTTATATAGCTCAATAGCTCCCATTAGACAATCCACAAAATGAAGAATCAGTTCTTTTTTGGCTGTCAGCTTTATTTAAATAAGGGAGAGAAAGAAATTGAACATCAAAACAAACAATACAAACGCAGCCCCAAGCTTAGCACAGCTGCAATAGCTTGTTTGCAAGTGCCAGATATGCCAGCCAAGGTAGCAGTGAAAACAACCCATTTTTCTTCCACTATTTCAAGAGCAAATACTCGGCAAATGCATCTAAGCTATAAAGAAAAGACACTGCATTTTGTCCTAATTGTTTTTCATAATCTTTTTATATGAGCATGGAACAGTGCCAGTGGGTTGTCTGACTTGTCTGTCTCAAGACTGGAGCAATTAGAATGAGCTGAACACAGGCTAGGATGCAGAAAGGGCTGGAGAGTAGATGGGTGAACAAACAAGGACACAGAAACTTTGTACCTTCTTATACCAGAATTTTGACTAGCAGTTAAAATTTTGTACAGCAATACAAGGGAGCATTGGTTCTGGGGCACTTCAATCTCCTCCTTGTAATTAGCATTCAAAAGGAAAATGTAAAATGTTTCCCGTTTGTACTATTATGTCACTAACAATGCCCAGCATTACAGATTAACTGTTTGCAGGTAGTTGCTTAGGCAAATTTAGTTCAGACAACTGCAATCAACAACTAAAAATTCTCATACCATATCAGTAAAATAAGAAAAACCTAGATTCAGAGTTGAAATTAAAACCAGCAGACCCTCCCTAAGAATACATGTTTATGCATTCACCATGCAAAGTGATCTGTGGGTTTAAAAATTCACCACTGGTTCCAGTAAAGACATTCACCCAATATCTCTGAACCATGTAAGCTGATTCACTGGCTACCTTCTACCTCCAACTACCTTTCTGGGACTAAGTGCAAAACCTTGGAGATACAAATGTTTTTAAACAAGAACATTTCTCAGGGAGAAGATATTTTGTGTGTCAGTCTGCACTTTTCTTCCTCTTATTTGTATTTTTCTCTGTTCTTTAATATCAGCTAGGGCCCTGTAATGTGCCTCCCAGATACAGAGTCTCAGGCTGTCTGCCAAAGCAATGTAGGTCTGGGAAGGAGCACTTAGAAAATCCACTTTCCTCTTATGACAGCCAGATGCATACAAAGAAGTTTATTGCACTACGCCAATCAAACTCCACCTTAAAATAAAGAAGTTTTCTTGTACCACCCCTTCACTTGTAGTTGGACAGTCCAGAGTCCCATTCCTCTGAGGGCTGGAAAACTTCTGACTGTCCAGCCTAAATTTATTCATGGCAGTTCATACCCTTATATTCTTGGGCTAGCATGCCTTTTAGAATAGAAAACTATAGCTTTTCCCTATCCCTGTAACTTGCCTTTCTGTAGGCATTCAAGGGCAATAATGCTACCCTTTGTCAGTCTTCTTCAGTCTTACTTGCATATATCAACATCAACCAAGCGCTTTTATAAGATCAGCACTCCATTGCCCTTCATCCTACTAGCTCTTCCCAGTACCTGTTCTAGTTTGAATTGCTCATTCTCAACCTGTAGTAACTGTACACAATATTGTACACAATATCCTAAATGAGATCTCACCAGATCTTGTATAGTGGCATTTCTACCTTAATGCTACCAGAAATGTCCTTCCTACTGCTTGCAACGTGTCCTAAGATTAAAAGACATTATGTAGCTATTTCATATGGAATTAATGGGAAAAAAATGAGGGGCAAAGATTCCCTGATATGGTTCTTTTCCCATTTTTAAGCCCTGTGCCTCAAAAGTAACTCTAGTTACCAGAAAAAATGACAAGCCATTTGCTTTTTAAAATTCTTTTATGAATTAATGCTCTCCCCTCCTTGCCCACATGCGTACCTCTTCAATCATAAGCCATCCTCTCAACAATGGGGCTGCCAGCAGCTGTTGCTAAGACATTCCTTAGACCACGAGCCTGGGCAGAGATCCAGCTAGCTGTCTCTATAGAGTAGGCTGAGCCTTTTGTGACCCGCTGGCAGTAAGCAAAGCAGCACTTTGCATCGGCAATGACAGTGCGTTATGTCTTCTTATTTCAGCATCCCCATTTGTTTTATTGACTACAATTTCATTTTTTTTAACTCGGCTGAGCATCTTCTTTTTAAGTGTTCCCTCTTTCAAGACAGGGTAAATGTTGCTTAGAAACTGCAGTCTTGTCTGGAAAGATTTACTGCAATGCTGCACCAAGGCAAGAGCATAAGGCTTTGCAAGTTAAAAAAGAAAAAGATATCTAGCTTCTCTACCACTGATTGTTATCACTAACAGTTTGACAAAACAGAAAAAAAACTGATCAAAAGATAAAGTTCTCACAAAGAACGCAAGTATTTCATGCCATAGGGAGACATTTTAGTCACATCATTCTGCTACAGTGGTAATAACTTCTAAGCGCACAGGGAAGTTACCACAAGTCAGCCACACTTACATTATACACGCTGCCGTCTTGTGCTCTCTTGTACTGAGGAAACAGACCATCTGCATACCGAGAAGCCACAAGTTTCCCCAAGGTGGTCACATAATCTATAGTAAAGGTTACAAAAGATCAAGTTGCTAATCATAAAGATTACTTTAAACAGATATTTTTTAGGTTTAGATGTGTATACCATCCATGTGTGAGGCACTTGTATTTGTATTGAACTCTTGACGTTAAGAAACTTGAGAGAAATTCTAATTACGTTTTGGTTTTACAATTTTTTCTGGCTAGATCTATGATGGGGCCCTGAGGGTACCAACAAGCCTTGATAGCCCTGACCAACCTCACCTGGGGTTTCCAGTCACAGGGCACTCAGGCCTGGGGACCCAGTCTTTGCTTTAGCTGTGTTGTAGGTGTACCTGTCTCAAGTTCTGCTAGTGGACATCTCTCCTGGATAGACCTTTCAGCCCTGTATTATAGCCTTGGCTACAGTTCTGTCTCCTGGATGTGGCTCTAAGACCTATGTTGTGGCCTTGTCTCCAGTTTTGTCTCTGGCTCTATCTCCTGTTGCTCCTGGCAGCACTCCCTGGCTGGACCCTACACATGGTTCATCACCTCACCCTGTCCAGGACTGTCTGCGGACACTATCAGCAGCACCCTGCTCTGACTGTGGTGCTTAGATGCTGCAGGACTGCATCCTGATCAATGAGGACACTGCCTGGGCTGCAATCCCCTTTGACTCCTGGCTCATTTTTCTCTCCATGGAGCAGCCCTACTCTTGCTGCTCCCTGCCAGTTTAGTCAGAAGTGGGGAAAAATCCCACATTTAATTATTTATACACCAAAAAGCTATGTGGGACTTTAATAAATGAAAGGTTTAGGCAATTAAACTTCCATATTATCCATTTACCTCACAACAGTACTTGCAAATATTTGTCCATCAAACAAAATACAAAATCTGCTACAGATAATGCTGTTCTCTTACACAACTAAATGAGTGCAGAAGTGGGTGCAACTAAGGAAAAGGTTGCGGTTTGCTCTTTCAGTAGCGAGAAATCTATAGTATCTCCACTGATAGGAAAGCATTAGGGGTAGGAATATTTAACTTCACAAAGCAGCTATTCTGTACAGCATGTTGCCCTGCTAAGCTAGTACGTTCTGCTCATAAAATTACACTGTTAACAACATTAACCCTGCTTAACATCTTCTTCTTCATCTACAGCATACAGGATTTCAAGATCTGCACTGTTGATCTTTGAATGCCCCATGGACACAAGCCAACCAAAATCTTAAATTATGTAACCTAGAAAAATTGCAATACATTACAATTCCTACTTCTCATGTGACAAGCTGTTCAAGGAAAAGAATATTTTACCATGCTCTGCAAAGCACTATTATGGCAGTGATTAATAATTATTAGCAAACTCTTCCCCTCCAGCTGTCAGATGACAGCAAAGAAACATTTTTCTATAGCCTGACTTTGCACGAAAAGCAGCCTGAATTCTAATCAAATTTAACTGCTTCCTTAAAGCTGGATCCCTGGAAATAATATACTATTTCCAAGCAAGTTGGCTAGCCCTGATCATCAACTAGTAGATCACAGGTTATGCCATGGCATACATTATATTTGCCATTTAAAAATGAACAGAGATCTTATGGTGCATTATTTGCAGAAAAAAGACTAACAGCTTCAGCGGCATAAGTTATTTCCCAGCTATAGCTAAATTGGAGAGTATTTGAACTGGAGCCTAGGGTAAAGCAACAGTACAGTTGAGTAAGGAAAACCTTTCTCAGATCCTAAGTCCTTCTCAGCTCAAAAGGAGGTGGAGTTCCTCAGTTCTCTGAACTGGCAATGTCAGCAACTGTGGATACAGCTTCCCTTTCTGCCATTATGATAAGAAAAGAGACAATGTGAAAATCTCCTCTGTGTACACTGGGGTGCAAAATGAGTGTGACCCTATAGACTATTCAAAGTCGGGGGGTTTATTATTACTCTATTATGGATTTGTCTTATACCTTTCCTGTGCTGGAATCCAATCTGTGACAAAATCTGCGATAGGGACAATTTGTTTCTTTTGAGCCCATGAAGCTGAAGCCATTTAGAAGATGAAACAAGGGGTTGTACATCTGTGTCCCACTGACTGACTGCCGGTCTCCTTTCCTTCTCTTTTGATTTTTTCTTGTGGGCCTTGTGGTAATCTTCGGGATCTTGTCTGTGCTTTGAATCAAAGGCATCTGTTGTACAGAGAGATGAGGGAAACACAACATTTATGCTTTAACCAAATGATTCACTTCAATTGTCTCCTTTCTTTACCTGTATTCCATGGTACTCTGTACACATATAGCTCACCTCTTGTTTTCTTTTGTTATACTGAACAGTGTTCTTAATCTGGAAAGCTGCTCTCAGTTCTACACATCTACTAGCTGTATGTCTTTTTATTCATCCATATGCATTTACCATCAATTTGTTAAAGGAAATGTCTCTTGTATGCTGAAATCCAAGCCCTGAAATCTAAGCCCAGTTTCCAAATGGCAATTCTTCCAGTTCCTAAGATATCTCTTCTAAGTGTTGGGAATCAAAACTCATAATAGGCATTCAAAGACTGTCAGACCATCATTACATACACATTGGAAACATTATGCGATAAACAAGGATTTCTTAAGAGTTATATGTTGAACTGCTACCATAAGCAATAGCAGCGCCAGCAGCAGATCCTGGCTTTATTGCAAGGCTGGTGAAACTTCCTCTCCTCACATCATTTACCTCAAGTGTAAACAATGGTTCTGGCAGTATCTGCTCCAGGCTGTGATGGATCATGTGCATGCACAGGAAATCATAAATATGAGGGTCCAGTTTAATCTTAAGTTCTACAGAACAATGAACGTATCTCAGCAGCAATATATATAGTTGGCTGGATTAGCTCCACTTGGAACTGGCAGCAGAGGCAGCCCAGAGCCAGAGTGGTTGAGGCAGAAATGGAAGCAATGACAACACTAATGCCTCTGTTCCTCAGCACAGAGGTTCTAGGAGGACTTTGGTACTTCCTGTTCATTCCCAAAATACTCTGCATGAGCTAAGCTGGCTTTAGATGATTAAATAACCTTGCTGTGTCTAAGTTTACTTTCTGTGGACTTTTGAAATTTCTGTCCATTTTCCCCAGCATCAACATTATCTGGAGTATCCCAGTCCTCCATTGCCCATACACTGTAAGCTGACTGTAACTGTACCGCATGGATCAAACTGGTCCAGAATACAAAGAAGGGTACTTCTATCTTTAGTGACTAAAAAATAACCTTCAGTCTAGTACGGATTATGATCAGAAGTCTCTGCTAAGATCAAATACTACAACAAGTGACCTGGTTACAAAGGTTCATTAAATAGACTGTTCCTTAGTTAATAATACATAAAGGAAATGAGACTATATCTCCAGAAATAATCTTTCAGTGATGGTAGGCTTCTATATGGTGCAGACTGGCACCAGCTTTTTCACAGTCATCAGTCCTACAAGCAAGGTGTTGGGCTGGCATGCCTGTAGAGGTTGGCGTTTTACCAGCCCTCCTCCTCCACTCAATACAGAAGCAGCACTGACAGATGTTAACTCTAGAGAGAGACAGGTGAAGGTTTGCAGCTGTTTGCTGTTTGAGCTTTGTATATAGTCAAGCACTGTTTACAGTTACTTGAACAGTCATTCCCAATTTTCTCCTCCAAAAATGCAGAAAGGCCAGCTCAGAACCTCATATACAACACAGGTGAGTGTGGCACAGCTTCAGAATGGCTTGTACACCGCTAGAAGCATGCACACCTCAATGCTGCAAACAAAACTGAAAGTTATCCAGGAAAACCTGGAATCTATGCAAAAATAGTCCTGAAATACTCACAATCACTCCAGGCGAGTCTCCTACATGGATTGCCAGTCATGATAGATCTCTTGATTGGCAGCTCCTCTTTGATTTCTTCTAAAAAATCTGAGGAATTATTATGTTTTAAAAAAATTAAAATATTGCCATGCACAGGTCAATATGACTGGAGACCAGGTCCACAGGCCGAGCCAGTAATACACTGCAGAAGGCTGAGATCAAGATTTTCCTCAAGAAAAACAGTATTATAAATTAAAAAGGATAGCTACTCCCCATGTCAAGAAAGGCTGAGGTCAAATTTGACAGGGATCCCCATAATCAGAATTGGGAAAGTGGGAAACTGGTAACGTGGTTTCCCTTCCTTCTCTCTAGATTATCATAAAAAAGAGACAATGTGGAAGTTTCCACACAGATATCCTAGAAAAATGAATGTGGTGTTTTGGCCTGCTGTCGGTCAGTTGTATTATATTCTATTATTGCATTGCATTATACATTACCTTTGCTATAATCCAATTTATGACTAAACCTGGGAGTATCTGAGACACAATTTTGTGAAGAGATTCATAACTTTGCCTATAAGACTACAAGATGATTCACAAAGAAAAAGAATTATGCGTGTATGCATGTACGTGTATGGGGTGTAATTCTCAACTGTGAATAAGACACAACATACAAATAGAAAAGACAAAGCAAGGTAGCATATATTGGCTGAGTGTATCGCTTTGAGACATCATGTTTTGCCATGTACTTGGTTCTTCTTTTACTAAATAAGATGCATGAATGAGGGATATTTATGAATCATCAGCAAGCCAGATGCTAGCTATTGTCATCAAGCAGTTTTTCCTATGTGAAAAGCAAAAATGAGATAAAATAATAACCCAGAGACTTAGCCTCCTCCCTCTTTCTTCATTGCAGAACTGAACATGCTATTTATTACTCTTATATGGGTTTAAATACCCATATGGAAACATATAAACCATTCCAGTCCTTGTCCTGCTCATGCAGA